>NC_090932.1:119720151-120023181 GCF_040938575.1 Ambystoma mexicanum | reverse complement strand
CTAACTCCAAACCAAAGGTCGAGCCCTTTGTTCCACTTTTTGGCAGGCTTCTCCACAGAAGCCTCCAAAAGTGGTGCCACTCTGTCTGGGTACCACAGGGGGTGTGGGAGGGGATTTAGGCACCCTGGACTGACTTACCTTGGGCCAATCGCACAAGAGTGCGACTTGAGTTACCAAGTGGTGAGCCGGCCGGCTCACCACTTAGCATGTTTGATTGACAGCTAGGCTGAGTGAATGGGGGTGTGCTGCATAAAAGCAGGGCTTTGGGGACTGGAACTTCAGAAGTCGCCACAGGACCTGAAAATCCGACAAGGGAGAAGCTGAGTCGACCTGCTACGATGACACCACCGGTGGAGCCCTGCTGAACCGACTCGCCACTTCCCAACGACAGAGGAGATCTCCCGGCTGGAGAGTCTTCTTCCCCTGACTGGTGGGCACAACCAGTTTACCTTCCTTTCTCGCATCCCAGGACGTCTTGTGGTTGAATTGCCCGTGCCAAGCACCCCGGCAACCGGATAGCCACTTACCACTGGACCGCGAATAAGAGGACCGCTACTTTTAATTGAGAACTCCGTGGCTGGTTTCTTTCCTTGTAGTGCTTCGGACTCCTGCTTTCCTCCCCGACGAGATCCTCTCTTCCTCCGGACGAAGCACCGACTTGCATCCGCTGCCAGGATCAACTGCCCCCCGCTGGAGCGTTCTCACCATTTTAAGGTACCGTGTCTGCCAGGCCTCCCTTTCTAAAGATTGCTACAAGGTAACAATAATCCCTTAACCTTCTAGACTGGGCTGGCCACCTTGACCATCTAACTGGTCCCTTTCTTTTTGATCCAACTCTTTCTGAACTTATTGCGAGACTTTTGGGCACTTTGAACCGTGTGCCCTTGGACACATTTCGACCGGAGCCTCTTAAAGCGGGTCCGGCCTTGTTAACTTTGACTTTACGGTTTTAAACTGCCTTCTTCTCCTACTGTGTTCTTCTGAAAGTGTTGGGATCTGTTTCTATCTTTGCTCTGCCTTTCTCTCCCTTTTAAACCAATTGATTAGAGTGCCATCTTCGTTAAGCGCTCACCGCTGTCTGAAAGTGTTGCTTTACTTAAAGACTTGTCTAATAATCGTTGAAGGGAGTGTATATCTTTTAGTGACCGTGTTTTTGAACTGCTTGATGTTAGTGCCAGTGTGTTTAACTAGATGTGTTTTTAAATAAATAATTATATCTCTTTTACACCAAGCTCTGGTCAGTGTTTGCTTGTTCTACTGTGTTCCTTTGACCTATTGTGAATACTCTGTATACTGCCTAACTCTTCTTGAGAGACGTCTGACTGCTCAGCCACAGCTACCGGGTAAATCTGGGTGGTACAGACTGCTACCAATTGGGTTTACTGCCAACCACCTGTAGTATTACATCTTTTGCAGTGGTCCCAGAGGGAACTGCACAGGTTTCTGCCTAACACTGGTGTACAGCGGTGGGATTTGTATTGAGTATACACTTTAGTGTGCTTTTTGAATACTTTAGGACAACTAACCCCAAAGCTTAGCACTAAAAAGGTGATTTTCTAACTATGTCTGCTCTGGAGAGTTATACCCTAGAATCATTGTCTGCCAAAACTGCTGATTGCTTAAAAGTATTGTGTGGACATAAGAATCTCTCTGAGAAGGGCAAGAAAATGGAACTTGTAGAAAGATTGTTAGAAAACCAAAGTCTGGGTGGTACAGAGGAATCTACCCCCCTCCAGCAAATGTAGAAAACCGTGATGGTATTGATCTGAATCAAAGTCTTGATAATGAGTCAGAAGAGGAAAGTGAACCTAATGAAGTTAGCCACTCTGAGCCTCTGTCTGCCTTACCTACTGTACCTACTGGGCCTATACCAGGTCCTACATGTAACCCTGCTTATTTTGAACTTGAAAAAATGAAGCTTGAATTAGAGTACAAACGTTTTATTGCTCAATCTGAACGAAACCAAGAGCTAGAGTTCAGAAGAATGAATGCCCAGGCTGAGCAGAAGCAAGTTGAGTTGAGACTCGGAGAAATAGAGCTTAATCATGAACTAGAAATGAAAAAGTTGTCAGTGGAAAATGCTTCTCTCTCCTCTGGTTCCTCCTAGGAGTTCCAGTCCCAAAAGACCCCGGATGCCTAAGGAATTAGTGGGTATGTATGAACCTAAGTTGGATGTGTTGGATTGGTTAAAAATGTTTGTGTATATTCATGGGCTCCGGGACATCACAGGGATTGAACTACTTCCCTGGTTGTTCTCTATGCTTCCCCCTGTTGCAACGGATGTGGTAATGGAGTTGGGGGAGGTGGATAAGAAGGATTATGAATGTGTGAAACTAGCTTTAATAGCTAGATTTGGGAAGACCCCTTCCCAGTACCTTAAGAGGTTTAGGACCCTCAAAAAGCATGATGGTACCCCTTGGGCTACCTGGGCGAGTGAAAGTTAAAAAACGTATAGGGATGGATTAAGGGTTACAGGGTTAACACTTATGAAGGAATGAAGAATCTTGTAACGTTGGAGTCAATTTATGATGCCTGCTCTCCTGAGCTCAGACAGCACTTGGCTGATTCTAAGGAATTGGATTCCAGAAAGTTAGCTAAGGCTGCTGACTTGTGGGTTGCCAACAGGGCCACTCACAAGGATTCTGGGGCTACTCAGAAAAAGGATGAGGGAAAAAAGCCAAAAAAGGACTCCAAAGAGAATTCTAATAATTCCAATTCCAAACAGGGCCCCAAACAAAACCAAAAGGGTAAGCCACAAGGGAAACTAAATCAGGCTAGTGTACCTTCTGGTGCCAAACCAGGAGGAGGTCAGAACAGGCCACCATTCCAGAAAGCATTTGGTAAATGCTTTGTTTGTGGCTCTACTGACCATATGAAAGGAGATCCCAGATGTAAGGGTAAACCTTCAGGGGTCCAGCTTGTCTTCTTAGCCTTCGCTTCAGAGGAGGAAGTACAAATGGCAAGTGGAAACTTTCTATTACTGGCTGATGAACCCATTGGAGTCTCAGCCAGTGTTTGTTTAGTGTCTCTGGGTTTGTGGGAACAACAGAACGTAGATGTCTATAATTCTATCCCAGATAATACTAAAGAGTATTATATGGAGAGTGTCCAGGTGAATGGTCAGGAGACTCCTGCCATTAGGGACACTTGGGCCAGCATAACTGTGGTGGACAAATCGTTTTTTCGGGCTGAGGATGTTGCTAAGGCACCCAAACGCCTCACCAAGTTAGCTGGAGGGCATGTGCAGGTGCTTCCCCAACTACCAGTTCTCATCCAGTGTAATGACTTGACTGTGAAAATACCTGTCAGCATACAAAGTGAGGTGCCAGGAAGGGTTCTGTTGGGTAATGACTTGAAAACTCTTGGAGTAGTGTCACATACCTCCAGACCTCCTAGTAAAAGGTTACAGGAGCTCACCAGACCTGCAAGGGAGAAAACCATGAGAGGTGCTCCCAAGGAGATGATGAAGAAAGAGATCACTCCTGCTCCACTGGAGATGTCAGCTGCTGTATCTAAGAAACCAGAAGAAAAAGGGAAACCTAAAACTTCTAAAAAGAACCCCACAGCCAGCACTCCAGTGCAGCCAACAAGGACTTTCCCTAGGTTGTCCAAAGTTACAACAGTAACTCCCCCTCCAGCTGAGGCTGAGAGGGAGGTACGACCCTGTGTGGTTGAACTAGACTCTGAGGAAGAGCTAGTGGAAGGCCAGGAACTCATTGGAGAACTGGATCCTGTTGACCATCCTGAGCTGCAGTCTTTACTGGCAGAAGGTGGACCCAACAGGGCAGACTTCAGTAAGGGACAGAGAGAATGTCCAACTCTGGAAGGTCTTCGCCACCAGGCAGATGCTCAGGCTGAAGGGCAAGAGCATGGGAAATATAGTTTACACTGGGAAGATGGCCTCTTCTACAGTGAACCAACGGAGTCTGCACCTGGGGACAACAAACGACTTGTAGTACTCCAAGAGAACAGACCACAGTTCTTGCAGTTAGCCCATGAGATTCATTTGGCTGGTCACTTGAGTTTCAAGAAGACTAAGGAAAGGCTCTCACTCTACTTTTATTGGCCAAAGATGGGGTCTGAAGTAGATAAGTACTGCAGGAGCTGCCACACCTGCCAGCCCTCTGGTAAGGTTGGCTCCAAGAATGTGGCACCTTTTAGTGCCTCTCCCAGTTGTGGGAGTCCCATTTGAGAGAGTAGGGATTGACATTGTTGGTCCCCTTGATCCTCCAACCTCCTCAGGCAACAGGTTTATACTTGTTGTAATAGACCATGCTACTAGGTACCCTGAGGCAATTCCTATGAGGACTGTTACAGCTCTGCCTGTGGCTAAGGCCCTCCTTGGTATTTTTTACCAGGGTTGGGTTTCCTAAGGAAGTAATCTCTGACAGGGGGTCGAATTTTATGTCCCACTACATGAAAGCCATGTGGAAAACCTGTGGAGTAACTTACAATTTCTCAACAGCATACCACCCTCAGACAAATGGATTAGTTGAAAGATTCAACAGAACCATGAAGAGCATGATAGGTGCTTTAGAGGACCCCCTTAAAAGAAAGTGGGACCTTCTACTGCCATGCCTTCTCTTTTCTTATAATGAAGTCCCTCAGGAGGGAGTATGTTATTCTCCCTTTGAACTTCTTTATGGTCATCCGGTCAGAGGTCCATTGGCCCTGATCAAGGAGGGATTGGAGAGTGCTCCTTCCCCCAAGCCAGTCAGAGTAACTGACTATGTGATAGGTCTCCGAAGGAGAATGTCGCACATGATGGCAGAAGCAAGTGACAACTTGAAAGCTGGACAAGCACTGGTCAAGCACTGGCATGATCAAAAGGCTAACATGGTTAAGTTTACTCAAGACCAGCTAGTTCTCGTTATGATTCCAAGGCAGAGGGCCTTGCAAGACAAATGGATGGGACCCTCCAAGGTTGTGGGTAAACTTGGAGAGGTCAACTATCTGGTGGACTTGGGCAATCCCAAGGAGGCTCCAACAGTCTTCCACACAAACAGACTAAAAGCGGATGTCTCCAGACCTGATGTAGGAGCTTTGCTTCTAGCATCATCAGAGGAAGAAGAAGAGAGTGAAACTCTTCCTGATCTCCTCAGCGGCTTACCTTTAGACGAAAAGATTGAAGGAGTAAATCTCTCTTCAAATCCGACACCTGAGCAACAGGAAGAGTGCAAATCTATGTTAAATCAGTTTGCCTCTCTGTTCTCACTTTCACCAGGCTTGACCCCTTGGGGACAGCATGACATACTCACTGGTGACTGTCTACCAGTCAATAGCAGAGGATATTGAATGTCGGAGAATGTAAGAACCCACATCAAAGTTGAGGTCAACAAGATGCTTGATCTCGGGGTAATGGAGCCCTCTACTAGTCCATGGTCTAGCCCAGTTGTCTTAGTACCAAAGGCCGGATCTAAAGAACTTAGATTCTGTGTGGATTACAGAGCTCTTAATGCAATCACTAAGTCAGATGCCCACCCTTTGCCAAGGACAGATGAGTTGGTGGATAGACTTGGTGCAGCCAAGTTCCTCAGCACATTTGACTTGACGTCAGGCTATTGGCAAATAGCCCTGACAGACCATGCCAAGGCGAAAAATGCATTTTCTACCCCATTTGGCTTATACCAGTTTAAGGTTATGCCTTTTGGATTGAAAAATGCACCTGCTACATTTCAAAGGATGGTAAACCAGGTTCTGAATGGGATGGAGGACTTCTGCATGGCATACTTGGATGACATAGCAGTGTTCAGCAATTCCTGGGAAGAACATGTGGACCACCTGAGATGTGTTTTGCAGGCTCTTGGAAAGGCCAATCTGACCATAAAGGCGAGTAAATGCCAGATTGGACAGAGTAAAGTGGTCTACCTTGGACATGAGGTAGGAGGTGGAGAAATAAGGCTTTTGCCCAGTAAGATTGAAGCTGTGCAAAATTGGACAACACCTACTACTCAGACCCAGGTGAGAGCCTTCTTAGGCCTCAATGGGTACTAGAGGAATTTCATAGAGAACTATGGGACCATAGATTCTCCACTGAATGTCATCTACTCTCCTAACTTCCCTAAAATGGTTAGGTGGAATGAGGAATGCAATCAGGCCTTTGAAACCCTGAAAAAGGCTCTATGCCAAGCCCCAGTACTCAGAGCTCCTGACTACCACCAAACTTTCATTGTTCATACAGATGCTTCAAATGTAGGAATAGGTGCAGTCCTCAGTCAACTGGATGGGAAAGGTAGGGAGCACCCCATTTGCTTAATCAGTAGAAAACTGAAGGATCCTGAAACAAGGTGGGCAACCATTGAACAAGAGTGTTTTGCTATTGTGTGGGCTCTGAAGAAATTTAGGCCATACTTGTATGGTTCTACTTTTGTCATTCAGACTGACCACCAACCCTTGAGATGGTTAATGCAAATGAAAGGGGAAAACCCAAAACTACTGAGATGGTCAATCTGCCTGCAAGGGTTTGATTTCACCACTGAGCACAAGTCAGGGTGTCACCACCAAAATGCTGATGGTCTCTCTAGGATGTATGTCATCGACTAGAGGTATGAGATTCATCCAGGAGTGGATTAAATCCTCCTGTCCCTTAGTCTGGGGTGGCGAGTGTTAGGGAGAATTCTCTGTTTAGGCTGCATTTCCTAACCTAGTGAGTCCCCGAGCAGCTTTGCTGGATTTCTGGAGTTTGTTTTTTTTCTCCTGCCAAGAGTGAGACTCTTTTTCTCCCACTCTTGGACATGATTTATGGTGTTCCTTTGAATGTTAATGTGTTTCATGGGCTATGGGGTCTTTTACTCCATAGGGTCTCATATGTTTTTGTATGTGTGTTACACAGCACCCTCCGTGCAGTAACACCAGGGTGTCATAGTCACCCCCCACCACAGACTCCATACCCTGGGACTGACTGAATATATCTCTATGGGATTTTCCCATTGTTCGAGGCTAATATTTTTTAACATAGCCTCTAACATACTGCTGGTTTATTTATTTAATATTAATTCACCGGTTGGTATTTTCTGCCAGAACTCGGTTTTAAAATGGCGTTTGTGTTTGCCTCTGTAACTCCAAACCAAAGGTTGAGCCCTTTGTTCCACTTTTTGGCGGGCTTCTCCACAGAAGCCTCCAAAAGTGGTGCCACTCTGTCTGGGTACCACAGGGGGTGTGGGAGGGGGTTTAGGCACCCTGGCCTGAGTTACCTTGGTAACTCAAGTCGCACTCTTGTGTGATTGGACCAGCCGGCTCACCACTTAGCATGTTTGATTGACAGCTAGGCTGAGTGAATGGGGCATGTGCTGCATAAAAGCAATGCTTTTGGGACTGGAACTTCAGAAGTCGCCACAGGACCTGAAAATCCGACAAGGGTCAAGCTGAGCCGACCTGCTACGACGACAACACCGGTGGAGCCCTGCTGAACCGACTCACCACTTCCCAACGACAGAGGAGATCTCTCGGCTGGAAAGTCTTCCCCTGACTGGTGGGCACAACCAGTTTACCTTCCTTTCTCGCATTCCAGGACGTCTTGTGGTCGAATTGCCCGTGCCAAGCACCCCGGCAACCGGATAGCCACTTACCACTGGACCGCGAATAAGAGGACCGCTACTTTTAATTGAGAACTCCGTGGCTGGTTTCTTCCCTGGCAGTGCAACAGACTCCTGCTTTCCTCCCCGACGAGATCCTCTCTTCCTCCGGACGAAGCACCGACTTGCACCCGCTGCCAGGAACAACTGCCCCCGCTGGAGCGTTCTCACCTTTTTAAGGTACCGTGTCCGCCAGGCCTCCCTTTCTAAAGATTGCTACAAGGTAACAATAATCCCTTAACCTTCTAGACTGGGCTGGCCACCTTGACCATCTAACTGGTCCCTTTCTTTTTGGTCCAACTCTTTCTGAACTTATTGCAAGACTTTTGGGCACTTTGAACTGTGTGACCTTGGACACATTTCGACCGGAGCCTCTTAAAGTGGGTCCGGCCTTGTTAACTTTGACTTTACGGTTTTAACCTGTCTTCTTCTTCTACTGTGTTCTTCCGAAAGTGTTGGGATCAGTTTCTATCTTTGCTCTGCCTTTTTCTCCCTTTGAAACCGATTGTTTAGAGTGCCATCTTCGTTAAGAGCTCATCGCTGTCTGAAAATAAGTGTTGCTTTACTTAAAGATTTGCCTAATAATCGTTGAAGGGAGTGTATATCTTTTAGTGACCGTGTTTTTGAACTGCTTGATATTAGTGCCAGTGTGTTTAACTAGATGTGTTTTTAAATAAATAATGATCTCTTTTACACCAAGCTCTGGTCAGTGTTTGCTTGTTCTACTGTGTTCTTTTGACCTATAGTGAATACTCTCTATACTGCCTAACTCTTCTTGGGAGACGTCTGACTGCTCAGCCACAGCTACCAGGTAAATCTGGGTGGTACAGACTGCTACCAATTGGGTTTACTGCCAACCACCTGTAGTCTTAAATCTTTTGCAGTGGTCCCAGAGGGAACTGCACAGGTTTCTGCCTAACATTTCCGGACCTACAGCAAGTTTGCTGGTAGGGGTTTGGAACTCTTGGCAGGCCTGATATGCTGGGAGTTCAGGGTCCTAATGGCAGTGTTTTTACTAAAGCACTAGCACTGTTAGCAACGGTGCCACTGCTTCAGTGGTTCCAATCCCATGGAATCCTATGGGAATCCATGCGGATGGGGATGTACCATTTCTGACACCTGCCATAATATCTTGGTAGCACCGGGAAGTGAGGAGGTGGAAACCGTGTTTCAGGGTTATATTTTCTCTAGCTGTGAGCAGTGGTTGTGCATATTAACCTCCACCTATTAAAGGTGGTGCTCGCAACAGCCAGAGTCTTTAAACATTTGCAGCATTGCAACACTTTATAATGCGGCATCTTGATGTTTGTGGCATTGTCTTTTTAGAGTTGTAATTTTTGTTATTTTATATTTTTGTCAGCAGTAGGACATTTGAATATGTCTAACCTTGTGCAAGAAAACACTAAAACGTGACCCATCTAATGTTCCGTCAGAAAGCTTGAGAACGTCAACTATGATAAATCATTTGATGCGAGTACCCTTGGATGATGTGGATGATGTGCATTGGCAATTGCATAACATGGTCTGGCAAACAGTTCAAAAGTTGCATTTACGTGGCTTCGCACCTCTTCCCACGGGCGAATTACATTGTGAACACTTCTCTTCCCTTGCTACATAAATAAAGGAGCGAACGGCACACTGAGATGCATTTACCTGACTATGCCCATGACGTTCCACGACATTTGTGTGTGCAAAATGATCCAATAGAAAGTTGAATTATGACTCGGCTACACATCACTCTCCAGCCCATCATATTACATGCTGCGGCTATGTAGCCGCGAATAATCACCACATCCACAAAATTATGTTTACATTTATCATTGCTTTCTGTACTTGATAGTGAAAGGGTTTTTCAGTAACTGCAAGCACTTTTGGCACTTTACCCTTTACATTCTTTAATCTTTTACCCACTTTTGACCTAATCCTATTTTCCTTTGTCTTGTGATTTGTTCAGTTTGTCTATTTTCGTAACTTTTTTTAACACTTTTTTCATTCTTTGAGGCTTTGTCTTTTTCGTGTTGTCATTTTTATTGGTTTACATATTCCTTCCTGGTTGGACATTACAACATGTCTGACCACGAAAGTACCAGCAGTGATGACGTTCTCATTTGGGTTCCAAATCCATCACCACCGAGGCAGAAGGCACCTGGAATGAAAACCACTGGTGACAGTTGGCGCTTCTTTAACCTCTGTAGTACCAAGGATGAGCTAACTCGTCCTTGACATTACTTCCCTGTTGCTAAGGACGAGATAGATCATCCTTTTTGGAATGTCATTTTGTGCGATCCCTGTGCTTCCTCCTCATGGCCCAGGGGTTGGACTTCTCAGTTTCACGTTTGACATGAAACTGAAAGTAATTTTCACCTTTCTCTCCCTCGATCTGCGGCACTATTGTGCCATTCAGATCGAGGGAGGTGTCGTTGGAAAGGGGAGAGACTCCTCTTTCCAACGACACCTTTTTTGGAGCATTGCTGGGCGCGGATCGGGCGCAGAGTGCTCGATCTGCGCCGAGCAATGCCACTAGATCACCAGGGTTCTGTTTGTGATGTGGGGGGGGAGACGAAGCTGCTTACTGTTTAAGCAGCCCTCTCTCCCCTGGACCCCCAAAGCATGGGGCTTCAGGTTTGTGCCCCCCTGGGGACAGATGGGTACCCATCTGACCCTAGGGAAGGGGCCTGAACATTTTTTGTTCATATAATTAGATATGGGTGGGAGGTCCGGGGGGCCCAGTAGACCACCAGGCTTTACTTGTGATGAAAAGGGGGTGGCCCTCCCACCCCAAATGGATGGGGGGGCATCTAATGTACCCCTTCCTAGACATGTTGGTGCAGCCCCCCCTAGCATAGGGCTGCACATATTGCCCCCCTGGGGCAGATGGGTCACCATCTGCCCCTAGGGTAGGGGCCTGAAGAAAAAAATATATATATATAATTTGATATGGGTGGGGTGGAAGACCGGGGGGGGCACTAGACCAGGCTTTATTTGTAATGAAAGGGGGTGCCCCCCAAATGGTTGGGTGGAGCATCTCATGTAGCCCTCCCTGGGGCCACATAGGGGTAGAAATCTGCCCCCAGGGAGGGCTGTATCAGACCCAATGGTCTAGGGTGCCCCCTCACACCCCATCAAAACCACATTTTATTTCCAAGAATTTTTTTTGCCCCTTCCCTTGAAGCAGATGGGCACATTACTGTGCCCATCTGCCCCAATGAGGGGGCAAAACGTACTGCCCCATGCTTGGGGGGGGAGGGGGGGCTGTGACAACAATTCTGGTGGCCCTCTCCCCCCCCCACCCCAACATGTGTTTTTCTGTGGGGTGAGGGTCAGTAGATCACAAGGGATAGCTTGAAAGGGTGGCCGTGATCGGAGAGTAGTAGTTATGATTTGTTTTTGCTACAGTGACCATATGTATTGAATGTTGTTTGTTTCATTTACAGCTTTTTCTACGCAAGCAGCTGCAAAGTTATGCGAGTACTGTTTTTAATTATTCTATGTTTAGGGGCCATTGTCAGTGGGGTGGGTGGGACTGGAGCTGGAATGTTGGTGGTGTGGGTGGGAATGGGCTGTCTGGTGAGGTATTTTGGTGGGCTCAGGCACAATTGCCTGATCAGGCCACAAATTGCCCCCATGCCAGCATAACATTGGTGTTTCCATGGGAGCGCCTGTCTCCCATGTGGGTTGACCGTCCGCAAGACCAGGCTACACCTCTGGCTGTGCTGCGTTACAGATATCTCCTCCGGGGAGGAATGGGGATCCTGCCAGGGCTCCCCGGGACAGCTGCCCAAGGCCAGGGACATCACCCCTGACCAACCTGAAGCGCTGGCTGGGCTGCGTTAGAGTTTCCCTCAGGGGAGGGAAGCAGATCCTGCCGGGGCTCCCCGCAACTGCCGCTGGACTTTGGGACGGTCGACCCACATGGGAGACAAGGCGCCCAAGGCCGGAGGCATCACCTCCGACTATCCTGGAGTTCTGGCTGGCCTGCGTTCTCTGGGAAAAGACAGGGACCCTGCCAGGGCTCCCTGGAACTGTTTCGGGGCTTGGGGACAGTCAACCCACATTGGAGACAGCCACCCAAGTCCGGGGACATAACCCCCTGACTATCCTGGAGATCTGGTGGTCCTGTGAGGTACCGTTTCCGTTGGGACACCTGTGGGAACGTGTGAAGGTAGGACATGTGGTGTTAGCGGCGTGTTTCGGTGGGTGGGCAGAGGCACAATGTCTGAAAATTGTTTTTTTAACCACATTTCACACTTTGCTACGGATTGTGGGTAATAAATTCTTCGACGATTCGCGCAAGTCAGACCGCTCTGGATTCCCATGGGTGTCCTCTTAGCAATGCATGGGGTTCCATGTTTTCCTTGGTGGCTGCGACACTCCAGGCCCAAATCTGTATGTTGTCAACAAGAACTAAATTCCTCAAAATCTGCTCTGCCAAAAGACTTGGGTTACCAGTGGTTTAGCCTTTTCCGTTTGCTCCCTGGTAGGTGCACCCACACCTGTGAAGTACCGTTTTTGTCGGGACACCTGTGGGAATGCAGGAAGGTATGACATTTGTTGTGTGTGTGTGTGGTTTTCAGAATGTTTTGACCCATTTGCTGCTGCTCTTTGTCACACAACCCTTTCATTTCCCAAATGTGACCTACATTTATTCACTGCTTTGGGCACTATACACTTTTGTAATGTGCACAAGTCACCTACCCTTCAAAGGGTCTGCCTGTGTTCTTTCAGAAAATGTAGGCTTGCCCTTCCTCACCACATTTGTTTTCCTTATTTACACATGCTAAGCACGTCTGTTTAGGCCGTGAACATACAACTACTGTGTACCATAGCTCTGTTTTTGGCTTGTGGTATTGCTTGTTTTGTGAAACATTAAAATGTGTGATTTCCTAACTGGAAGAGTCTCGGGGGGAATGTAGTGGAGCATTGTTTTTCTCAAAATGCATAGAAGCTATTGCCGTACCAGGCCAAACATGTCCACCACATACCTTTTCCCGACTTTTTTTTCCCCAAACTATGGCATTTTTCCCTACATAGTTGTTGCCGGACTTGCGCAAATCACCCCTTCCTAAACTTAGAATGTTGTCTATTTTTCCAAAATGTATGCCTTTCTATCCTCTCATTCAACTTTTCTTCCATTCTGTCCACCCCTGTCCTATTGGCAAAAAAACCCAAAATTGCCTACCTCTCACAAAATGGCTGGTAACCATATCTAAATATATCTTTTTGGTTTCCACTCCACCTGTTCCTGAAAGCGTGGAAAATGGGGAATTCAGCACAGCAAACCATTTGTTCCTAACACTTACAAGGAAAAAAACACAGGCTTCTTTGTACATCATAATATTGTCATTTTCTGAAAAACCCCAAAATGCTCTCCCTTTTTGGTTATATTCTCTCTCCCCCCTACAGCAAACTATGATTCCTTGGTGACGTTACGACCGCTTGCATGTGGGTCAAAGGGGGGCCAAATTTGGCTGAGATATCTCTTGTAACAAAAAAGTTGCAAGGAATAGAATGACGACATACCGAAATCGCAAAAAAAGGCCTTGACACTGGGGGGGAAAACCCATGGCAGTGAAGGGGTTAATTCCATTTGCTTTATGTTTGATGCTTATGTGTTTTCCTTGCCTAATACACCCCTCTTTATGTCCCGCAAAACAGCCCGTTTAAGGGCCACCTTTTAAGATGCACAAATCAATCAAATTGAACTCCGACTGTAAAAATATATTCCAATATCTATTGTTTGTTTGTAGCCGCTGTTACAATGTTAACAGGGGGAGTAATTTAGCTGCAAATAAAAGCAGTTCAGTCTTTGGTCATCTTAGCTGCGCATGCAAAATCTGCAATTCATTGGCTGATGCTGTAGCTGCGGCTACACATAATATAAAAAAAATATACAACTCTGTGTCTGTACCTATGTGCATTTCACATATACATATTCAAGGAAAAAACTTTAGTTGCAGAGATGTTAAGGAGGGAACTTAATGCAACAAAACCTCTGAAATTCAGCTAAAGCCACCTTAACTTTGTCCCCACTTGTTGCGCATCCTATGAGCACAATGATGACATCACAGATCACATCATTGATGCTATTACTGGTGACACTTCCCATTACATTGTATATAACTGATTGCATCAATAATGGAATTAGACATAACATTATTTTATAAGTTAGCTCCTGAAAACTTTGATTACCTAAATTTCATTTTAGGCCATGGACTTGGCCGTGACAAGGCTGGGTTCAATGGCCAGCACCAAAGGTCATAACTAGTGGTCGGTTAGTGTTCAAAAATAAAAGCCATGCCTATTAGCCCATCACTGTTTTAAAATATACAGTTGGCAACGCTGAAAGCTGTAGTCAGTGGCCATGGCTAAAGGCCATACCTAGTGCCCATTAATATGTTAGTATATACAGTCAGTACAGCCAAAGGCAGTGGCCACTAGCTAGTACTGTGTTGAAGACCATGGCTAGTGGCTAGTTAGTGTTGTATAATACATAGTGGGCATGGCCGAATGCCATCAATTATTGCATTTTATTATTTTAAAATATGCAGTGGACCTGGCCAAAAGATGCACAAACTGCTCATGGTGAAAGGCAATGGCTAGTGGCCCATTTATATGTTAGAATATACAGTGGACAGAGCCACAAATTGTGCCCACTGAGAAATATTGTGCTAAAGTCCATGGCTAGTTCCTGGCCAGTGCAAATAACATACAGTGGACATGGTTAAAAGCTGTATCCACTGGTAAAGGCCAATATCTATGGTTGGTAGCCTGTTCTTGTTTTAAAATATTCAGTGCATATGGGTGAAGCTTGTGACCACTGTCCATAACTGAAGGCCATGCCTAGTACCCATTCATATGTTCAAAATATATTTTGCCATGCACAATGACCATGGCTGAAGGCCATGTTTAATGGCAGTTATTGTTATAATGTAATTAGTGATGTCATCCGTGATGGGATCTGTGTTGTCATCATTCTGGTGATAGGATGCTCAGCAGGGAATGCTAAGTTAATGTGGCTTTACCTGAATTTCAGAGGTTTTGTTGCGTTAAGTTCTCACCTTAGCGTCCCTGCAACTAAAGTTTTTTTCTCAAGTGTAAGTGGGTGTATATATAATATGTATAAAACCTTGGTTAACATGCAGTTATTTTGTGGAGATTTAATGAAACAAAACCCTGAAAATCCTCAGTTATGGGAAGGTCATGGCTAGCTTAACTCTGCACTCTCCCATTGATGTTGCACATAATGCTATGTCCCCCATGATGCCATTTTGTATGTCATTGTGAACCCTTCTCTTATAATATGTATGTTCTCATGGGTGTTGCAACAGGAGCACGCTGAGTTAATCTGGTCATGACTTCCCACATCCGCTGAATTTCAAGGGTTTTGCTGCGTTAAATCTGCACAACTTAACTGCACCTTAACTAAGGTTTTTTCCAGTGAATTTCAAGGCTTTTTTTATACTATAGTTTTTTTACAGGCCACTAGTGATGGCCTTCAGCCGTGTCCACTGTGCATGTTCCCCCAGTATGTTTCTTTTGGAACCATTGGGTGGCAACAGCTTTTAGCCGTGGCCACTCTACATGTCTTTTGGGCCCAGTCAGTGAGCATGACCTTCAGCTGTGCCCACTGTATCTTTTTAAACACTACCTTTCTTTCCCGCTCATTTGCCATGGCCTTCGCCCATGTCCATTTGCCCCGCCATTCGGTCATATCCCCTTTACATGTTACCCCAATATCTTCCAGTTCCACTAGCCACGGATGGCCTTTGGCCATGGCCACTGTCTACGGTCTTCGGACTTGGCCACTTGACATATTGCTCTAATAGAATTCCTAAATGGGCCCAATAGCCATGGCCACACCACTAGGTATCTTTTGGGCACACTAGCCATGGCTTTTGGCAAAAGGCCACGACATTCGGGAGTGTCCACTTTCCATATTGCATCATTTGGTTCCTTAAAGAAACCTAGTAGCCATAGTCCTCGGCCACATCCATTACCACCCACCTCATGGTAGCTGTAACATTGCACTTTGTTTTGTATTAATTTTTTTAAACACTGATTTAAAAAAAAAACTGTGGTTACTATAACTTAGATTAGTCATGAACTACAAATAACCCTCGTTATTCATGAAATGACCCCGGTTATAATATACCCAGCTATTCATGTGATGGACTTTAATTCCCCATCCCGTTTTCTACTATGACCGCAGTTATATGAAAATAACCCTGGTTATGAGAAAAGGTTTGAGCTCTGAACTTGATCCCCAGACTCCCCCAGCCCAACCCCCCTCCTCAACACCCTAATTTCACATGGTGTCCTCTTCCCCCTCCCCACCTCTAGCCTGATGCCGTTTAATACTTTTTCCCCCTCCAAATGGCATTTTTTCCACTTTTTGTTTTTAGCTAAACCCGTTTTTTTCAGAAATGACCGTGGTTATCTCTTGTGTCGGACAAAACAAAATAAATGGTGGCTTTTTTATTTCTGAAAAGACTCTCTGCTACAAGGTACCATTGGAGAAATAGATGTAATTTTGGGAAAAGGGGGTACTCCATTCCCCGTCAAATATTTGAACTACTGTATGGAATAACCCCAGGTGACTCAACACTTCGTGCCCCAGTTGTGTTGTACCTGGTCCAATTCCCTCCAGTGGTTTTTGATGAGTGCTGTGCAGAAACTTTTCGCTATGGGGTAATGAATGGGAGAAAGGCGAATACAGCATTTTTTTTTTTTTGCTTCTTAATAACCTTTTCATTTTTTTAAAAAATCTCTTCCCAAAAGGTCCAGTCCAGGGGGCCCATGACAATCTCTTGATTTACAAAATATAATCAATATCTGACAGTCAAAAGTTATTAGCAATTCAATTTTCGAGTTTCCTATGGATCTTGATTCTCAACTCAACTATACTGCTGACTGCCGCACTATAATAATTATGAGAAACTGTCACACAACCAAATATAGAGCCCCCAGACAATTTAGTCCAGATATGATTTGTAGTTCTTCTAGACCGCATTGAGCACCAGGCAGCTGCGAGCGGAATTGCACAAGTAAAACCTCCACTTTTTAAACCCTCATGAAATCATCTACATCAAACATAAAAGATGGCCCTCCTCTGGCAAGTATATTTGTAATTGAAATACAAGAGCAGCCTTGTTGTTTCTCTTCTATTTCAGGGACGTCATTTGGGGTTTGCAGGGGTCGCAGTTACGACCTCTGAGGTCTCCCTTGCTACCTCTGGGGTCTCTCTTGCAACCCCTAAAAAAAATTTAAAAAATATGTATTTTTTTTTCTTCATTTAACCTCCTGTGCTGTGGCCAGTGCAATGTGGCTGTTTGTTTTTGGAGTGGCTGGCTTTCTTCTTCAGGCCTCTTAAAAACACAGGGGGTTCCACAAGTGTAACACTTTGAGCAGTGATCCCAAAGTAAAAAAGAATAGGAATAACAAATAATGTATCTTTCTGAAAACCTCAACTCAGCCTTTCATCCTTCTTAGGTCGATAAAAGAGTACCAACACAGGTTGGGTGATATTGTATGTATATTTGTTCTATGTATATAAAGCGCTTAAGTGGAAGTGCTACATAATACATCATTATCATTTGGCCTTGGATGTCTGCTTGCTTTCAAAGTAATTTGATGAAATGGGCCGATGATATTTACTGATATTAACGATGCATATGATGATCCTTTCTTGTATGAAATGTTTATCACATTATAGTGATATAACATATTTGTCGTAGTGTACTTGCTATGTGATGCCCCTTCCTGTTTTGTCAAGGGGTTGGGGGGGTCAAATGACGTCACTTCCTGTGATGGTCAAAGGACGGGGGACGTCACTTCCGCTACCCCTGGTATTTTGGTAAAATGACGTCCCTGTTTTATTTCCATTTCTAAGTTTCTGGAATGTATACAACTCTCTTCTGCAACCTGCTGCTATTATTTGCAAATTTCGTTTCTCTAGAGCATTTCGTCTTTAATATTTCAGTGTCCCGAACCCCGTATGGAGCAATACAGCCCAGAACGCACCTTTTCCTGGAGTTTTGAAAAGCACCTTACAATATACTGAATGATATGAGCATTGTCCAGGACACCAATGCATTAAATATGTAATATTCCTATCAATCCGAACATTTACTTTTAATTTTTAAAAAAACTTGAAAAAGCTATGTTTACAGCATGCCTCCTCTTCTTACACGCCATCTTGTTTGCTGACCTGTAGAATGTAAACACGGTGGAGGACCAGCTTCAGCCATTTGTGGACTTTTCATTTACAAATGGCTTTGACCATTGCATCTTAGGTTGCAACTGCATTCAGTCAACTGAAATACGCACTGCTAGCAAGACATCACGTGAGACATCCCATCTGCGTGCCAGGTGGCACGTTTTGTTTTTCATTTCACGAGCCTGAGTGATGCGGCCCTGGATTCCCCTCCCCCATGCATGTGTGGCTCTGCCGCCAGCTTGAGCGCCAGCCCATCATGACGATACACCAAACATGACAGTTTGCTGTACCATCTATGTTGCACCGTTGTACACATCGCATTCGACTGTCTGGATGTGGCGGCCGTGCTCTCCTCCGATTGTTTCCTTTACTGTCCTCGGGCGAACTTCCTGCCCAGTTTCCGGTTAGGACTGCCCAGTTTCCGGTTAGGACAGCTGTGTAGCATCACTCGTATTCCAATTCCTTGATCCATCTGTGGCCTGTGATCAAGTGCCCTGGAAAGCATCTTTGTCCGCCTGCTTTTCTCGGACAATGGCAGGTGCGCGGCTGCCCTTTACCCTTTAAGTATGCCAGGGTTCTTTCACCATCTTCTAGTTGAAGAACAGTCCCATGACACAGAGAAGGACAGGTGGCGATAGACTGTCAGCCCAGTTATTACACGTAGGTTCAGCAATGACGGCCTCCATGCAAGGTTGGGTCCGACTACAGTGCTTTTAAAGGAGATAGGAGTAGAGAGAGCATACAAGCCAATAGGCTCATGTCATCTACTTGGTCCTCATCAAGTTCTGGTTTATTTGTGTATGGTATTTCTGATTTTTTTCATTATAGAACCCAGCCTGTATCTCTGAATGCAAAGAAAAAACAAGGATTGGCAATGCCAACGGTTTGGGCTTTTGTGTAGGCATCTGAAAGGAACTTGCTAGGCCCTTCCCTGGTGCTATTAACTGGCCATTGATGGTAGCGGGTACAAAATAGTGCGAGTACATGGGCATCTAATAGCAGTGCTTGGCAAAAGTGTAATACTTACAGATAAGTCAAAACTGTTGGCTTTGTCAATGCTTGTTTTTGACATTGAAGGGCACACATAGTGCTTATAAATCGAGTGGCTGTAGGCAGACCTGATTTTTTTTATTTTTTATTATTTATTTATTTATTTATTTTTTTACACCAGAAGCGAGTTTACAGCTCCAATTGGGTAACTCTGGGAAGACTGCTTTGAAAAAACACTGGCGGGCACTTGAAGCTTGATTAAAGGGAGCACAAAGTAGCTTGATTAAAGGGAGCACAAAGCAGTCCCATGAGGAGGTGTTTTGGGAGTGGAGTGGCAGGAATGGGATGGGAATGGCCAACGGAATTAGCAGGGCCATGGGCAGTCACTGGGTGGGAAAATAACCAAAACACGCCTATAAACGCCTAAAAGAAAGACGTTGAAAATAGAGGCGATTTCTGCCTTGTTTGGTGAAACTGTGTGCGGGCCCAGCTATGCTACAGCAAACTCTGTGCTGTATATAATGGACTGTAGCGTAGCTGCTGCTTTCACCGGCCTGCACTGTGGGTAGAGGGGTGCCAGCGACAACAGAGCTGCCGTCAGAAGCTGAGCAAGGTCAGAGTGGCAGTGTTATTCTGCATTGAGGGCGACTACATTCATGCTCAAAGAAAAACCTGTGCTCCATGATGGGAAGTCAATGGAACGGCTCTGTTGCATCTCTTGGCAAACGTTTTTGAGGAGTGAGTCACATATAGCCTGTCCCCCACTGTGACCCTTACAATCTTGTTCGGAGTCCAGCAGCTTAACTTTATAAGAAAGTTATGTTATGAAAGACCCAACCCTGACAGTCCGGCATGCCTTGCAGAAACCAAGCGAAGCATAGTGTTTACGAGCTGTACGATGTGGGTTTGGGGGTCACTTTCGTATGATGTACATTTGAAAACAGATTTTGTGACCATTGTTCAGAGAACTGCAAGTTTCTGTCTTTTTATATCCGTCGATCCAAAAAAAAAAAAAAAAAAACAAACACACACACACACACACACATACACACACCCCACCCCCGTCCCCCAGTGCCTAACGCGTGAAGTTAAAAAACAACAAATGATTTGATCCTATGTGTCGGAGGAGAAACAGAGAAACTCACAGGAGTGCAACATTGCTTACAAAAAAGAGAAAGGATAGCACAACCGAAATGCATGTATACGCAGCGGGTGTTGTGTAAAACAAGCTACCACTACCGGCTGCATATCCTCAAAGGGACTCTTCCCTTCTGACTTTCCCCCAGAAGCTTAGTGTCTCCAGAGCCCTGGTTCTCTCTAGGCTGGACTACTGCAGCAGCCACTTCCTCAATCGGCCTTCCTCTACTCCCCGCCCTCTGCAACTCATCGAGAACAGGACTGCAAGACTTAACATTGGCCTCAATACCAGGACTGTATCTCTCCATCTCTGAAAGCTCTCCACTGGCTCCCGGTGGCTGCAAGGATCAAGTTCAAGACCCTGTGCATGGTCCACAAGGCTTTCTGTGGCAGGGGCCCGTACTAAATCCAACGCTCTCTTCTAAAATACCTTCCTAATCGAGCCCTTTGCTCAGCTACCCCCAACGCTCTAATGGTTAGACACTTCTCCAGGCAGAGAGTGGGGGGGGTAGATCTCTCTCCTTTGCAGGTGCCTCCCTCTGGTAAGGCCTCCCTGCCCCTCTCAAACTAGAACCAGACCACCTGAAGTTCCGGAAGCAGCTCAAAACTTTCCTCTTCTCTGCTCTCTCTCTCCCTCCCCTGTTGACCTACCTGTCTGCTGTACTGACTGGTTGCTTGGCTACCATCAGAGTCTCACTGGGTACGAGGCTTTTTCTTGATCAGTCACCGTTGCAGTGCCTACGAGACTACCAAGCACTTAAGTGCTGCAATTGTAACCCTACAGTCCCTTTTTCCCCTTGCAATACCGAGAGCTATGCTGCCGTGCCTGCATATACTCAGAGCAATGCTGCCCTGTTTTCCACTCCCTGCTCCCTTGCACTCCCCCTCTCCCTTTGCCCTTGCACTTCTCGTTCTCGCACTTCCACGATCTGAATGACGCAAGGCCTTGTAAAATCGTTTGTCTTGTCCTCCCACTGTCTTCCCTGTCTTGTCATGCCTAGAAACACTTGTGTACATGCACGTTATAAATGACTTATCATATCATAACATTCACTCTACACCATTACTGACCGTGCTATTAAAGAGCATAAATGCAGTTTTAAAACAATGATTCAGAGATCAAATACCATCACAAGCAACTGACCACTGCTTCTGCGCTGGATCGGAGTGGGACATAAAAGGTGGTCCATAACACCCCGAAGGCTATTTGTTTTCACGACAAATGGGTACCACCTAAAAAGGCGCTGGCAAATAGGTCAAATGGTGCTTTGTTCAGCACATCTGTCACTAACAGTGGTAAACCAAAAAATGCAGTACCTCACCGATTTCACCTGCGCTAAGCACATTGTGTTGGCATTTCGGGCACAGCCATATAAGCCAGCCGAAACCTCTTTGAGACACTTCTTGTATCACAGACCTGTTTCAAGTAGAAACTGGACTCCCTGCACGACCAGCCTTCTATTACATGAAGTTACCCAACAAATGCAAACACGTCTCACTCAACCATAGGAAAAAGCAAGGAGGCATGTCCAAATTGATCAACAAAATGTTTCTGCCCACTCAAAATCTTTATACGGGCATTCTATGTTGAATACATTACTGTTTTCTATAGTATTTGTATTTGTTTATTTATAACGCGCAAACCATCAGGCCCGGGGGCATCAGGGCACAATTTGTACAGGGTTGCAAGAAAAGAACATACAGGCAGCTCGAACATACAGTACATAAATTAAAAAGCTCACGTTTTAGGGGACATGTACACATTCATATCAAAACGCTAGAAGCACAGCTATCCCAACCCTCGGCTTGTGGGGAGGGGGCAGATTTCTCAGCAGAGATCTGTTTCTACTGAGGGTGATACTTTGAGGTGCAACCCTATAACGGCAGCAATTTACTATAGACCTGCCATCTTGTGCAAATAAAAAACGGTCACATGCCGGCATCCTCGATTTAGTCCATTGATGTTAACTGAGGGTTTAGATGGTTGTGGGAATGACAGTCCATTGATGGTTTCAGATACTTGATTCTTCAAAGGTTGTTCTTAGCGAGTTCACATGGAAGATCAGTTATACCTGAAGGAACACTGTAATTGAAAGGGAGCTTTTACTCTGTAGGTCAGGGTTGGAAGTTTGCCCTAAAGGGCCGCTTAATAGCCCAAATAAGGACTTGATAAATATCTCCTGAATGATTTGAAGCAAAGTGGCACATATACAATAGAGACTCAAACAACCCCCATCCACCCTGTACCTATGTTCTGTTCATCACTCATCTATATAGGATTGCTAATGGGTAAGGCTTTCACTTTGACAGCAAATTTTGTGGCACCACAAGCAAATAGTGGGGGCAGGATCTTGCATAGTCCTTGAGGCATTCAGATCAAGTAATCGCCAGAGGGGGCGAGGAGGCAACAGACAGACCCACAGGAATATCAACATTCTGTGTTCAGACTTAGACGGAGTATGCCTTGAAGTGAGTAGCATGTGAGTGATGGTTTCTTCATCTGCACTTTTGTTAGACGTTGCTCTACCACCATCTTCTTTATGTAGGTTATGTATTTTCATTGTATTTGATCTGAGCTTCCTGGAGTGTGTTTTTATTTTAATCTTCTTTTTTTTTTTTTGGGCTGAGGTATTTTTCGCCAAAAGGCACGATATGTGATCATAGTTTTTTAGGACTTATCTGTTTAACAGGGGGCCAGTGTAGAGATGTTAGAGCTGCTTTGACATGGACCCTTGGTTTCAGGCTGAGAATCATCCATACTGTCTTACTCTGAATGGGCAGTGTCCCAAATTTGAGTAGACCCATGTAGAGGCTGTTGCAGTCAAGATGATGCTGGAAGCAGTTTCCCTATCGGACTGGCTGTAACCCGGCAGCACTCTATCGAATTCTTATTCCTGACGATTCGGAAGAGGCCGCTCTTGAAAGCATCACATCAGAGTAGTCCACAAATATCTAAGGTGAAAATAATGCTGTCTTATTTATGTGAAATGGTCTTTTGAGTTGCACATGCTTGTCCGTCTCAGTAACGGATTAACACTTTTGGCACTGTCGTCACTCATATCGGAAAATTGGTCGAATCATCTAGAGTCTACCTATCGGGTAACATTGACATATCGTGTTACCTCATTCTTTAACATAGCAAATTGTTTGGCCCAGTGAATACAAGTGGCAGAGTCACAATCCCTCCTCTTGTCTGATCTACTGAGCTGAATCATCCAAAAGACATATTAAAATGGCCTGAAAGCGTGATTCGGCCGAATTTTGGCCGTTCGAAAATTCTGAACGACTGAAAAGTTCGACCAAATCACGCATTCGTGCTGGGGGCTGAGGCGTGTCCCCCCGCACCTTTGATCACTATATTGTGAGCAGGGCTTGCGGGGGGACCCCGCAGCTGTCCCAAAAAAAGGAAAATAAAAAGGTAAGGCACCTGCGGCGCCGGTTCCCGATCAGAGAAGTGAAAGGGAACAGGCGTCGCAGGGACCAGCGAGTCGGAAGCAAGGTAAGTAGGGGTGCAGGGGTGGGCGTGTGTTGGGGCTGTGGGTATGGGGGGTGGGCCAAGTCAGAAATGTTCAGGGAAGAAAAGACTGAAGGGTTTTTTGAAAAAAGTATCTTCGTTTTTTTTCTCCCTCGAACATTTGTATCTCGGTCTTTGAACCCAGATCCCTACTGAGCACCCTTTCATACACACAAGAAGGATTGCAATTTGATGAGGTAATGGTCCGAACAATAAAATGCCAAAGTAGTCGCAAATCCACTGTCAAATAGCCCCATATGTTTTACGTGTTGTAGATCTAATTATTAATGAATATGGAATGTCTTTCTATGTGTCGAATAAACTGTAAATTAACAAAAACATTCTAAAAGGTTTTCAGAACTCGGAGGTGACTCGCAATATCAATTATACGTATAGTACAGGGTATTGTATTCCTTATAATACATGCCCTGAACAGCATTCCATACAATACTTCGTCTCAGACTCGAGCTGTTGCAAGATTACTTTCATGTGTAGAACAATTGTAGAATCTGTTAAGGTCAAACATGGAAAGCCGTCTCACAATGTGTAATGTGTTGTAAACGAATAATGCATGCAAATGTGATAACATGCATTTAAAAGCTGTTTTGTGATTGGATTAAAGTAGTTGGTAACTCTACTGTGCTAATGTCCAGCAGTCCACATTTAATAAGCACGCAACCAACAATGTCTTTATCAGTAAAAGGACATGACTTGCCACAGTTCAGAAGGAAAGGATTCTGAAGAGCTGGGCATGTCTTTCATAAAACTGCTTTAGTTGAATCAGTGTTTCAGCTACGTGCTGGCTCAGGCAGCAGCATTGCTATTCACAACTTACATTATTACAGTTGGTACTGATGCGATATCCTTATAAAAAGTGATATCTGTCTCAACTAGATTGTAATCGGAATATTGCTTATACGTTTTTATAGGGATATTGCAGGCTTCCTTGTAATGTAGAGTTATTAAATAGGTCTAGTGCCTTGAGTTGGCATGTGCACTGCGTGGTGTGACGCTGGTGTGGGTGGTGCAGAGATTGCCGCCAGACTGCCTGTTGACTTGGAGGCAGTGGTTTCAGGCAGGCTGCCTCTTTACCTTGAGGGTGCTCTGCTCCAGGCCTGCCATGACACAGCACTCTTTCACAGAGTCTCCACTAGCAGGCCCTGGCCAGTCAGACAATGGGCGTCTTACCCTTTGTCTCTGTAAAATTGCATTAGTTTTGATATTGCCAATTTGGTCGGTTATGGACAGCCTAAGGTTACTCATTTCGAAGTAAATTCTTTGCAGGGACTCATTGAAAGAATCCTGTAAGTCAGGGTTGTCCATCGCCAGGGCTTGAGGGCCGGAACCCTGATGTGTTTTCTGGATATCCATTATTAATATTCATGAGAAAAAATGTGCATACATGTAGAATGTTACGCAAATTTAGCTCATGCATATTGAGGGTTTGCATGGAAATCTGACATATTTCCTGCCCTCGAGAGCTTGAGTTGCACAACCCTGCTGTAAGTGATCAAAATACAAGTATTGACAAAGCCAATCGTTTTGCCGTTACTGCTGTTCTTCGCATTTTGCATTTCTATGCACCGGGATGCAAGGAGGAAAGTACAAAGATTCAAAGGAGGATGCGAGAAGACATGCCGGTATTGAAGAGAATGAGCATGAGAAGGGGAATTGGGCAAGGGAGGAAGCCATTGGAATGAGGGTGCAAAAGTGGATATCTTCAAGGTTGCAGGGTGCGAGGAGGAGGGGATCATGGGGACTGAAAGGGGGCATGGAAGAGAGAGAGTGCAAGGAGAGAGCAGGAGAGCAAGAGGCAGTGTAAGGAGGGTGAGAAAGCTCTTTTGCGTGATGCCTTTGAATGGCATTTATTTAAAGGAAAGTCATTGCCCAACTATCATTCATTGTCAGTGCAGCATTGTTAATGCAGATTAAGTGACGATAATCATTCACATGATGATCAGTGTCCGTTTTAACACTGCATATGCTTTTGACAACTACAAACTCGAGTGAAATCAATAACAATGCTAAGATAACTTGTATCATTGTGGGTTAAGGAGTGTCGACTATTAGTCTGGTTTAGCATTCATTTCAACATGTTTTTTTTTTTAAAGAGCAAATTAATAGTAATTGTGCACTTGTGCCGCTTTAATTGTGGTGTTGGGCCCCACTGGGCAATAGCTGGTCACCAGGTGGCATGAGTTTGTCTTATGAAGCGGCGCCATTCCAAGGGGTGCTGTGCCTGGAGTCTGGATGCTCAGCCAGCATGGCCAGTCCAGCACGCAGGGGTGCTACACAGGAAAGGTGCAGCTCTTCTGTGAACACTATTTACACCTCGCCAGCCACGGTTTACTTTAAAACGGTGTATAGATCCAAAGGCACACAGTTTGACTAGACGAGTAACTTCATGTTCCTAATCGCCCCGGGACTTGTATGTGTGGCAGGCAATTGTCAGGTTGCTCTCCCTCCAGCATCTCCCGCCCACATCGTTATGTGGGCGGACTGCCGTTGCGGTCCTCTTCCTGGGGAAAGCAAGTGACGTTGGGCTCGGGAGGGGGGTGAGGGGTTTCCGGCAGTCTTGCCGTGTAAATGAATAAAGCAAGTTGTAAGGCGCCCTGGCTCCCGCGTATTATGTCCTCTGGACGGTTTGAGGGGCCGTGCAAAACCTCAAACTTGGCGACGAGGGGTGTTCGACACCCACCCGTGCCGACACGAGGACCGCAGTGGAGCGGCTTTGGCCTCGACCCCCAGGAATACAACAGGCGTACCCGAGGTCCGCGGTCGAGCGGCTAGGTGCATCGGCGCACCTCCACCCGACAAACTAAGGTGAGAGGCCCCAGCCCGGCCCTGCAGCACCCAAGACACACGCAATTGGCCAATAGGCAGCAGCCCTGCCCTTACACGCAGCCCGCATGCCAACCGGCTCCGAAGATGCTCTTGAAGGCCATTACACATGCGCCCGTTGCACGCCGGCCATAGAGGAGGCCACCGCCCCTCTCACCACAGGCACTGCAAGACCATGGAGACAGGAAGGCACAGAACACGAAGGCCATGTGTAGCAACCATGCCCACCAGGTGGAGACACCCAGCAGGCAGCAGACACAAGCTGCCAAAGTGTCATATACTAAACCCGAAGAAGGGTAATAACAAGAGCACTTTCCAGATAAAACAAACCAAGGAGAAATTCAGAACCGCATTAAGGATTCCAGAGGCACGAAATATAGGCCCACCACCACAGCGCCATGTCCAACACATCCAGCCCTGTGGCGTCCCCGTCAAGTGGCTCAAGAACCGCAGCAGAAGACGCACAACAGGCACAAGGCGCAGGTAGCTCTTCACAAAACATGCCCATGCCAGGCCCTTTTGACCTCAGAGACACGTCAAATCTAGGACCCAGGTGGGTCACATGGCTACGTGATTTCAAGTTTTATGCAGGAGCGATAGGCCTCACGGATGACGCAAGACTTAAAAACACGCTTTTCATGGCCGTTGGACCGGCAGTTAAAGACATCGCAGGTGAACTGCTAAACGTGGACACGGTGACATATGGGGAACTGCATGGCAAACTATCGGACTACTTTGCCCCCAAACCAACATCGACTACGAGCGTAACTCACATATTCCACACTACTAGACAAGAAAAAGGGGAGTCCATGGACAACTTCGTGATGCGCCTCCGCATCAAATTGAAAAACTATGAATTCCACAAATACTCCAATGAAGAGGCGATAAGGTCTCAAGTCATCGCCGGCTGCATATCACAACCTTTCAGAAAACAGTTGCTCCAAAAACTAGGGTCACTAGAACAAATATTGGCATTAGCCAGGATGGAAGCAGCAGTAGAATCGCAACTAGACAGCCTAGGAAAAGTGGCCATACAACAGCCGGTATCGAAAACAGATATGATCAACAAACTGTACACTGCCCCAACGCTAAGCGGAACAAGCGCAGACGCCACATGTTACCGCTGCGGATATGAGTATCCACACACGGGAGAATGCCCTGTGGTAGGACAACAATGCACCGCTTGCGGCGGAATGGACCACTACAGAGCTGTGTGCAAGAACGCACCTGGGCCCCTACACAGCAGACGGAGACACCAGGAGAAATGGAGAAGCTCACGCCTCAAACCGCAGGCCAGTAGAGGGGAAGGAGAACAAGCGACACCAAGACTGGAGGACAGAGCCCGAAGGAGCTCATACGCACGTGAAGACAAGAGGTCATCGGACGGATCCAGGCGATCCCAGAGGAGGATGTTCGTCCGATAAATCGAGATGCAGGCCCCATCCAGTAGTGAAACCCAGTCATCAGAAGATGACCAGAGGAAGAAGGGATATGTGTGGGCTCTCGACAACGCCAAGGCCACCCAGCACAGCCCCACGCTCACATTACAAATCAACAATACCCCCCTTAGAATTCCTCATTGACACGGGGGTGACAGTCAACATAAGCGAACATGCGTACAACTCACTCACCAGCCCACCAAAAATCCACAAGGCAGCGGTTGACATCTACCCGTACGGAGCGACGACCCCACTACCCTGCAAAGGCACGATCTCAGCATGGTGTGTACATAAAAATCATGCTTCAAAGATTCCCCTACACATACTAAAGACTGAAGCCAACAGCGGATGTATATTAAGCTTATAGATGGCAGTCGAAAGTGGCCTAGTCCACATACTATATCAACTAATGGCCCACAAATACTTCGCTAAGCCTAACGCCATAGAACGGGCCTTCCCAAACTTTTCAAAGGCCTAGGGAAACTAAAACACAGGAAGGTACAGATCCACATCAACCCTGAAGGACCCACAAGTCGCTCAACACTATCGCGGCATACCTGTGAACATCCAACAGCAGGTGGAGGAAGAGTTAGACAAGCTTATCATACTCAACATCATTGAACCTGTCTCCGGACCAACGCCATGGGTGTCGCCCATAGTCCCAGTCCCCAAGAAATCCCTGGACGGATCAATACACCTGTGCGTAGACCTGAGAAGGATCAATGTAGCAATCGAAAGGGAAAGACATCAAGCACCCAGGATCACAGATATGATCCACCTTCTCCATGGAGCACAAGTCTTTTCAAAACTGGACCTAACAAAAGGATATCATCAGATTGAGATAGCCCCTGAGTCAAGATACATAACAACATTCTTAACTCACCTAGGGCCGTTCCAGTACAAAAGACTTAGCTTTGGCATTTCATCCGCCGCTGAAATTTTCCAAGAAGAAATCCACCGAGTCATCAGGCACGTACCAAACTGTCTAAACTATTCAGATGACGTCCTAGTCTTTGGCAAAACCCAGGAAGAACACAATACGGCACTACACAGGGTCTGCGCGGCTTTGGACGCAGCAGGACTTATTCTCAACAAAGCCAAATGTAAATTCGGCAAAGGCTCACTACGATTCTTCAGACACATATTCTCTAGCAGAGGCAGGCGGCTGCACCCAGACAAGGTAGCAGCCTTAAATACGGCCTTGCCCCCCAAAACTGTCACAGAACTACAGTCGTTTCTTGGCCTAGCCAGTTATTGCTCGAGATATTTAAAGGATTATGCCACAATCAGCAACCCTTTGTGCTTGCTCTCGCGCAAAAACCAACCGTACACGTGGTCCGAAGACTGCCAGAAAGCGTTTGAAGCAATACGCGACGCCATCACGAAGGCCGAAGACATGGCGTACTTTGACACAAAATGAGACACAGAGGTAATAGTCGACGCCAGCCCGGTCGGACTGGGTGCCATCCTCACCCAAAGGGACCCCGAGACACCCACAAATGTGCACATAGTGGCATATGCCAGCAGAAGCCCAACCCCGACAGAGCAAGCATACTCCCAAGTGGAAAAAGAAATTTTGGCAGTAGTATGGGCGTGTGAGTACTTTCATATGTTTCTGTATGGGAAGGAGTTCACAATCACGACGGACCATCAAGCTCTACTCACCATATATGGAGATCCCAAGGCGAGGATGCCCCAGAGGATAGCCAGGTGGGGACTACGCCTGCAGGACTACTAATTTACCATCAAACAGTGACCGGGGAAAGAGGACAACCCGCCAGACTACTTGTCCCGTCCCCCAACAGGACCGGCTAGCCCCCAGCCGTCCATAGCGGATGCGTACCTCAACTACGTGGGTCATCGCCTGCAGCCCCTGCCAGTGGGATGGCAAGAAGTCATCACACAATCGGAACAAGACCCGGCCCTTCCGGATCGTCCGGCACTGCATACAGACATAAAGGATAGCACGCATGAGACAGCAGGCAAAACCGGAACCAATGGCAGTCCAAGAAGACATCAAATGGATAGAGCATGTTCGAAATGAACTCTCAAAAATAGACTAACACGTCATTTTAAAAGGGTGCAAGGTACTCATCCCGGAGACCCTGTGAGCAAAAACGATACACATGGCGCATGAAAGTCACTGAGGGGTGGCCGCCACTAAGCGCCTCCTAAGACAAAAAGTATGGCTCCCGAGGCTTGACGCCATGGTAGAAGACCTAGTGGGAAAATGCCCGATGTGTGAACAAATAGCAGCACCACCACATCCGAACCCACTCCACATGTCACCCTTACCAGTACAAGTGTGGGAGGAACTAGCGGTGGACTTTTTTGGACCGCTGCGAGACGGCACCTACGTGCTAGTGCTAAAAGACGAACATTCCTGATTCCCGGAAGCGCAAATTGTAGAAAGCACAGCAGCCTCAAGTGTCATCCCGGTCCTCGACCGCATGCAGTCCACGTATGGAATCCCAAAATTGATAAGTCAGACAATGGGCCGCCATTCGTGAGTTAGGACTTTGAGAAATTTTCCAAATACATGGGGTTCCAACAAAAAAGAATAACGCCCCACTGGCCACAAACAAACAGCATTGTTGAGAGATTCATGGCCAACATCAAAAGGACACTACAAATAGCCTCCATCCTCAACAAACCTTTTGAACAAGCCCTCTACCAATACTTGAGGGACTACAGACACCCCCCCCCCCCACAGCACGACGGGGATATGCCCAGCCGACCTGATGTTCAGAAGACCAGTTAAAACGTGGCTACCGGAAGACCCCAGCCCTGCAGAAGCCACACGGCTGGAACAGGAGGCCAAAGAAAGAGACAACGCCGCGAAGGCCAAAATGAAAGACTCCGCCGACCACAAAAGGCAAGCCCAAGAATCAACCATTGAACTCGGGGACCAGGGGTGGATCCGTCAACTCAAACAACGCAATGAGGCTGCTACGTTTGCAAAGGAACCTTTAACCATGACACGAAAGAAAGGGACAATGATCATGGTGCAGAGGGAAGGTCACTTCTTGATAACCAGAAACATATCTCACTTCAAGCGCAGGACGACCAACCCGGAAAGCACATGGGACACTAACACATATAGTGCTGAGGAAAGACCACGAGACAAACCCTACCTGGGGGACAGCGAAGCCTCCAATGGCGAGGATAGCACGCAGCACTATCCCGAGACCTTGGTGACTCCTGGCAAATCAGAGAGGCCACAGAGGAGTCGCATAAAACCACAGACTCATTGAAGAGATGGAGTGAGATTAAGCAAGGACCTTGTAAGTTAAAAAGGGGGGAGATGTCGGGTTGCTCTCCCTCCAGCATCTCCCACCCACATAGTTATGTGGGCAGACTGCCGTTGCGGTCCGCTTTCTGGGTAAAGGAAGTGACGTTGGGCTAGGGAGGGGGGCGAGGGGTTTCCGGCAGTCTTGCCATGTAAAAGAATAAAGCAAGTTGTAAGGCGCCCCGGCCCCTGCGTATTATGTCCTCTGGACGGTTTGAGGGGCCTTGCAAAACCTCACAGGCAATTTCGTTGATAATTTGGAATGATATCGTTTTGGCAATTTAACATGTGAAAGGTATGTATGGCTCTTGGAATGATGGCATTTGAGATTTCACTTTTTAGGTTTTGAGTGATCTTGCCCCAAAGGAGTTACGTAATCAGTGTGGTCTGGATCATTCTAGATAAATAAAATAAACTGGAACACTAACGCAGCGGGCAGCGTGACAGCCACTGGGCATATGAACAGGGGATTCAATTCATGTTTCGATCTTCACTTTTTTTCCGATCTAATTGCATGTTTGCAATATTAAAAACAATAATCATATGGATGCCGATTTTGCCCGGTGTCGACGAGGAATCCCAAAATGGTGGAGGCACCCCGATAACCCGGGCGGTGTCCTCCTCCGAAAGCGCCCTCCACCCCTCCTCAGAGGAGGGGAGGCAAAGCGCGGCAAATCCTGGAAAGCCCGCGAAGAAAGGTGCGCGGCAAAAGGGGGAGAAAGCCCGCGAAAGTGGGACAAAGGAAAAGGGAGGAGTTACCCCCTTTAAAACAGGCGGGTCCCCACTGCAGAACTCATTCACCCCTGGCAGTGGGACCCGCCTGACACCGGGGAATTCATTTTGATCCTGGGGACATCGGCGTGCGGGAAGGACTTTGTGGCAGCAGAGGAAGCAGACCCCGCCGAACGAGGAAAGCGCAGCAGCGACGACGGTGCGGGGAGAAAGCCTAGAAGGGCAGCGACGCAGAGGGAGAGCCCAGCTGATGGCAGCGACGCTGCGGGAGAGCCCAGCTGACGGCAGCGACGCAGAAGGAGAGCCCAGCTGCAGAGGAGGAACCGCTGAAGAAAGCACCGACAACGGAGAAAGGTGATCGGCGGGGGAGCAGCGAGCCAGGGCACGGTTGCGGCAGAAGAGGAAGCCGCGGCCGCTCACTGGGAAGCTCACATCGGCTTTAAAAGCGGGCCGGCACACGGGGCGAGCAGGTCAGAAGCTCCCTGCTAGAAACCACAGCTCGGCGAACGAGCGGGTCCCGCCCACGGCAAAAGGCACTCGGCAGGCCTCGACACAACGGGCTGGGCAGGTCGACTCACCCCGGGTGGCAAGCAACAATCCACGCCGAGGTGAAATGGCCCGAGGTCATGGCACGACCCGCACAAGAAGGCGAACTGGGTCAGGCGGCCACCAAAGAGGACAAGCGACTGCCAAAAGGAAGGGGAATCGCAGCAACCAGCGTATACAAGAAAGCAGGGAGAAAGGACCTTGCAGCTTTCATGAACATGGCAAAACGGGCTGCTGCAAAGCATGGGCCCAATTGGATGGAGGTCCTGGCGGCGCAGCAGGAAGGGGAAGGACAAGCAGTCACAAGCCAAGGTCCTAACTCCCCGGTACTTTTCCCAGACAACGATGAGGTGCAAGAGCTGGAGGAAGAGGAACAGGTCGAGGAAGAAGAGGAGCCAGCCGGAAAGAGGAGGAGGATTCAGACACAGCGAGCCAAGGTGAGCAAGGAACAGGCAACAAGGAAGCCCAGGACCATGGGGGCAAAAAACAAGGGACGGACACAGGAGGTTGTAGCCATACCGGCACCTGCACCTGTGGCGCCATCAGGGGAACCAGGTCCACCCAGCACGCCTGCGACCGTACCGGTGGCTGCAAGGGAAGAGGGGCCAGCATCCCTGGAGGCGGTAAAAGGTATGCTAATACAATGTATGCAGGCATGGGGTAACGGGGGTGCGGGGCAAGTACTAAGCGGAAATGTGAATGCATTTAATCATGTGGGCACCGGCACAGCAATGGGGCAACAACCAAGGGGTGCATGGGGACCAGGGGGCCTGGGGGCAGGGGGATTCGAGGCAGGGAGCCAGAGCATCAATAGATTGCCAGGGGGGGGGTGAACCTAGTTAACGGGGGGCCATTGGGGGCAAATCAGTGTTCCGGGGCCTGGTTGAGCTCTCCAGTTACAAGTGGGGTGGCGCAGCAGGGCCACGGGGCCACTGCCACGCACAATGTGAATTCTGTAGGTCAGAATGGCCAGGGTCAGGGGCCTCAAGGTCCACAAACCACGGCGGGGAGCAGTCCTATCCTCTTTGGGGGGCACAGTTTAGCTGCAACCCAAGGGGGAGGAACAATGACAGGGGTGGCACAAGCACCAGCTTGGTGGGGGCAGGGCCTTACGGGGGCAGGTATACCTCAGGGGGGAGGGCCCGGGGCCGGACAGGCGCCGGCCTGGTGGGGCCAAGGTGTGGCCGGGGCAGGTCCAATCCCGGGTCCTAGTGGCAATGGAGGCCTAGAGGGGATATGGGGACCCATGATGACGCAGTATAGGAGGACAATGCCAGGGTTTGGACCAGTAAGGGTGGCAGTGAACTCTTTGTCATGGCATATCCCATTGACTACGAAAGAGAGGGTGTGGAGAAAGGAATTTATTGAGATTCTGGATTTTGTAGGGATGGAACCTCTGGGTAACGGGTTGAAAGAGTTATCAGAGAAGGAGAAAGAGAAGAGGGACAAGGAGCAATCAAAAACAGAGGCCTCCATACTCAATTGGCTGAAAGCATTTAAGGTTTACACATCAATTATGATTGAAAAGTACCCACAAGATGCGTCATCAATGTTGGCATATGAGCAATATATCCATGACCTGTATTTAAATGGGGAGGGATGGCTGGTTGCAATATGACCGAGCGTTTCGCTTAAAAATGCAAGTGTGGCCAGCTTTGTCTTGGGATGAAATGGATGTGGGCGGTTTCTTAGATAAAATGATCCAGCCTGGGGTGGGGGGAGAGAAATCCCCTGGCGAGAAACCTCAAGTTTGGAGGGGTAGGGGTGGATACGCCAAACGGGGGAGGGCATCCTTTCGCGGGCACTCCTCCTGGACCAGTAGAACCAGCTACCAGGGGGAGCAAGCGGAATGCTGGAGGGTCAATTCTGAAGAAGACTGCCCTTTTGGGAAGACATGCCGATTCAAACACCCCCGAGGGGGGAGGGCCAGGGAACACAACTCCTCAGCCAGCGAGGGGAAGCGTAAAAGCAGCCCCAAACCAAAGGAGAAAGTCAATAGGGAGTGAGGAGGTTAACGGGATGTTTAGGCCAAAACTGCTTGTGTGTAAAAATGTCATTAAAAAGGGACTGCCGACTCCGGTCAAACTGCAAGCTATGACTCCATGGTTGAATATGTATCATAACAGCGAGGATGCTAGACTTTTATGGGAAGGATTCAGGCGGGGTTCAAGATACCATGTGCAGGATTAAAGAAAGGAGCGGAGGCGGTAAACCTCAGTTCAGCATTAGGAATGCCAGAGGTGGTGGCAGCCAAAGTCGCCAAGGAAATCAGGTTGGGAAGGGTGGCGGGCCCTTTTCTTAAACCCCCACTGGAAGACCTGGTAGTATCCCCTTTAGGGCTGGTTCCTAAAAAGGAGGAAGGGCAGTACCGGCTGATTCACCACCTCTCCTTTCCCGAGGGGGACTCGGTCAATGATGGGATCGATGAGGAACTGTGCAAAGTGCAGTATTCCTCCTTTGAAGATGCAGTGGAAGTGATAAAAAAGGCAGGAAAAGGAGCCGTCTTGGGGAAGGCAGATATTGAGTCTGCATTCCGGTTACTACCAATCCACAAAGACAGCCAACATTTATTTGGGTTCAAAGTTCAGGACATGTACTATTTTAATTAATGTCAACCGATGGGTTGTGCCATTTCTTGTGCGTATTTTGAGGCATTTAGCACCTTTCTAGAGTTCGCAGTCAAGCACGAGTACAGGAAGGGGGCAATGCTACCTTATCTGGACGATTTCCTGTTTGTGGGGAAAGAGGGGTCCGATGAGTGTGGGGCTCTCATGAGCACATTCCAGAGATTGATGGAGGTGATGGGGGTCCCACTAGCAGGGGACAAGACAGTGGGGCCGGTGACTTGTCTAACATTCCTGGGAATCGAAATTGATACTGTAAAAGGAGAGTGCAGGCTCCCCCAGGAAAAGGTGCTTAAATTAAAAGAGATCATCAAAGGGCTAAAAGGGAATAAAAAGGCTACTTTGAAGGAACTCCAGGTCTTGGCCGGCAATCTCAACTTTGCAGGGAAGGTCATCCCAGTGGGCAGAGTGTTTGCGAGGAATGTTGAGCTAAAAACAGTGGGGTTACAACATGCAAATCAACACGTAAGGTTGGGGTTGGAGGTACAGGAAGACCTTTGCATGTGGGACAAGTTTTTGGACCATTTTAACGGGGTACGAATGTGGAGAAGGGAGAGGGACAGAGATGGCAGGTTCAGGCTGTTCACAGATTCATCCGGGGCTCTAGGATTCGGGGCAATCTTGGCCACCAAATGGTGCGGCATGCCCTGGCCGGAGAACTGGCACCGGGCAGGGGTCACTAAAGACATCACGCTGTTGGAACTCTTTCCCATTGTAGTTGCATTCAGAGTGGGGAGAACAACTGAAAGACAGCAAAATCATGCTATGGTCCGACAACTTGGCGGTAGTCCAGGTCATTAATCAGGGTTCCGCTACCAACACCAGGGTATTGCGGTTGTTAAGAGTGCTCAACAAATGTATGTTGCAACTCAACATTGAGTTGCGAGCTAGGCACATTCCAGGGGTGCAGAACACAGCCGCTGATGCTCTCTCTCGTTTGCAGTTGGAAAGATTTCGAGGGAGCTGCCCGGGAGCAGAGGAGACTATGGCCACTTTCAAGGCACAGTGGTGGGACATGATTGGGGCAATTTGAGCGCGCTGATCCAGATGGCGCTCGCTCCGGGTACCACAAATAGATACAAGGCTTGCTGGGAGCGCTATTTGAAATTCAAGCAGGAGATGTTAGCGGCAACGAGGGGGAGGAACCGGTAAGGGCCTTTGTGGGTTGGGGTTGGCACGAGGGGAAGTCCAGGGCCTGGATGGCGTACCACTTGGCGGCCATCGCTCACCACTACAAACTCGAGGGTAAACCAGATCCCACCAAGGAACACTACATAGTGACGGCCATGAAGGGGTGGGCTAAGCAAGGGGCATCCAAGAGTGATGATAGGAGACCCATAGACGTGGTCAAACTCCAAGGAATTGTGGCACACTTGCAGGAGGTGTGCCGGGGGGGTTTCGAGGTGGCCCTGTTCAAAGCAGCATTCACACTTGCGTTTTTTGGGGCTTTCAGAATTAGTCAATCAGTGCCCGAGAACAAGGAGGCGAAAGGGAACAGGTTTTTGAGGGTGAAGGATGTCCAGGTCTTGGCAGTGTGGGTGAGGCGGTCTAAAACAGACCAAGGAGGCAGAGGGTGCACTGTAACCCTCCAAGCCATAGTGGGCAATCCGATTTGCCCTGTCAGGGAGTTGGCAGAATTCCTAAAGGTTAGGCCTCCTTCAAGAGAAGAGGCGCCGCTGCTTATCCATCACGAGGGGTCGGCATTAGGCCGCTTTCAATTCAGACGGGTAATGGAAATGTCTCTGGAGGGAATTGGGGGGACCAAGGGCGTCTTTGGAACACACTCATTTAGGATTGGGGCCGCCACTTCTGCCGCAGTGATGGGTATGGGAGAAGAGACGATCAAACAGATTGGCAGATGGAAGTCGGGGTGTTTCAAGAGATATATCAGGCCCGAGAAAATATAACTTGACATGTCATCTTCTCTCCCTCCCAGCAGCCCCGAAAGAAAAACGGACGATCTGGGTGGTAGGACACTCATTTGTGTCAAGGGCAGGGGCGAGCTGGTCGGCTGAACAGGAGGAAATGACGGACGGCAGATTTCAAGTGGAATGGCAGGGGGTACCTGGCATGAAGTGGGCTCAGCTTCAGTGGCAGGTGCGCAGGCTGCTGGCGAAACAGCAGAGACCGGATTTGCTGATCGTACACCTGGGGGGGAACGATCTGACAACCATAGGGAGAGGGGCGCTGATGCGGTCAATGATGGCCTCCTTACAGGAGCTGGCAGGTCAATTGGGGGACACTGAAATCATCTGATAATCCCGAGGCAGGAATGGCGGGGGGCTGATAATCATGCAGCCGTAGAGAGGTCCAGAAGAAAGTTGAACGGCGCTATGGCCAGGTTCTGCAGGGGAAGGGGCTTTGGCCAGATCAGGCACGGCTTGATCAATTTAAAATCTCCCGAATATTTCCTGAAGGATGGGGTGCATTTATCCCCACTGGGGTTGGAGTTGTTTTTCTGGAACATTTGCTTTCATTTATTAGACTTATAAGCAAGGAGGCAAGGGGGAGCCACAGTGGGCGGTAACCCACTTGTGGCGTGGCGGTGTTTGGGCAACCAAACACAAGAGACAGACTCCAGATGAGCCAGGAGAAAGCGGGAAGGGTCTTTGCCCTTTCCAGACCCAGCGCCCCTTGGGAGCCTAACACGGCAGGGGCGTCTGGGGGGAACAACAAGGGCTCAGCTTCCCCCAAGGAAACGGCACTCTCCCCGCCCACGGTGACCTGCAGGGGCAGGCGAGGCTCAGGCACAAAGGGTTGGGAGAGTTGGGCCTATGATGGTTTTTTGGAAAGCAAGGGGGAAGCAGGCTTCGGAAACGGAGCAGTCGCCGCATCTTCCAAAGTATTTCCGCTAATGTGTGCAGTGTGTTTTATGATCTGTGGAAAATAAATCTGCGGCCTTTTATGCCAAACAAAACTAAGCAAGGCTCATGTTACGCTTTTCTGGGGGGAAAAGGAAGTATGAGTTATTGCTACAAAATGTAAGGGGTCCAAAATGGACGGATGCACGGGTTATGGTGGAGCACAGATTTTTGCTGTTCATTTGCGTTGCAAAGACTCGAGCATATGTTTAAAAATAGATAAAAGCACACGCAAAACCTTTGTAACTGTCTCTCACCCCCCAAATTGGTACTTGCCAGGCTCAGGAACTTGTTCCCTTTTGTGACATTTGACGGATGATAATTCAGGTCACTAAAGTGATCAAGTTCACCTTTATTTGGGCGAGCTGCCATTGCTCCTCAGGCAGCGCTCAGCCGTCCTCGCTGCCTTTCCAGTCCTGGGGATTGACTGAGCGACCAAAGCAGGAAGTCCCATGAAAGACTTTCTCGCAGACTTCGGCAGTTCAGCAAGCGAAGAGAAGCCTGAACACAGAGAACACATAACTCTTCTTGGGTCTGGCATTGTTGTGTGTGTTACGGGTGAGCGCTAGAGTTGTGAGGGCAGGTGCAGACGTCAGCGCGCAGAGCGGCACGTACACGGTGCTCCCTGAGCAAAATTGCAAACAAATCTGAGACACTTCGACACAGCCAAAAGATCACTGCCACCGCCCTTGCTAAAGCACAGCAGCAGCACACACATATAAATCACACGCAGGCCTGCTGCGGCCCAAGTGTAAATGAAAATGTATTTCGGGAGAGCGCAGTGCTTTGAGAAAACCACCAGTGTCTACCACGTCCATCATATGGTGGCCACCATCTTGGAAGGGCAAATGTCTGCCAAAAGGGGTATAGTTTTGGGTGGGATGGGTGCTAATGGGTGTCAATTGACACAGGTTTAAGTTAGAACTACAAATGGGTGTTATATGGGTAGACACATAACCAAACACCTATAGGCTATGTATCCATCCTCATGTCATCTCCATTAGGAAGCTCTCAAGCCCTCATGCTCAACTCCTCAAGCCCTCATTCTCATCTAGCTCTCATTACCATGACAATAGTTTTGGCTTAAAAGGTGATTCTTTCAGCACAACCTAATAGCCAAAACTAAAAGTTGCTGAACATGCGCTACAGAGCTCCTGGGTATTGAGTAGCTTCAAGAAAGCGGCAGTGCATCTGGAGAGCAAATGTAACTTCCACATGAAATGCTCAGTCACGTATCATCCATTGTATATGATTCCATACCTTAATTCACCATTTTAAATTCACTTATTTTATCTTTTTTAAAACAATGACAATTTCCTCATATGAAGCAAAACACAGTATTTCCTGCTTATTTCCACACCCAAGAACACTGTGTGTCTTTAATCGGGGAGAGAATTTACAGTGATGGCCAATACCTGCCCTTCCGCTGGGCCTGAGAACTTTGGCCGACTATCATCCTTTCAGGAGAACCCTGAAGGCGCATTGGTTTAATCTTTTTTCCTCTCTGTTAGAGTATTTGGCATCTATGAGTCTATATGAGCCTGCCCACCCTCCCGCTTAGTGCCTAGCTGCCCATGGACCTTAGTTTGCGCTTTACAAATTGTATAATAATAATAATAACCTGGCACTGTGCATGTGTCCTTTTAGCTGAAATGTCCCATTCTGCTATTATGCTTTAAATGAATATGGTGTGTCATAAAGCTACTTCATACACATTCACAATAAAGCAAGTTAATGACTCTTGGGTGTGGTTGCCTGACCCTGGTGGTCCAGTGGAATCTGTAGTATCTCCTGATATCAAACCATGCTCTTCTCTAGCTCCCAGAAATGTGATGCCTCGGAGTGTTTATATCTTGATGCAGTTATCCAATGACTAGTACATTCACCACTGTTGCTGCCCAGTGTCAATTCCTTCATCTTCCTCATCTCAGTACTTGAGTGGTTGTGGAAATTGAAATCGATTGATATTAACTGAGGATTTGGGTGGTTGTGGGAATAGCAGTTCATTGATGGTTTTGGATGCTTGCTCCTTGAAAGGTAATTCTTAAGGACTTCACACGGAATATCAGTTATACCTGAAGGAAAACTATGATTGAAAGGGAGCATTTACTCTTTAGGTCAGGGATGGAACTTTGGCCTAAAGGGTACTTGAAAAATATTTACATACCTATCCTCTAGGCGAAACGGATGCATGGTAACGGGCCATCTGGTTCTTGGACAACAGGGTATTAAATTGGGGGATAACATGTTTTATTCAATGAAGCCATGACATCTCCCAGTGTCTATCCCCTCCCATGTGATCCTCCCTCATATAGATACCACAGGGTCAGGATCAGGTAGCGGCTGCGATCCCTTGGCCACATGGGAGGAAGTTACTGCTGTGAAATCTGTGATCACGCCATTGGATTCATCACATACCCTGCCCCTTAAGAGCTGGCTTCCCACACAAGAGCTATCAATTTGATGCTGCTTAACAGACCTCCCACCCCTTCTTGGAAGATACTCTTTGGCTTTAGCTTCTCATCTCCACACAGGGCACTCTGAAGCCAAAGCCAGATTCCTTCTATGAACAAAGAGTAAGGAAGAGGTGTCTTGTTGGCATGTTTTGGTATGGTTTCCAAGCTGGGCAAGTCTGTGCCAATTATTGATTCCTCTGCAGCATTCATCTCTCTCTAGATATCCCTTGAACTCAGATGGTAACTGGGGTTTTATGGTATATCTCTTTGTCTCCATGGACACTTGTCATTTTTATCATGAGTTTTAAATGGAGTACTTGTACAAAAGAAGTGTATTATTATTATTATTATTATTATTATTATTATTATTGTTATTATTATAAGTCTTTATTGTGATTTAGTTCAATTTGAACTTCACACAAATTTCAAGAAATCAATTAAAACAGTTAAAACACTTTACAATGTACATAACATAACAAACACTGCTATCAATCAAACATTTCAAATTAATACAATCCAGTTAATCCAAAACAAGGTCCACCTAACCTCAAACCAAATCAAGCAATAAAACACTACAAACGTCAATCAAAAGGCAAAGCAGTTCAGAGATCCGCACATAAGATACATGTAACACTAAGCATTACTTAAATTGAATCAAGTCAAATCGATCAATCAAATTAATTAATTGAATCATTCATTCCATCTTTCCCTTGGAATCAGCATGGCTTTGCGATCATCAGATTTGTCAGGCTATGCCGCTATCTTCATATAAACCATAAATCGAATAAACTGTAAGGTCTATAAAACCATTTGTCTAAAGACGTACAACATGCACATCTTTCCATTGCCTAACTATTGTAGAGTATATATAGTATATTATAGCGTCCACCCTCATTTAATTTCTTTCACTGCCTTCTGTCAGAGTATTTCATAGATTTCTAGAGAACTCTATTTCAAGCAATTCATTACATTATTATTTCTGTCTTTCAGTCGTTCTACCACTCCTGTCATACCATGCTTCTGCAGAAGTTATTAGTAGACTCAATGTTTTCTTCAGGGAAGTCACTTTCTTCCCAATCTGTCCCTGCCATCTAACCAATCTCTGTGGGCTCTTCTTTCGTATTGGAAGGACACTGTCAGGCCAGATGTCCTGCTTGCCCACACAAAAAGCATACCATGGAGGTTGTGGGTCTTGATGTTTATCCTATTTCTGGTTTCACCTCTCCCCTTTCCCTGCTTATCATTGGTTTTCTTTGTCCCTTCATCAGATCTCTCACTAGGTTGAGCTGTCTGGGTTTTTCTCATTCGTAGGGAATGTAGGACGGGGAAATCCTTGGTTATTTTCTGATGTTTTCTCCTCTATGCAGGTTTTTTAACGATCTATTGGCTTCTGCATAATTCAGTGCTGTTTCTATAGCCAATATCAGACTTGCTCTATTTAGCTGAAGAACTGCGTTTTGTAGATACTGGGGTAATGAGTTTACAAAATGTTCTATGATGAGTGTTTCCAGAACCTGTAGGAATTTTTTTCATAACTATAGAGTTATGCTGTTTTGTGCTCCGGCCCCTACTTCCACTAGGGTTTCAGCTGGGTTCATTTTGATATTCCTTCATTTTTGTTTATAACAATTATCTGTCGGCCCTACTCTCTTTAGTAACCCCTATTTTATCTCATCCAAAGATGCAATTCCTTAAGGGGGTTAAAAGCTGGTAAGAGTTTTGTAGTTCTCCTTTTAATAAGTTGGGCAGGTAACAGGTTTTCAGCTAGTCTTCTCAGTGAAACTAAGGGTTAAACTTTCAAAATTAAGAAAATAATTCCCCAGATCTTCTCCTACATTATATGCATGCAATATCCTGTGTCGTAGAATATGCCTTTAATGAGAGGCAATAATTTGGTCTAGTTGAGCTTGAAATCTTACTTCAGCCTTTCGCGTTATATTGAGACCACCCTTAACATGGGGCGTTCCTTTCCACCCCCAATCAAGGAGCCCTGCAATACTCACTTATGTTTTTTTTAACTCTGGCCTAACTGAAGACTGATCAAGAGTCACAAAAATCCCCTCGCCCCTGTGCCCACAATGAGCCAAGAACCACGGGAAATATATTTGTATTTATTTTAATTATAGATATTAGAATTTGCATTAAACTACACAGGCCACCTTCTTTGTGTCTCAAAATTAACTTCTTGTTACACAAGTGAATCACACTAATGGGTTAGGAAAAACACATTTTACAATACATGTCTTTCTACAAATTTAAAATGAAATGATCATAAACACTGGTTCATGCATAAAATGATTTTACATTTGGAATGCTGAACAATTCCGATTTTCCTACGTGTTTAAAGGGCGAGCAGTTGGGTTACAGATTTGTACTAAAGAATAAGACAATTATAATTTCACCCACACCTTTGCTCTAAATAAGAACAGAGTGCTTAAGCAGTGGGGCTTTCAGACCCCCCCTCCTACTTTGGTCTGTGTTGGGAAAGCTGGATAGTAAAAATTGGGATTGAGCATTTTGGTTTTCAGACCTCCATCCACTTAAAGGCCTGTGTTGGGGAAGCTGGCAGTTTAGGTATTTTTTTTTTAGTTTAGGGTCAAAGACACCCCTCTTGCCAAAGAAGTCTGGGTCAACAGGACCAATAGGATCACCCAATTTAATAACAGTCTACAGTTTTCAGCGCACACAACCGGAACAAGCTTTATTAATTTATAATTTTAACAAAACTCACCCTGTGGTGTCCCGTCAAGGAAATTAAATTCATATTTTTAGTTAATTAGACTAAGGACCTACACAGTTTTGCCCCCCCCCCCATCCACTATAAAGGGAAAGGATTTAAGGAAAGCAGACTCCCCCCGCCCCCGCATTTTGGTTTCCCTGGGCTCCGCTCTACTTACATAGCAAGCCTCTGTTTCAAGTTCAGAAAGGCAAGCTGCATTTCAGGTCCCTGTTGGAGGATGGGGCAGGGGTCTGGACCTCCACTCTCAAGGATGGTGCTGAGCACTCCACCATAAGACCCAGACAGCTTTTAGGCCTTCCCAGAAAGTCAGCTCCACCCAGATCAAATCTCAGTAATCTGCTTTGGAAATTCCTTGCAGATGTCAGATTGTAGATTTCAGTAGTCCGCCCATTTTCTTACGGTGCATCCACTTCATATAGCAGCAATGACACCATCAATTTTACTGTCTTGGGGAGTACCCAGCAAGAGTTCTCCAAATACGAATGGACAGTTACTCCCTCGTGGCTTCGCTCCTGCATGCTGGCTTCTCAGCTCCTGGTAAGGACAACGCTGCTTCTCTTGGCTGCCGGATGAACAGGTACCCTCTTGCGGTTCCTGGGCTCTTCACAGCATGCCTCGCTTGCACCAAATTTCTTTCCTTCTTCTCTACTGGTGAGCTCTTTCACTGCACCACACTTGATGGCGCCTCTAGCATCTGCACGCCAACTGGTGCCACCAACTTCTGTGTACTGGCACGTGCCTCTAGCCTGCGTCCACCTTCCCTGGAGAGAGGGTACATCTTCTCCTGAGCTCCTCTTTCAGCGCAATGACCATTTTCTTGTGCACAGGTGCTTTAATCTAGTGACTAGCACGTTAACCACGCTTGCTGCTCGGTGTCAATTTCTTCATCTTCCTCGTCTCTTTACTTGAATGGTTGAGGGCATTGAAGTTCATTGATAATAACTGAGGATTTAGGTGGTTTTGTGAATTGGCAGTCCCTTGACGATTTCTGATGCATGATTCTTGAAAGGTCTTTCTTATTGAGTTTACATCGAAGATCAATTATACCTGAAGGAGAAATATAATTGAAAGGGAGGTTGCCTTTTCATATAGGCAGAAACTGATGTATGGCAACATACCATCACAGGGAGTTTTCCTCATGGGGAAATGTGGGGTACAGCGTCTCGGGAGGATAGCTTAGTGGCAACGTGCTCGCCTTAGAAGCAAGTTGATGCAGTGCAACACAGGTTCGATCCCCGGGTCTGCGCTTAGAAACCTCTGGGTATTAAGCGCTCTAATTACAATTAACCAATGTAGCCATGACATCACCCCAGTGGCTATCGCCTTCAATGTGTTGCTCGCTCAAATAGCTACCCCCAGGGACAGGAAAAGGTAGCGCTGTTGTTCCCTGGCCACATTGGAGGAGGTTACCACTGGGGAATCTGTGATGACTCCATTGGATTCATTTGGTGGCTTATGGAGGAATGGAGTTTGAAGAAAGACAGAGAAAAGTGGTGGAGGCTAGAGACAAGAGGGTGAAAAGATTCTTCTGGCGGCAATGGGAAGTCAGTTCAAGGTCGTTGGTATAAGTCAACTGGAGGAGATGGGAAGTCACCAGAATTTGATTGGCAGTTTTCAGGAGGTGGTTGTTAGATGTCACCTAGAGGAGGTGCGAAGTCAGCCGGAGGCGGTTGGGGGAAGTCTGCCCGCTGGAGGTGGTTGAAAGACAGCCAGGGGTTGTTGGAAGCCCTCTGGAGGAGGTAAGAATTCAGCTGGATGTAGTTGGTGGATGGGCAGCAGGAGGAGAGGGGTAAGAGGAAGTACAGGAGGCTAGTTTAGCCCGAGGTGAAGTGTGATCCCAATGAAAAGTGATTAAACCTATAGTAGATGAAGGAACTAAAGTAGTCCTACAAAGACAATAATAGAAATGCTGGTTTCCATATGGCAAGTAACAATGTATAATGCCATTCTTCACATGACGTGCATCACAGAATGCCAATCTTAAACTGTCCCAATAATAACAATTCCATCCCCCTCATACATGGTTAGTAACATGTATATCAAGTCCCCACACTCCCAGTACAAGGTACGGCTAGCACCATTTATGGCCAATCTTACCCAGTAAAACCTCACCAAATATATGGCTAATCCACACATGTTCAGTAACCACAAGTGTTTCAGAGCGCGACAAGGCACGCGAGTGGAAGGGGGAGAACAAAACCGCAATCTTACTACATCTTATCTTACAGTGACATTGAGAACGCGGAAGTGCATGGGAGACGGGGAGGGGAAAAGTGCGAAGCAGAGGAGAAACAGATAAATAACAATAAATTAATAATAAAGGTAACAAACAATGGTAGTTCAGCCAGCAATTTGCAAGTGCTAGGTTTAAGGCAGCAGATAGGGTAGGTCTGATAAGTGCAGCAAGAAAAAGGGGGGGGCTGTATGGGTACAGATACAGACCCCAGTACAAGGGGTGGCCCGGAGGCAGTGCGGGAAGGTGGCGGGGTGAGCAGGTACCTCGGCACGTAGGACAGAGGGTGGCCAGGTGCACGGTGCCAAGAGAAAAGATCAGCAGGGGAGAGGGGGAGCGAAGGCAGAAGAAAAGAGGAAGGTCCTGAGGTGTTTCCGGAACTGGAGATGGTTCTCCTCAAGTTATAGAGTGGCACATGTCCAACACTCTCATTGTCCGCTGACACATAAGGGCCTTGTGTGTGGCAGTGCAGTACAAATGGTGGTAAAGTGATGGTAATTCCATTGCTGCCACTATACCACAGCATTACTGCACCACTGCCCTAAAGGTTTAGATGTAAAGTGCAGGATGTAATTCCAGAATTTTGCTGTAGGATCATTCTCCACTTTATCCCAAAAACAGTGTAGATTTACTACACGTTATTACCACTCATGGTAAATTCATTGAAAATCCCCATGGGGATTAGGACTCCTAATCCCCTAGTAACGAACAGGACCGAGTGCCGGTAACACTAGCAGAGTTTGGAGGTAATTCCATGGATCTAACTCTAGATTATTGCCAAATCTGTGATGAGAGCTGTAGTCCTACCCACAATTCCCAGTGTGGTTTATGTTGCCACTAAAACAGATTTGGTGTTTCACCCATGTGCACAATTGCAGTAGCTCGCACATGCTGGAACATGTATCCCTTATACTGGATGATTTACCAGAAAAGTGTTCTCAATTGTGCTTACCTTTCGCTTATTGGAGATGGGTCTCAACATAGCATAGAACAGCATCACTACAGTAATTGATTCTATGTCAAGACCAGAGGTAAACATTATGCTTCAACTTTTTTAATTCACTCTTCAGCAGTTTCAACACTTAAAACAGAAAATAAACAAAATGACTTTTCTTTTAAAAACTACATTTCCCTATCTTTTGCTTAATTTCTGTAGCCCTTTGCACTGCTTGTCTCTGTAGCCCTTAGTCACATCCTGTCTGCAACTCCTCCTCTTCTATAGCTGCTCTTCAACAAGATGAGTCCTATCTATACTGCAGAGCATATGTTTGTCTTAAAGTTTGTGATTTAGCATAGACATTGCTATTTTAACGGTAGTGATTAGCTTATTGAGAGCATGTTATTAAATGAAATGTTTACATAGAAGGCGTGCAAGCGTCTAGCAGCGATTTCAGCTCAGTGTGGGGGAGTGACGAACAGAAACTCCTGTGGAGGCCAGGGCCCGCGTAGCATCACTGTCGCAGCATTTATTAGTTTCAGGTGCAGATGCGCCAAGCGGGACCCATGCTCAGCAAAGCCAGAGAGCGAGGCACAGAGCGACTGCCCCACCCCCTTTTGGGGACGAGGAGGAGTCTCCAGCTACTTTCACTCATCAGACACTGCGCGTTGAGAAAGCTGCTCCAACACTGGTGCAAAGTAGGGTGAAGCCCAGAGCTGGCGGAGTAAGCGCAGCACAGCGCATTGGAGAGCAAGCCGCTCGCTCGTTATTACATTGGAGCAGGAGCCTGACGCTCCAGTCCGTGCACCTGTGTCAAAGTACACCTCTGCACACGGCAGACGAGCAAAAGGAAAGAAACCCCAGTGTGTGAAAGCAGCATAAGACAATAGCATCAGAGATATCCCTCAAAGCTTAGCTGCTTGAGCAGAGTGAAAGCAGTACCTATACTGCAGGTGCAGCTAGTACCGCCAGTCTCCTCAGGGCAAGTCCCAGCGGACTTGCACTTCAGCCTGCTAACCCACAGTCATTGGCACGTCACTTGCAGTGAGGTCTACCGATAAAGCTAACATGGTAGAGTCCGAATGGAGTGAGGAAGAGCAGCCAGAGAGAAATCTGGCACTCCGATTTAAGCAAGTGCTTGGGACTTATTTGGTGGAGGCTATGGCAGAGGGGGGGGGGGTGAAACCACTACAGGAGAGATTGGCCACCCTGGAATCAATATTGGGAAGGAACAGTAAAAGCACCCAAAAAGATGAATACAGCATGTCTGCGATGGCTGCCTCTCAGGTGAAGAGCCTTCAGGGGAGAAACATGGCCCGGAAGAGAAAAGCCTCTTCTACTCCGCTAGGCCAGCATTACGTGGCTGAGCATCATGCCTCAGAGGCTGCTGGCAGCTTTGGCAACCAGAGGCATCACTACAGAGTGCAGCAGTGCCAAGCCTCCAGACCCCAGCCCAGGGGGCAATAATATGGGTAATACAGATGAGGACACTGTAGGTGTATCCCAAGAAGTGGCATCATCCTCGCAAGAGGAAGACATTAAACCTACAGAATAGAACACAGCCCTTTCAGGCCTGTACAGTAAAAGGTCTAGGAAGGAGAAGCACCTGGAGACTACAGACAAAAACATATCTGACATGTTCAATCTAGAAGGGATAAGGAACCCCAATTCCTCAGACTGGCAACCCTTACCTAGGGTGGCGAAGTACATGGTGCAGAGAATCTGGAAGCCGCTAGACAAGGACACCCGGACGAGCATGACCGTATAATGCCCATACATGGATCTGGCAGGAAAGGTGGCGAAGCATCTGCGCTAGACCCTAAAAAGGGCACCTTCATCATCAAAATTTCAAATGACCTGAGGAAAGGTATGGGTAGATCCTGGAGAAGTTGCTGGATCACACTGGGACAAACGCGCCAGGGAAACATGGAAAGAAGTGGACCCCAACAACCCAGCGAGTTGGGTAGCACTAATTGCGCTATCTTCTTAGAAAAAAGGAGGGGCTACTCCTAAATATTGACACCTCGCCTCCTACGAGGCAAGAGAGACCGCACAAGGGCTCCTTTTCGGGGATGCATTCAGAAAGGCGATGGGCAGATTCATAGGCACGTATACCTTGCTGGAGAAAGTGCAAGCCTCCCAGCAAAAAGATCTTCCCGAACAGAGTTTTTGCCGGTCAAGATTGATTGGCCGGTTGCTTCCCATCTTCGCAAAGACCTTGGGGCACTATAGCCTACTACTGGGAGTCAGGGCAGCAAGATTCCTTCTTTTCAACCAGGGGAAGTCATTTCAGCCATTGCAGAGGAGCAGGCAGGCAGCTCCCAAGGGACAAACCTGTGAGCAAGCGACATGTTACATATCCTCTGGTGGCAGGGAGAATGAGGAAATTCTGGTTAAATTGGTGCATGCTATGCAGGGTTATTGCAGGCAGCAAAGGGTTTTCATATAGAGTTCATAGGAACACTACACAGTTCACACACGTTACTTGTGTATAAGCTCTTTACAAATAAACAATTACCAAGGCAGTTCAGCTGGCCATGCCCCATACGAATGCCGAAGGTGTAAAAAGCACTATTGCAGGATGAGCATATGCTGCTAGAGTCCAAGGGAGCAATAGAACCTTACTCAGTCCCCCCACCCCAAGTTTGTGAGCAACATGTTTCTAGTTCACATAAAGGAGAAGGTCTGTTCGGTTGTAAACTTGAAAGAGTTAAACAGCTGGACAACATACACACCCTTCAGAATGTAAGGCATTCATTTACTGAGACATCCTCAGAAAGGACGACTGGCTAATGAGAATAGATTTGCTAGATTTAATACATTTGAAGAAGACATACCTGATTATCCCAGTAGTGTAGGGCATACTGGCCCTGTCTAGCGTTCAGGTGGGAAGAGCCATTCAGGCAACTGAAAATGCTGCCCTTCAGTCTCATGTCGGCCCATGGGCTTTCATCAAGATGAGACTGGTGGCAGCATCCATCAGGGAAAAGGGTGTCTGCATAATCCTGTATCTCGACGACATCCTGCTTCTAGCAAACATCAGGGAGATGCTTGTGTATCAGAAATGGTGGGTGAGAAACCTGCCATAGCTGGGTTTCCTCATCAACCAGGAAAAGTCGAACATGGCTCGACCAAGAGTCTAGACCTTTTAGGCTTTGTGGTAGACGCAACAAAAATTACTCTGGAACTTCCTTCAAAGAAGATGAGGGCTATCAAGAGGGAAATCAGGTGCGCCTCAACAAGAGGGTCCTCTCCCTTTGTGCATTAGCAAGAGTGGTCGGACGTCTAGCGTCCTCCATTCAAGCCATATTTCCAGGGCCTCCAGGGGCAGTTCTGGATTTCCAGCATTTAAGAATATTTCTTTTGGCCACGGCACAAGCTGTAAGAGGATTCAATTCAACACTACAGCTAAGTCAATGCCTAGTCTGGGATACTGAATGGAAACCCTTATTGATATATCTTTATGTCCGGTTCATGAGTTCTGGATGACTACCCCTATATAACACCCCTCTCTTAGAATCCCCCTGACCCCACTGAGCCAAGAAGTAGTTCTGTTTTGCAAGTTTAAAAGGTTTATTTGAGAAATAAAACAAAATATAGATACCACGCTTTTATAATAAATTAATAATCGATATCGCCCTTATAAATATAATTTTAATCAACAATGGGTAATCTGACACTAGCACACTTCTTTCTAATCAATGAGGAGTTAGTATAGGATGAATAAAGTAGCAAAAATACTTTTATGGTTTCAGGGGAAAAGCAATGAGGAATAAAACGCAGTACAGAAATACTTGATATGATTTTAGCAAAAGATAAGATAATCACTTTTTCTCTGGCAACTCACTCCCCTCCCCTATGCAATGTAAGAAATGGAAGGAGATGGAAAGAGGAGCACACAGTTCTCAGGAATGCAATCAAATACAATACGGAATTCAGTTCCCCCCCCAGCAAGCTTAGAGAAAACAGGTATGAGTTTTAAAACACAGGCCCAAGTGCTTTGAATGTGGTGGCAACGAAGTGAGAAATATGCTGAAAATGCTTTTAATTCCCTTTAGGAGGTTCAGGGTGAGTGAGAGATACTTGGGATGAGCTCACGCCCACTTTAGCAATGATTCAGGGATGGTTATTAAGAGGCAAACAAATTTTTAGCAAAGGAAAGCAAAAAGCTGCTATCTTTTTACAGGTAAAGAAATCAGGCCAAATCGCAAATAGCGGCAAAATTCGCGAGTGCGTGAATCGTGATTACGGCAAAAGCATAAGCAAGTCGGTTCTAGGTTCGTTGGAAAGCTGAGATTCTAAGCTTTCAGAGGAAAGTTAAACCAAGTTCCTAGGACAAACGGTTCCAGAGATATGAACGATTTTGTAAAGGTTGTTTTTTGGATATAAAGTAAAACTCAAAATGACAGGTGACCGCTTGCAGCTGCAGAATTGACAGGTGACAGTTGTGCAGCTTTAAAAATGACAGATGACACGATTTCTAGGAGGCAGTTCTAGTTAGGTTGAAATAGTTTGGATTAGATTATTTTAACTAAGAGATTGGTTCTGCACAGTTCTGCTAGGTACTCACAATATAAATTTGAAATAGGCCTCGCCACGGATCTGGTCAGGTTTTGGACTGGACTCCGGTTCTGGTCTCGGCACTTCACAGTGATCTGGGTCAGCTCTCTGGTTCTGCTCACACCGGTCTGGGTCACTCTGGACCTCTGGTCTGGTCTCTGGCAATTGTTCTTGTCAAAAGAATTCAAATGGCTCGCCCGGCTGTGGAATAGTTGCAAATTATTTTAAGGATGCTGAGGCCTGCTGAGAAGAGTTCTCAGTTTGTGTGTTTAGGCCCTTGCTTTAAGTTCTGAAGTAAAGTTCTGGTCTTTAGAGATTGATGGATTTGAAGTCTGGATCTCTGGATGTGAAGTCGTCGGTCACCATGCTCCACAGCAAATGGAATTGAATGTCTCTACCTGTCCCAGCAGTCTCTTTTTATGTGTTTTGAAAATTGGTGTGTGCCTGGACCTAGCTAAGCCTGCACCTCTCTACTTGTCATTGGCCCAATTCTCCCCTCTCCCATGATTGGGGGAAGGAAATGGATTGTCAGCATGATGAAGTCTGTTTATGGGTCAGAGGATCCTCCCCTGGTCAGTTTGCCCACAAATCTATATTTGATTCAAATACACCCTTCCCAGATATACAATTTGTTGAAATTACATGTGCACATTATATATTCCTTATGGTCCATGCTTGTCCACCTCTGATCTTCCTGGGGGCTTGCATTCAAAACTGACAACATTTTGCGCTTTTTAACTGGTTTTGCAATATCGGACATTTACCCAAAATTACACACATGTGCGCAAGGAGTATGGACATTAATTGATGAAGTGTCAGATTTTTAACATGCAGACATTTGGAGTGAGACCCTATTTTCCGCTAGCAACCCCCCAGAATACACCACAGGGTCCTAACGCCTCTCAAAATGTTCACAGAAAAATCACAAAAATAATGATATTACTTATATAATTCTGACAAGTCCACACTATGAGTTATCTATCTTTTTAAAATTATGCCCTGGTCAAAAAGGGGTGTGGCTTCCCACATCACAGGGTGAAATAACTGGTTTATCCACTTCCCCCAAGCTCAGCTGCTAGCAGAGGCGCTGCCCCTCCCAGTTTCCCCTAAGAGGAAGCCACTTTACGGCCCCCCAACATAACATTTTCCTGAGTCCAGGAAAGGCCTTTGTTCAACTCCCTGTAGTCCCCAGCTGCTCCACCCCTAATCTAATCAGAGAGGTGACAACTCCTTTTGGCAAGGGGAGTGGCTGAGCAGGTTTCAACTCCTGTCGGGGGTAGTTGTCAGGCAGAATCCAGTTTCATTAAGCCATGTTTCAGCTAAATGTCACTTTTTGTTCCCAGTTTTCTACATTCAAATCAAACTGACAATTTTTACATATACATTAAATAATTACTTCCTTCAAGTCATTTCAGAATATAGTTTTACGTTGTATCCACCTCTTAGAAAGTCTTTCCTTGGTCTGGTTTTGTTTCATTTGTTCAGTTTTACACAAAAGTCTGGTGGTTTTAAAACGCCGGCTTTCTGATAGTGGTGAGTACTGGTAATGCAACCATTTTTGGGATTAAGAAAATGAATTCCCCACAGTTCTGAGTTGCTTTTTTGGCAATCAACATTGCCATTCCCAATGGTTTCAGGCTACTGTGTGTGTAGCCCAATGGTGGTTTTAAGCAGTGCCCTCCTGTGCTCACAACATAGGCAAAAATGGGTGGCAGCCTATTCTTCATGTTTTCTCTGTGCACTCTCTGGGGAGTTCTGGCCATCATGATGTTTTCCATGCCAGTACTGCACAGTTTTATTGTAGGGCTTGGATGCATGGGTAAAAACATCCCACAAAGCTATGTTGAATAATCTTCGTGTTTTGTTGGAGATCTTCCTGATATCGTCAAGTAGATATTTAATAGGGGCAAGAGAAATGGGGATGGCCAGAATGTCATCTATAATGTCTGCCACAGCCTGTCAGAATTCAAGTATCAAAGGGCATGACTAGTACATGTGGAAAGTGTCTGCATTTTTGCTCAAGCACTTAGGGCAGCCCGATGATGCATCAGAGGAGAACTTCACAACTCTCTTGAGGGTGAGATGTAAGTGGTTTAGGATCTTGAACTGAATCAATCTCAATTTTGCATAGGTAGACACCGATTTGGAGAGTTGACAACATTTGGCTCATTGTACCTCATTGATGGCTAAACCCAGGCCCGGTTCCCATATTGCTTTCATGAGGTTACGAGAGTGGGTAGGTGTCTGTATTAGTTAGTACAGTCTAGAGGTCCCACAGCTAACCCCTTTGGGTTCCATGGTAGCCAGGATAAATGAGTGTTATTGGTTCCTCCGGAAAAGAGGGCTATTGATGCTGAAATTCAGCTCTCATCCTGTGATATTAAAGGGCCCTAGAGGGAGCATGGCCCAATTTAAACCGGCAAGTCAACAAGCGATAAAAACTTTTAATCTGGAAGCATACCTCCCAGAATTAGTTGACCGTGGGAGTCCCAGGGTCTCTTAATCGATGGGCCGTAGGTGGTATCTATCCCGGGAAAACTATATTACTATAAGGTAAGGTAATATCAAGTCTTTTAAATATTCTGGACCAAACATTTACGGTAGTCCTGACTGGGTTGGTGGAGCTGGAATCCATGTATTGTTCAGAGCTCAGTGGGGGAGGTGGCGTATTTCTCTACCCAGAGATGAACATGAACATCAGTATCTGAGAACCTTTGCCGCGCATATTGGGCCTGCACAGCCACATAATAAAGTTTGAAATCCGGTGTTGAGGCCCACCAGTGTCATACTGTTCTGTCATTTTCGCCCAGCTCTTTCTAACCTCCCCATTGTTACATACAAAGGAGGAGGTCACGGATTTTACTTTGGTGAAGAAGGCTCTACCGGGCCATATAGGAAGATTGCTAAATAAGTATAATAAAATGGACAAAACAATCATTTTTAATAGTGATATCCAACCGTATATTGAAATTGGGAGATTGTTCCAGATTTTACGCTTGGCCTTCAGCTGATGCAAGTACAGTTTGTAATTGGTGGCATATAGTGATTTACGGTCTGTAGATATATCCAGCCCCAGGTACCACACAGATGTGGGAGACCACTAGGAGCCCATCATGTTACCCAGTTGTGCCTTTGTATATCCCTCATGATGAGGGCCAGGTTGAGATCGGGGTCCCTAATATACAGCAAGGTGTTATTGGCATACAGAGAGATCAATTGCAGAGGGCCATTTATCGTGAACCCTTTATTCTTGTGTTTGAGTCACGCCATTACTGCCAAAAATTCAATTGGGAGTACAAATATTAGGGGGGGGTAGGGGACACAACTGTCGAGTGCCCCTACTCAGGGGGAACTTTGCTGAGAGGGTGTGGTTAGTTCCGACCATAGAAACAGGGTCAATGTACAGGATCTTAATATAACCCAGGAAAATGGAACCAAACCCATAGTGTTTGAGAACCGCAAACATGCATTTCCATGAAACTTTGTGAAATGCTTTTTCAGATATAATGATGCTGCAACGACTTTGGCTTTGTGAACTAATCGGGCAATGATGGCAAACGCTCTACGTAGGTTCAGGGAGGTAGATCTAGTGGGTATTAAACCAGATTTTTCGGGATGTAGTAGCTGGGTCATGAGTGGCAGTAAGTGGTTGGCTATAAGTTTGGTGAATATTTGTATGTCTGAATTGAGGAGAGCGGTCGGTATGAGGGTACTTCCTGAGAGGGCCTGTTGGGTTTAAGTAAAACTGAGATGACTGCTTCTCGCAATAATGGGGTAGGGTCCCTTCAGTAAGGCCCTCATTCCATAGTGCAAGTAGTTTAGGGGCGAGCTCCCGTGAATAACATTTGTATAAATCTATCCCCAAGCCATCAGGCCTAGGGGACTTGCCTGCCATTAGACATTTTAATTGCTTGCACAATCTCTTCTAGAGTCTGTAGGGGTTTCAAGGTGTAGGATGTCTCGGCAGACAACATGGGAAGTGGAACTGCAGACAGATAGTCGGCAAGTCCGCATTCAGGAACGACATCAGTGTTAGCATACAGTGTAGAATAAAACTCTGTAAACACCCAGTTAACCGACATTTCCCCCACACAAACCTAGCCATTTCGGTCACAAATACTGGTAATTTGTTGCTTAAGATTTTCCACTTTTATTAGTCTGGTCAGTGATTTACTAGCCTTGTCCCCCTTGCCATATCTTCTCACCCGGCTAGGTTTAGTACGGTAGAAGACCTCACGGTCTGCAAGTTTATAAAACTTGTTTAGTTGTGTTTGGATTTGAGATAACATTGATTCTGTAAGTTATGGAGCATAGGTATTCTCCAGCGTGCATAGTTGAGTTTCAGTCTCCTGCAGTTCCTGGCGGAAACTACGAAGGGAGCCATGGCTCATAGCAATAATTTGGCCTTGTAACCATACCTTAAGTCTCCCATACAATGGAAAGAGAACCCACTGAACCCTCTTTGCGTAAAAAAAAAAATAAAAAAATCTGTTGGCTCAATGTGCAACGGCACCACCATCATAGTGTCACGCAGAAAGGGCGGGGGCATTTTCCAGAGCGTGGGACACCTTTCCATTTGTGTTGGTTGAATGGCAAGGAGCACAGGGGAATGGTCTGAAATAGTGAGCGGGAAAAATAGAGCATTCAGTAGTAGACAATGACCCAGTCAGGTGTACCCAGCCAGAGATCAATGCATGAGCCTGAGTTGTGAGCAGAGCAATGGAAGGTAAATTCCTGTCCCTGAGGGTGTAACTCCCGCCAAATGTCTACTAGTGCTAGATATTGAATGGATTGTAGTATAGTGGGAGCCAATCTGGTCAAAGCCTGGGGATTGCTGGAGGTTCTATCGGTTACGGGGTCTAGGATGGTGTTGAAGTCCCTGCCCCACAAGCACGGTGTAACAACCATGCATATCACCCAAAACAATCACATATCTTCCAATCGGTTCCACTGTAGTTTTGGATACCCGAAACCCAGTGAGTGATGAATAAGAGTGATAATCCCCCTGGAATGTGAGGAGTAACCACTGCTAAATATTTAGGATTCCCAACTGCAGAGGAAAGAGTCAGCCACTTTTGTCAAAGCAGGAGTTTCCTGTGACATCAAAATATGTATTTTGTGTCTTTTAGCATACAGCAGTATTTTCCCTGCCTTAATAGGGTTGTTCAAACCCCGGACATTCCTTGTTAGCAGCCTAATCGACGGACTACCACTTCCCGACATTTTTGATAGAGATCTGTTTCCAGTGCGACCATGCAACAGGTTTGAAATGAAGAGCGTACACCAAGTGTGACCATCAGTTTTTGTGTTTTCAACCATCTAACTTCCCCGCCCACTCTACTGTACCATGAACATGACCGTGTACCCCCAGAAACAAAATACTCTTCCTGATGCAGTGGGAGGTGTCGTGCGAACGTCAACAAGAACAGTGGAAGACTACCTAACGTGCCCTGCATTCTGCGATAAGAGAGGTTCCAAGGAACATTCTTTAGGTCTCCTGTCGGACCCAAAGTATCGCAGAAGTAATCCGATTTTAGTAGCAAACTTAGGTCAAGCAACAATGTTCAACAATGAGCAACCACTCATGACCCAACTGTAGACTGCTATGATTAATCAGTCAATTCCTGTTAGGCGGCATCAGAATGATACGTTTGATGTAGGATGAGGCGTCTTCTGGCATTTCAAAGAAATGCGATCTACCTGCATGCTGTATTCAAAGCCTGGCTGGAAAGATCATAGCATATGCAATCTTCCTGTCTAACAAAGACCTCTTGACTTGATCGAAGGTTCGTCTGGATACGTGGACTCCTGATGAGAAGTCAGGATATATTTGAATTCTGGTCAAGTCAAATTGTAGTGGTCCTTTTTCTCATGAGAGTTGGAGAATCATGTCATGGTCACAATAATTCAACATGCAGGCAATGATTGTGCATGGAGGGCCCCTGGTTGGGTGGCGGGCCAGAGAGTGATGTGCTCTTTCCACCAAGAATTGAGCAGAAAAATCTGCCTCAGGAAATAAGGAGCATGGCATGTTTTCAATGAAGGATTCCATCGGGACTTTTAGTGGTTTCTCTGCCAAGCCCATCACCCTGATGTTATTGTGGCATGAGCTCGACTCCAAGTCCTCACACTTCAGACAGACTGCTTTAAGGTCTTGCTTAATACATTCGATGTCCTTGCCATGTGCAGTTAGTGTCTTCAATGTCTCCTTCACGATTCTCAGCCTGTGTAATGCGACAACTTTCTTTCTTGATCTCTGCTTTCAATGAGTTCACTGTTGCACCAATGTCATCTAGTTTAGCGTTTACTGCAGTGAACCCAGCCTGCATCATAATAGTATAGAGGTCCATAGTCGTGTCTGTGGCTGCATTTGTGCCTGAGGCTTTGCCCAGCATCCTGGTGGAATCTGTGACAGGCTATGTTGCATTTTTAAAGGCATCCATTTGGCCCTTCTTACTTCCTTTGGCTCCCCCTCGGGTCATTGCTTGTGGCACCGGGCAAGGATATGTAGGGTGCGGTATAGCCAAAGTGTTAGATTCCTGGTGGTCTAGGGGGCTAATGTTGTCTCAGGGTCCTGTGAATTAACATTGCTTCTGTGTGTAACAGTATATTGAGAAACCACCCTCAACACGGGGAGTTCCTTCCCTCCCCACTCAAGTGGTTATGCAACAAACTATTAAACAGATTATTTTTGTAGCCCTATCTCAGACACATATCGTGCCCCTTGGATCCCTCGCCCCTGAGCAAACAATGAGCCAAGAACCAGGCCAGTGCACAGGAAATATATTGGTATTTATTTAAATTAACAGTAATAGAAATTAGCACAAAAATATCAAACCCTACTTTATCCGTGGCACAACACAATCAACTTCTCTCAGCATAAATTGATCACAAAAGTGAGTTAAAAATGAACACATACCCAATTCTTCCCTTTCTGTAAATTGCACTTCAGAAATAATTACACTGATCAATATTATATTTTTGCCCAAACCTTTGGTTTAAAACAAACACAGGGTGATTTATCACTTTGTTTTTCAGACCCCTGCTTGCATTGGTCTATGTTGGGAAGTCGGGCAGAAAAACCGGAATGCTTTGTAGAATTTTGGATTTCAGAGCCCCCCTTACTGAAAGGCCTTTGTTGGGGAAGCTGGATAAAAAGGTTGGACCAATTTAAGAACAAAGACACCCCTCTTCCTTAAAGAAGTCTGGGTCAGCTGGACAACAAGGATTACCTAATTAAATGATAGGCTATCATTTTCAGCGTACACTTGGAAGTGAGCTTTGTTTATTTCGAATTTTAAACTAATTCACCCCATAGTGTTCTGCCAAATGGGGGAATTAATTACATTAATATTGTTTAAATAGGCTAATGATCTACACAGTTTTGCCCCACACCATCTATAAAGGGAAAGGATTCAAGGCAAGCAGACTCCCCCACCTTTTGGTTTTCCAGGTCTTAATTCTACTTACATAGCAAGCCTCTGTTTAAGGTTCAGGAAAGCCAGCTGTATCTCGGGACACTCTGGAAAGATAGGGCATGGGTCTGGTCACTCCACAGTCAGAGGGCCTCCCGCTTTCCACTGCAGGACCCAGTCAGATTTGAGGCCTTCCCAGAAATACAGGTCCACCCAGATGCACTCTCGGCAATCTCCTCTGGTGTTTCCATACAGCTGTCAGATGGTATGTTTAAGCAGCCTGCCTGTCTTTCTCCTTTTTCTGTCACCCTGTTTTTTTCCTCTTGTGTCCTAATGCAAACCCCTTATATATAGCAGCAATGACATCACCAATTTTACAATCTTGGGGAGGTAACCTGCAATAATTCCTGCCACTTTGATTGGACAGTTATCCTCTCTCTCTCCTCCCAACCCCACCTCCAAGTTAGGATTGGTTTAGGGGCCTAGAGCACCATATGGATATTCCCATTTGTAATAGCCCTTTGTTCTCCTTTCAACTTTTTGGCATAAACTAATTATGTATCACAACTTCATAATTTTACTAGCAACTGCCATACTAAACCTATTTTCTGTTTGAGCTCATCATGGAGAATTAGATAAGCCAAACACCAAATCTGTACGATGTCGCATGGCCAAGTGGCACATTTCTGCCATTGCCATAATACGTACAACAGTTATGAATAAGTAAGTTATTAAGCATATCCCTAATTTCATTTTCCATCCTCTCACCAACTTTCACATTTGTAACCTGTTCAGATCAGCTAGAAACCTACTCTAACTGGCCATTATATTTCCCAGAGTCACAGGTAGATGCCTCTTTATATCCCCAAAATCGCCTGGAAATTACATGAAACATGGTACAAAAAATGAAATTAATTCATATTATGGTTGCTGAGAAAAAGGTCTAGATAATAATAGTGTGTTTATATTAATTGTGAATGTCCATGTGGGACAAAGGGCAGTTTCTGCCTTCTGGAAGTTTTTCACTGAGTCAGCCTGTGACCAGAGGTTTTTTGAGTCTATCTGAAGTTGGTAGTTTGTTCTTTGAAGTGGCAGCCCCCAGTCTTCAAACCTTTTAGTCATGCTCCAGCCAAGGATGACTTCTCTTGAAGTCCCTGCTTTCACAGCCAGCAAGTCTGTAGAACACTGGGCTTTCGACACCTTCAGCAACACATTTTTTTGTAGGGTTTCATTAGATGGGAGATGTGACATCCAGGCTGGAAGTGGGAGGTTTCCCAGAAAATACGTTTTTCCCTCAGCCAGCAAAAGGGTCTGCCTTGGGCTGAGATTTTTTGCATGTAGACAAAGTGGCTCTTCAAGTGTCACAAGAGTTTTGTGGGTGAAACATAATATACATTGCTCTTTGTCAACCCACATATCACATTGTGTTTTCCTTACATTTTTCTGTGAGCAGTGATTTATTTTTTTCAAACGGTTTTCATTTGTGTACACCTGTGCAGGCCATTTTTGTTTTCAAAGTTTAAAAATCCTGTTTTACATGTCAAAGGGATCTTTGATTCCTCCTTCCTTTGTAAATTAAAATGCTGCTTGTCTATTTGTAATGACAGTTGGGCCCCTTTCCACATGTCTCTTTAACTTTACTTGAAAAACAAAAAAACAAATGCCAGGCCGTTTTTGTTTGTTTTTAGCATCTTGCTATTCATGTGAAAGGGATTTCTGTTTGGGGCCTTTTTAAATGCACCCCACATGTGGTTGGTGCATATTGTAACTGGAGCAAGGGCCAGGCACCCGTACCATAAAGTATGTAGTACGTGGATGTGCCGGGTTACCAGCAATTCCCAAACTGTGTGCAATTTGTAAACAAGGGACCCACCATCTATTTGTTGTTGCTGGAGCTGTCCCCTGTCCTCAGTGCCCAGCTTTGTATTGTAGGAGTGCTTCCGGTAGACCAGAGGGTTAACGCAATCTGGATCGGGTCGGCCTGCCCATGGAAATGGGTCGCAGCAGGGGACTGGTGTAGTGCTACAAGGCAGAGCAGTACAGCGGGGGCTGATTCTAGGCCGCCTACACCTCTATTCCGGTCGTTTCCCCAGCAAGGTTTCCTGGCTCAGCTCCATATCCGCAATTGTAGACAAGCGATGTCATATACAGGCCCGCCCAAGGACAGGCCCGGAAAAGATAGGCAACATATGATGTTATGTTGCTCCACAGCTGCTCCAAATGGCCGGGGTCCAGTGATACCAGTGACTCGAAGGTAGTGTTCCTTAGAGCGCATGATATTATAGTTAGGATATTTAGGCATGCAGAGCTCACAGTCTAGGCAGCCATTCTAGTCGCTGCTAAACTGAACTGGTGAACGATTTCCGCCACTACTGTCTGCAGACTGGAATATCCGTGGCGGCAGAGTACCTGACGGGATCCCTCAATGTCATAGCGGACTGGAATGCCTCATACCTGATGGACTTCAACGATTGGAAGCTCGACAGTGGAGTCTTCCAATAGCTAGAACAGTTATGAGGACTGATTCATACTGACCTCTTTGTGTCCAGACTAAACATGCAAACAACCAGGTTCTTCAGCTGTAGGCTGGAACCATGTGCTCTAGGGATGGACGCTTTCATGCAGAACTGGAGTGGGGGAGTACACTACGCATTCACATACTCGGGATGTTCCGAGTCCTGGCAAAAGTTTGCAGGGAGAAGGCTATGATCATACTAGGTGGCACCAATGTGGAATTTGCAAGCGTGGTTTCCAGCTCTGATGGAACTTTTCACTGATTTTCAGCAGATGTTTCTATCCGAGACACACCCACCCACGGACCCAGTTTGGTCATTTCATCCGCTTGAAGTGAAAGGAGCACTGCCATTGATGGCTTGAAGGGTGTTGGGAGAAGATGGGCAATGCCAGGCATTTCAAGCCAAGCTGCCCAATTTATCTCTGGGCCCTGTAAACCCGCAGGACCTTTAGCGCGATGTGAAGTAAGTGGGAGCTCTGGTCTGAAAGGAGAAGTATTCATCCCGTTTCTGCCCCTGTAGTATATGTCCTCTATTTTGTGGCCTCTTTCCTGGGGGATGGCAGGGCGTTCAGGACAGTTAGGGTCTATAGATCAGCGATTGTGGGGTACGCAGCCATGGACTGCTCCACGTGGAGGAATCATCCAGCAGTAGTCGGGCTCATGAAGGGATGAAATATCATGTTCCCTAGTACCAAATATATGCAAATGTGGGAATTGAACATGGTGCTGCAGTTCCTGGCAGACTGGGTGGTGAATAAGTATGAATCGATGACACAGCTTTCGGGGAAACTGACCATACTCATGAGTCTGGTATCTTGTCAAAGGGTTTCAGGTAGGTAGGTAGATAGGAAGATCTTCGGACAAGAGGGCGTGACTTTCATGATAGCAAAAATGACTAAGACTAACTTCTCTTCGATCTCATACCCCTACCTGCATGGACAGACGAAGCTGTGAGTGGCAGTTTGCATACAAGAGTATTTATGTATTTATTGTTCACCTGCTAGGCGCTTATACGTTGAAGATGACTCAAAGGTTTCTGGCATCAGAGGAGGGAGCAGGGCAAAGAGTCCCTGTGGGAGGGCAAGAGTGAAGGAAAGAAGGAGGGAGCAGCGGTCCCAATGGGAAGGATTTCCATTTTTCTGGCATTGAGGTAGAGATCGTTAAGTGCACCAGCACTGGATGGTAGATAGGCAGGCTGGGATCATGGAGGGTGCAAGAGGGTCAGCAGGATGTTCGAATAAGAGTTGAGTATTGTCTGCATAACATTGGAAGTTGGGGGAGAAGGAGGAGATGAGGAGTGACAGCTGAGCAATGTAGATGTTATAAAGCCAGGATGGAACCCTAGGGAACACAGGTGGAGAAGGAAGTATGCTAGGAGAAGGACCCCAGAATGACTTTGGATGTACGGTCAGTTAAGAAAGAGGTTGGCCAGTCTACTGCCCATTCCGAGATACCAAGGGTATCATGCAGCCTTTGTTTGAGGATGTCATGGTTGACCGTGACAAAGGCAGAGGAGAGATAAAGTAAGATGAGGACAGTGTCATGATCCATGCCCCAGACCCCCTCAAGTAAAACAGTCCCCTGGCAGCAGTGGGGCTAAAGCCCTTCACACTGGCCCCAAGGGCCTTAAAACTCCATCGAAACATACATGGAGTCAGTCCTGGCAGCTTTGCCGCCAGGTTCATTATCTTGAATAAAGCAATACCAGTTTTGGACCTTATTCCAACATGGAGGCCTATTACACAACTCTGTTCTTTAGAACCAAGCCATGCGGTCTAGTGTTTTGGGTGTGGCTGGGCCTGGAACTACTTTACCTGGGCTATTTAAACCACACCCAGACAGCAGAAAGCGCTTAGTTATTCTGCACTCCTGTAGTGTAATGCTCACCATGTCCAGCTCCTGCTCATCTGCTTCTCCAGCGGCCCGATCCTGAAGCCATCGATCTGGATTCCATTAATAACCTGGAAGAACAAGAACAGCATTAGCAAGCAAGAGCACTTACCTGTGAAGTAACCGGCCTTGAATCCATCCTGTGCGTCGCTTACCTCGCCCATCTCCAGAGTTCACCGCAACCTGCAAAGGTAAAGAAACGAGGACAGTTCTAATAACAATTCTTACCTGGGCAAGCAGCGAGTCCTGGCAGGACCCTGTGCTTCTCTTACCTCGCCTATCTCCGGGTTTCACTGCAACCTGCAAGGGAGAAAGAACAAGATCAGCATTAGGAAAGCACTTACCTGGGCAAGCAGCGGTTCGGTCGCTCATCACTCCGTAACATCATCGCAACCTGTACAAAGAAGAGAAGAGAACACAGGTTAGCAATTAACAGCGCAATAACTCACTGTGGTCTTCACCATTGGTGCGGCAACTCAGAGATCGCAACCATCCCTGTGAAAACAAAAAGAGACATTGTTAGGGAACAGCTTAGTGGAGCAAGACGCCGAGAAGACAGAGAAAACGAAGGGAAAGAAAGAGGCAGAATGAAGATGGAAAAGACATAACTCACCTAGAAGACAGCAAGCAGAGTCGGAATCACAGCCGGTCTGGACCTGACATAAGGGCACACGGTCCAGTGAAGCAACTAGGTCCACTGAATGCCCGCACCAACCATGTGCCGCTGCATAGACTCAGGATGGAGAGTTCAACGCACAAAAACCTAAGTTGAGCAATAACCCCAAGGGAAGGGATTTGGAACCAGAGGGAGGTGGGAGTCCACCCATCACAGAACCAGTATCTTAACCCTCCATTCTCCTGTTATAGGTGCTACCCAATGTCTGGCACATATCCCGGCAGAGAGGGGTCCGGGGTAGCGCTTAGACCTCCATCCAGTATCGTGTGGCGCCCCCGTGGATACCAGGTGAGTGTAACAGACAGCTGGGGAGTTGGCGTCCAGAGATGCAAGCAGTTCTTCACGGGTGTTCAGAAGAGCAGTTTCCATGCCTCTGGGTGTTTGAAATCCAGATTGATGGTCATGAAGACCACCAACAAGTTCAGTGTGCAAGTTGAGTTGAGGCAAAGAAAGCTTCTTCAGCAGTTTTCACAGGAAGGGGGTGATATATATAGGGTGGTAGTTGGCTGGACAGGTAGGGTCTGCTGAAGGTTTTTTCAGGAGGGAGCGCACAAGGGAGAGCTTGAGGGAGGAGGGGAGAGATCCAGTAGCAAAAGAGTGGTTGCAGAAATTAGCAAGTGCAGGGGTAAGAGAGCCAATATTGTCCTTGTTGATTCTGGATGAGCAAGGGGAAACCTGTTTGGAAGAGACTTTCATGGAGCGGACAACTCTGGTGACTTCTTCAGGGGAGAAGGAGAAGAGGGTGTGAGGGGGAGGGGCCAAGGGCGTCACTGGGGTGTGGGATGGGTTGGGTGTGTAGGTAGCAAAGGTCTTCCGGATGTCCTGAGTTTTGGTGGCAAAGTGTGTGGCCAGTGTATTGCAGAGGGCCTGTAAAGGAAGAGGGGAAGAGGAGACTGTGGAAGGGTTGGCAAGTTCCCTGCAGATTTTGAAAACTTCAGCTGTGTCATTGGATGCACCAGATACCCACACCTGAATGTGGGATTGACAATCTGTATTGCCTTTGGAGCAGTCAGCAGGTCAGTTTGTCAGAGGGTGAGCCTGATGTTTGCCACTTCCTTTCTGTCGCTTTGCACTTTTTTTCAGGACGGCAAGTTCAGAGTCGTACCAAGTTTTACGCTTAGAGGCAGGTTTGAGGCAGATCCTCATGACTGGGGCAAGAAGGTCATGAGTATTGAAGGCCAAGTGGAGGTTGCTGAGAGGAGAGTCGGTGGAAGAAATTGATGTAGGGGGGCAGGGAGGATGAAAGTGGAAGCAAAGGCAGCAGCTGACACTCAGTTCATCAGATGGATGTTCATGAACAAGATTGGAAGGTCTTTTAGGGGTGCAGTGGGGGGCGAAGGGACCCAGGTCAGAGGAGAGAATGGTCTGAACAAGAGAGAGGGGTGACCAGAGCGGGGGAAGAGATTTAAGAGTGGATGAGGGTGTCCAGAGTGTGTCCAACTGAGTGAGTTGTGCCAGAAGGTAGAATGATGAGGGATAGAGATGTACAGAGGTCAATGAAAAGAGAGGATGCTATGATAGGCAGTCCACTTGGATGTTGCCATCAACCAAGAGGAGGATATTGGAGGTGGTTGACAGTAAGGAAGAGCAGCAATCAGCCCATTCAGAGAGGAACATGGTGGAGGTGCCTGGAGGCCGGTAGATGGTAGCAGAGGTTAGTGTGGTGGAGGAGAGATGAGCAACTTGCATACCAGGCTTTCAAAGGAGGAGAAGAGCTGGGTGGGTAAGATGGAAGAGGGAACCCACTCAGGGAAGATTAGGGCAACTCCACTAACAGCACAGTGCGGTTGAGGCTTGGAAATGATCTTGAAGCCACCAGAGAGGAGGGAGTCCAAGGCAGTGTCTGAGCTGGCATTGAACCAAGTCTTGGAGAAAGTGAGAATGTCAAGGTAAGTGTCTTCTAGAAGGAGGTAAATGTCAACAGAATGTTTGTTGGTTGAGCGGGTGTTAAGACCTGCCAGGTGGAGGATGGCTCTGCCTTTAAAGGTTTTCTGAGGTGGCGTACAGGGGCATTGTACTTCAGTCAGAGCGGGAGGGACAGAGAGAGTGGTAGGTGGAGAGGCAGGAGAAGGGAGGAAGTTGATGAGTGATGACATAATCCGGTCAAAGAGAAGAAGTTTAGATTGAAGACCCAAAACCAGGATAGTGCCTTTGTGATGGACATTAACAAAGCAACGTGAAGATGAGAAGGCAGTTAAGAGGACTTCCCACTTGGTGCCACTGTTAATGGTAGACGAAGTGAAGGGGAGAGAACATAGATGAGATGGGGAGTCCATAGTTCTGGTGAGGGGATAGAGAAGAGGATATCAGTGAAGACCTCTCTGGAGGATGCGCTGACATAGATATTTGTGATGGGAAGGCCAGGTTTGCACTCAGATTGTCTCTTTTGTGCTTTTTCCTTCCAGACCTCGTGCGAGAGGGGGGATAGATGACAGTGTAGCAGTTAGAGAAGATTGAGATGGAGAGTGCCATAGCAGTGGCAGAGGAAAGAAGAGAGAAAGGAGAGTAAGAGGGAGGCTGCAATGCACAACCCTGGCTGTACTCAAAGGCCTAGTAGTTAAGGGGCAGAATGCAAAGCAATAGGTGGCTATAGGATACCATGTTTTTTCATCCTTTTTTTTTTTTTTAAGTGGACCAAAGTGTATGCAGTGCACACAGGGATGTAGCTGAAAAGCAAACCACCTAGATACAATTTTAAAATGGGTCAAAGTGAATGCAGTGCACACGACCTAGGGATGCAGATGAAAAGCAAACTACCAAGGTACGATTTTTAAAAAAAGGTCAAAGTGAATGCAATGCACACAGGGATGTAGATCTAGAGCACATTACAGCCAACACTATTTTCAAATGGGGGAACACAGAATGTGTTTAGTAAGTAGGAAGGCTAAGGGTGATAGCAAGAGAGGATGGGAACAGTTTAAGAATGTGATAGGAAGACCAGTCTATGGACAATCAGCCAGCACTCACGTGGGGAGCAGAAGGAAGTGTTCAGATGACTCAGACCAAGTCCAGGGGACACGGGTTGATTTACAGAATGTTGCATTGTGGCATGTAATGAGGCAAGGGTGTGGGGGCCCTCCTGTGCTCTGCCTTACCTGGCCTGGACAGGAGCAGTCCGGGCCTTTCTCTGTGGGCCTTTGTCATGCAGGTCAACTTTTAGGCTGCTTGCACCTGATTAGCTCCTTGAAGTAGTGTTGCACCAATTAGAAACAGTGCATGGGCCTCGTCATGGGGACCCCTGGAGGCTCGTAGCCAAGGAAGGTGGTATCCATGAAAGCGAGTTTGCTTACCCACTCATTTTACATTCTTCTGTGCCCTTTTAAGGAAGTATGGGCAGAAAAAAGGCTACAGAATCCAGCGAAAGCTTGGTGCGAAAAAATGGTGACAAAATACACATGAGACGCCAGATTTACAGGTGCACTATCTGTAGCCTCGAGCTCCCAGCAAATCTTGCTTCCTCCCCCTGACGTCAAGAAACCAAGTTGGAAGTGGGTGAGACCCGAAGCGTCTCCAAGACCAACCACTCCTCTTTCAGTCCTTTTCTGTCTGTATGAAGCCAGAAAAGTGTAATGTCATTCAGCGAGAGTGACACAGCTGCGTATTGCCTCCAGGAAACCTTTGAAAGTGGTGGCTTTAGCCACCTTAGCCAGGTGGGTCCGCGAGTTCGTGCAACAGACAGGGATTGACCTATCGCATTTCGGGGCCCACTCGGTAAGGGGCGCAATGGCATCCAGGGCTTTCACAGCGGCGGTGTCACAAATGGAGATATTGAGAGTGGCGGACTGGTCGAGCAAGAGTGCTTTTAAGGCTTTTTATTTCAAGCCAGTCTCATCTATGGCAGTGGTGGTACAGAGCTTTGAACAAGCATAAGGCTCGCCTCTGTGCCTTTTTAATAGAATCCAGACTCCTGAGCTAATAAGTCTGGGTAATCTTCACTACCAGCACCATTAGCACTGCTGTCACAGTGGTCTTGGCGTCTGCCACCTTTCCATTGTTTCATTGTTCTGTAAGACAACTTCCATTCGTTGTTTTTATTGATACATTGTGAGCATATTTTTGAAACATTGTCTCCTCCAGCCCTACATTATACATGCGTTTGTAAGCTGGTTATCTTCCTCCTAGCCCTTTGTGCTGTCTATGTATCACTACTTGGAGTTGGGGTTTGAGATGTAGATGGCTACTCCCCGCTTCGCGAGACACAGCAGCACGGTGGAAACCTGTTTTCTGGGTTGCAGTCTGCCTTCAATTCGGTGGGGTAAAAGAAAAACAACATTATTCTAATATAGAATTGTTGTCAAACAATCTGCATGCGACATTGAGTTCTAATAATTCTGTTTGGTAAAAATAACCACTCTCACAGTATTTGTCAGGAAAGGCGGAGATGCAGGAAGGATCTAGAAGCACTTCAGAGAATTTGGTCAGGAAGGGGGATGGAGTACAGGACACGGAGCTTTCCCGCCGAGCATCGGGACGCACCTAACCAGGTCACTGAAACAATGTTTTAGCTATCGAGGCCCATTTAGCTCTACTTGTTGAACCTTTGCAATGCCAAATCTTATCGCCAGCACAGATAGATGTTTGGAACATTAACCTATCAAAGAAAAGCCACTGTGTTGTGCTCTCTATCTTCACTTTTGAAAGTCTTTTCCCCGGTTTCTAACTACTCTCTGGCGCATTGATTTTCAGCAGAATGCTTGAAGCCCAAGCACACCAGCCCTTATTAAAGAAATGTTGCACGGGTGCTAAGTGCACTTTACTAGCACTAACGACGAAAGTGCCCTAGTGCAAGGAACACATGCTTTCAGTGCATCCATGCACCATGGCAAAGTTTGCCTTAGTGGTAACACTGTTCTGTGTTAGCACAAGGACAGACTTTTCTGTGCTGCATTGAACAAACACGTGTTTTGCCATAGTGCTAATACCATGCAAAATTCCATACAGCGTACATGCAAGGGAACCGAGTTTCGGAACCGCGCCTGTTGATCCATAGTCCAGTGGTCCTGCTCATGAGTGCAGTCTGTTCTTTCTGTCTGACTTGCAGTTAGAGTATGAATAGGCGTACCTTTTCTGCAAGCAGCTGCAGTATACCCCATGTTCAGCTGGGAGACCCACAACTGAGCCACTTTCTATTTCGCCAGACTTCGAAAGAGTGGAGAGGATTTTTAAGTCCATCTGCTGCTCAGCTCTAGTTAATCCTAATAACTAACAGGTAGGAGGGAATGATCATGGGTACAGTATAAACATTAAGCAAGGGAAGAAAACAACAAAGAGTGTCTGGCAATGAGACAAATATATATCCTGTTTTGGGGGAAAAAACTGACATCAAGCAAGCAAAACATAAAAGGACCAGGGCACTGTAGATGGTCTGACAGATTGGGTTCAATAAAAGATAAGGAAGGAGAATGAGCAGGAGTTCATAGCCGGGAGAATGGATTGTTGGCCAGGAGAGGTTTTCTGACCAGTCCTAAATATTGCATATGCCTGGACCTGCTGAAAGGTAGATTCAAGTCTTTGCAAGGACTTGAGATGACCATGACATTGACGAGCGCCCTGAGACCTTTACCGCAGGCATGGCGAGAGGCCAGAAGAGAAAGACATTGCCAGCTTGCAGAGATCTCCATCGAAGACACTGAGATGGCCATGACAATGTGCTATATAACTGGCATGGTGGTATTCCACACCATAGATGGAATAAGTTCTTACTGCAGAAGCAAGAACATGAAGGCAACCCATGGCTGGAGGGTAACGACATCACAACCTGAAAAAAACCCTAACTAGGTGGGGAGAAATACTTGCTGGTGGGAATTTCTTAAAAGATAATTATGCCAGCCCAGGAGTGTGACCCACAGCTTGAAGATGACGATATCTGACCGACAAGTACACTAGGCAACGGGGAAGAAGTGCTTGCTTTTCGGAGATGGCCAGGACACGAATAGGGTGCTATATCCCCAGGATAAATTGTCAAGAAGCACGGTGGGTGCCAAACCCCTGAGCACGTATGTTAAATTCCCAGACCAGGGAAAGATCAGGTTTCCCATAGTTGGGCCCTTGAGACCCCTTCGCTTGACCCCTCCTGAAACCTTTAGCCATAAGGAATCTCTATAATATCTAGAGGCTTATTGGGTGAATTGATGTGACAGTCCACCTTTATAGTAACCATGTTTATGGCAGAAATGATGGTGTCCTTCAGGCAGACACTACCACCCATTATAAACTAGTCACTGGAGCTAACCGGGTGGCTGAGAACAATTAACTGCTGATGGAGACCCACACTCTGCCTACTGGTGTACATCACATGTGCATGGGCACGTGTCCCCTTCAAAATGCACTTGGCCTGCGCTGTTAATAAAACCAATATTAAAGTACCAGTCAAACATAGCAAAACATCACTCTTGCTAAGAAGTGACTCAAGGTACAATGCAGGGCAGGCCAAAACTCACATATTTCAGTTAGGATCACTGGGACTGTCCACTCAACCAGGAGAACACTGTTTACCCCTGCAGTCTGGCTCCACCCCCAATTGACCACCATCACAAGGAATCCTTCCTTATACAACAAGGTAATACCATCCACCAGTGGGTGGATCTGAAACTCCTTATTTCGATAACATATTTTTCACCTTGATTTTTCAACAGCCCGATTACTCTACCATATCCATTGTTCTTATTGTATTGCTTTATGTGTTTAGTTCCATAATGGCTACATACATGCACACCTTCCTCCTCATGCCTCGGCTTGAGGAATGATGCCAAATGGTATCTGTCGACTGGGGATGATTAGGAATGACGACTAGACATTATTACTGAGTAGTGGACATGATGACTACATACGAGTAGTGATGACCGATGCATGAGTTCTGAAGAAGGGCAATACGGGATGAGGTGTAAGGGCAAGTGATGACGGAGGAGGCATGAGGAACCCAGTATAATGTGTGAGGAGGACCGGTGGTAAGCTGCCAAAATGTACAATGCATGAGCAGAAGGGTCGAGGAAGAGGAACGAGATGTGAAATTGTGGAGTGATGAGTGAGCATGGAAATGATGATACATGAGAAGTGAGCTGTAGTATTGAGCATGTCCTAAAATGAATGCTGTAAATTGCTCTTCTTCAATAACATCTTGATTTCTTTTCAACACTGTGTAATAATAGTGTTTTCCTCAAGTTACTCAGGTGCGTTTTTCCCCTGACTGTGGACCTTGGTACGGTTTAACGGTGAATCATCATATAAGTAGAGTTGGTCTCCTTTCATCAGACTAGCAGCGATTGGAGGAAAATTCTCATGTACAGTACCACCTCCACGTAGCACATCACAGTACCCCTTGACATTCGTCCCCAGAGCATACTCCTGTAGGTGGCCTATTCCTCATGAGCTTGCCACATTCCATACATTTGCAGGCATGTCGGCTGCATTGCCAGGCCAGCCTCAAAACATTTATGCAGATGTGGAGCCCAGATGTATATGCAATCTTCATTACGCTGGGTCTTATCTTCTGCATTCCATTCCTCAAAGACAACCTTTTGATCGACATTTAGCTCTTAACTCTTGTAAACAGTACGTCCCTCCAAGCCACCTGTATATATGTACTAATGCAACCACTACTGACTCTGCCAGCGTGGGAAGGCCACAGAGTAGGTCTTGGTTGAGGAAAACGACTCAGTGTATTAAACACTGCTGGTAAGTAATCCAGACTTTCCCCCTTTGCCAGTCTCCTCATTCCAGTCACACAAGATGAGGAATTACCAAGCAAATTCTGGTACATGCATGTTCAATAGAAAACAACACGAGACCATTCTACTGCACACCAGTGATCCTCACCACTGGGCTCAAGGGGGTGGCACTCAAGCAAAAGGTTCTTCAAGGGCCAATCTAATGATGCTTCTAGACCACTGGAAGTCCTCTAGAAAGTGAGGGGCATACTTCTCAGCTTTCCTGATGCCCTTTTGCCTGGTTCTCTCTGAACAAGCTGATGGAGGCCTGCAGACACCCAAGTGAAGATATGGATAACCCCAGATAAGACTCTCTTTGGAGCACTGTAGGCTAGGCAGAGGGGGCCCCTTTGATTCCCACAATACGTGATAAAGGACGCTGGTGCTTTGTGTAAACCTTCAGGGTGGTTGATTTATTGGATAACTGACTAGCAGAAGCCAAATCCCCAGACACTTGGACACCCCTGTCCACTAGGTTCCAATGCCAGCTCCTCCGGGTGATATTCACGAATGTGGACAACGAGGAGAGCCCCTCAGCAGGGAAGAGGCGAGAGGGAGAACCCTTGGCTGAAATTGACTACATTAGGAGGGGGAGACGGAACAATGATCTCCTCCTCGATGGAGATGCCACCAATGGAGTATTACGATACCATTTTAAATCTGCATGTGAAGTGTCGCAGGAATTGATTTTCATGGTTATTTTGCTTGATGATCTCAGTTATTGGCAGAACAAACGCATGATGTACAGACACCATGCTACATTATTAAGCAGCATGATGAATGCAATAGAATTAGTGCATAGGAATACAGATTTTATTAATGACCCATAGGCCAGGATTTTGTTGAAAATGCACTTTATTTTCTACTACCCAAAAACCTTTGTGAAGGCCCTTTGCAATGTGCACTTTGCAGAGAGGTTTATACACAATTAGTAAAGCAACCACAGAACAGTTTTCAGGCAAACACAATCATCCCAGTTTGAACCTACGCATGCAATAATGTACGTGTTTCACTTTAGTGATTACATAATAAAAATAATCGTGAAACAATATGTCAAGCAAATATCCTATGAAACTCACCAATGAAAAACAAAGTGAAACCAAACACCAAAAATGTTAAATATATGGGACTTCTGGTTTTTGACCTAAAACCTGGGTTTTTCAAGTAGTAATAACCAGCAAATCAGATGATTATAAAAGACATATATGTTGATCTTATTTCCAATTGCTGATGTTTAATAGGTTAATTAATGCAGTGTTCAACTAAAATGTTTTTTAGGTAAGTTTTTGATGTTTCACGGTATTGTTTGTTTTTTAATGATGTATTAGTTCACTAAACTGTTTATACTTTGATGGTTTGGTATTTTTGCTGATTTATTTGTAATAGTTACTTTATTCATTAACTTGATGTTCACATCTCTGTAAAGGGCAAATTGCAAGGGTCTTTGCAGGTGGTGTTTGTGCAATAGACGGCGTTACTTCAGCACATTTCTTGGTGAATGCCCTTGCGATAAGGCTAGCAGGAGTGTGCAAAGAAATAATAATGCTAAATGAATGATGTATTCAAAGCTTGAGAAAACTAAAATTGTAAAACTAAATAGTTATGAAAGACAAGTTGGAAAAACATTCTTAATTCAAATGGTAGCGTTCTTCCTGCCATTAAAGTAAGAACGTGGGTTTAAGCATATGCCTCTTCAAATAATGGGCAGTAGATTTTTCATGGAATTGGCTAGGAGTGCATATGGTTTCATTTCAAATTCGATCACTGGAGAGAGGTTTTGTAGAAGGCCAGCACTTAAGGCAAATAATTGCATTTTGTACATTATATAAGCCTGGGAGGTAAAATCATATTCTGCCATCTTCAAGGAGATTGTTGTAATTGATGATGTTGGCTTGGCCATTGTTGCTTTCAGTAGTTGTAAAATCGGACACACAGCATTTGTTCTCTTGATAGGATGGGAAGGTTTGCGGATAAGCCAAGAGGATTTCTCCTGTAGGCTATCAATGCAGGCTGCCCTGCTTTAAGCTTTTGAAGAAAAGCAGCCGTCCTGAAAAGGCAGCCCGCCATAGAGAGAAGAGGGACTTGGTGTTGAACCTGAAGCAGCGGTCATAGGTTAGCAAGCATGGATGCCAGGATTAATATGGCAGCCTCTGGAACAGATATGGAGCCCTTCCAGGGTGAGGCCTGACCCAATTGCGCGATCTCTGCAAGAGATTTATAATGCTTTGCGACCTTGCTGAAAAACAGCTTTCTTTGGCAGCCTCGGTATGTAAGAGGATTCAATTCAACACTACAGCTAAGTCAACGCCTAGTCTATAATACTGAATGAAAACCCTTATTGATATATCTTTAGGTCCAGTTCATGCGTTCTGGATGACTACCCCTATATAACACCCCTCTCTTGGAATCCCCCTGACCCCACTGAGCCAAGAAGTAGTTCTGTTTTGCAAGTTTAAAAGGTTTATTTGATAATTGAAAATATATATATCTCACACTTTATAATAAATTAATACTTGAATAGCACACTTAATCTGATATGATAAAGATCAACAACGGAGAATCTGGCACTCGCACACTTCTTATAATCACTAATGAGTTGACATGAAATGGATAAGGTAGCACACTGGTAAATAGGAACAAAAGTATAATGTGGTAGAGGATGCTTTATGTAAGCTCAGGTGGATGCAATATTCAATGAATGCAGTACAGAAAATACGCAATATGATTTCAACCAAACAATGTAATCACTTTTCTCTGGCTATTCACTCCCCCCCTCTTTATGCAATGCAAGGAAATGGGAGGAACGCACACAGTTCTCAAAGATGCAATCGATGTAATCAGTCCACCCCAGCAAGCTTAGACAACAGAAAACAGATAGGAGTTTTGAAATCACAGGCCCAAATTGCTTTGATATGTGCTGGCAATGAATGAGAAATATGCTGGAAACGCTTTAAATTCCCTTTTAGAGGTTCAGGGTGAGTGGTATCTAGTTAATATTAGTCCAGGCTCACACTAGCAATGATGCAGGGATAGTTAACAGGTTAAACGAATTTCTGGCAAATGGAAAGCAGGCATCAGCAGTTTTTTTACATGTGAAGAAATTGCAAATCGCGGCAAAATTCGCGGATGCGCCGAGCGCTATTACAGAGGAACCGCGTTTTGGGGTCCTAGGAAAGCCTAGGATCTCAGGTTCCAAATGAAAGTTATTGCAAGTCTCTAGCCCAAACGGTTGCGGAGATATGAGCAATTTAGTAAAGGTCGTTTTTGGTTTTGCCAATTTTAAACGCACACTTTGACAAGTGACAAATTTTACTAGAATTGACAGGTGACAGCTAGGAGGCAGTTCTACTTAGGTTAAATAGATTGAATTAGATGAATTTAAACTAAGAGATTGGTTTGGTACAGTTTGGCGGTACTCACAAGAGATTTTAAACAGGAAAGCGACTTGGTCACGGACTTCAGTCTGGTCAGGTCTCTCTGGGTACAGCACTGCTTTCTCTCTGGTCTGGTCTCTGCTAGGCACAGCACTGCTTTCTCTCTGGTCTGGTCTCTGCTAGGCACAGCACTGCTTTCTCTCTGGTCTGGTCTCTTAGTTCTGGATAGATTGAAGTCTCTAGTTTGGCTTTCTGGAGGTTTGATGGAGGTAAGTATGGATTTTTCCGGCAGAGCGTCCCGCTGCAGATGGATTTGGAAAGTCTCTATGTGTCCTGACTCTCTGCTTTTATCTGTTTCTTGAGAATGGGTGTGTGTGTTGCATCACTAGACTTGCCCCTCTCATTCGTCATTGGTCAGGCTTCCATTCCTCCGCTTGATTGGCAAACTGAACTGTGAGTCAGATTGATGTCATTTTATGATCTCTTGAAACAACCTCCCTTATCATCTGTGCACCCAAATATATATATGATCAAAATCCATACTTCAGAGTTACACAGTTGTTTGAAATTACATATACATGGTGTGGCTGAATTTAGCCATGTCTATGTCCAAATCTGCTCATTCTCGGAGCTTGCATTCAAAGAGTGTACATAATTGACTTTTTAACTGCTTTTTCAATTTCCGACATGGACCCAACTTTACATACATGTGTGCAGGGGGTAGGGACATTAACTGATGAAGTTTCAGATTTTTAACATGCACACATTTAGAGTAATATCCACTTTTCCGCTAAAACCCCCCTGAACATACCACCGGTTCCTACCACGTCTTAAACTGTGGGCAGAAAAATCACAAGAATTATGGTATCATTTATAAAATTTTCACATGTCCGCACTATGAATTATCCCCCTTTTTATAAAACCATATCCTTGCTGCAGGGGTGTGTCTTTTCAGGTCACATGGTACAGAAACCAGTCTTTCCAGTTTCTGCCAAGCCAGCTTGCTTCTCACAGGCAGTGCCCCTCCCAGCTTCTCCAGGAGGAAGCCACTTTTTACGACGTCTGTAATAAAAACCTTTGCCTGAGTGGAGAGGGCTTTGTTCACTCTCTGGCAGAGCACAGGAAATTCAATTATCAGATAGATGGCATATCCTTAGTGTGGGCAGCAAAAGGAACATTGGCCTGGGAACATAGTTGTGACTCAAGTTTCACTCCTGATGGGATCCGTTGCTAGGCAAAATCAAGTTCCTTAAGCCAGACCTTCAGCTAACTTTTTGTTGCTTTTAAAATAACTTGTAATTTTACACATGCAGCTAGAATGCTGATTCTAAGTGCAAAACTATGACATTTCAACAGTTACAAAGGCATGTGACACCAAACATAGGTCACTCATTTAATTTAACATTTTCGATTTTGGTGGTTTTAAATCCAGTTGCAGTTAGGCTTAAGCTGCTGACTCCATAGCATTTTTGTTATAAGCATTGTTTTTGGGCTCTTCATTTCCCAGATTTTGTAGGCACACAAAACTCCATTCTGCCAATGTCTGCTGGTGTTCAGTAAATATTTTGCACATGTTGCAAGGTTTGAAATAGGCATTTTGCTTGCCTTCAGAAAAACACACAGTGGTTTTAAAACGCCGGCTTTTGGATAGTGGTGAGTACTGGTACTGCACCCATTTTTGGGATTTAAGAAATGAATTCCCCACACTTCTAGGTTGCATTTGGCAATCAGCATTGCCATTCCCAATGGTTTCAGACTACTGTGCGGGTAGTCCAATGGTGGTTTTAAAGCGCTTTGAAGCTAACCGGCGCTACTGTTTTTCCTTTGGCAACCCATTTCCCTCATGGCAACCCGGCCTTTCATTCTCGCACTGGTGGGTGGCAAGTGAGGCAACCATTTTAATGTGCGCGCAAACTGCGCAGCTTTCCTGGATTTCGGCGCACATGTGGGTTTTCCGCCATCTTGAATTTCCTAAGCCCACAGCACCAAATGTTGTAGCAGGGTAGCTTAAACGTGGGTCAGGACACCCTACAAGCCCCCCCACGTGACTGCACTTTGAGTTTGGGTCGATGGGGAGTCGCGTGCCCAAGGGTTTTGACCCACGCACCGGTCTGTCCGCATAATCTTCTTCCTCTTCTGTAGATGGCACAGTTCAGCATCTTCTTCTCCATCCGGTCAGATCGATCAGTTCTCCTCGCCGGTCCTGATGGGAAGATTGGGCGGTACCCCGGGCCCGTTGTGTCTTTGCTCCCGGTCTCCGGATCGTCCTTCTTGGTCATCCTTCATGGTTTCATCTCTCCTAGGATGATAAAGGAAGAGCGGCAATATCTACTCATAGACGATTTTTTTTTTCCACCACTGTTGAGATAGTGGGGCAGCATATGCATTTCATCGTAACGAAATATTACATTCTTATTTTGAAAAAAAAAAACAGCATCACTAGAGACAGTTTCATGTAAATCACAATATTTTAGAGACTAGATGTGGTAGGTTTTATGATTGGAACTGAATTAGTCTGATACAGTACCCGCTAGGATTCCAGAGGATTCCTCCAGTTGTTGCAGAGTGTGCCTGGGATGGCAACATTTCAACTGGTTTATGTGGACCCACTTGTCTTCCCCCTCTGCCGAACCACCTTTGGGGATGCAGATCTTGTAGGCCACAGGGGAGATCTTATCGACGATCTCAAAGGGTCCCTTCCATGTAGGCAAAAATTTGCGCTGCTTGGCCTGGTTCCTTTGGAAGTTGTATAGATAGACCCGGTCTCCCACCTGATATTCCTTCCTGGAAGTTTTCAGGTCATAATGGGTCTTCATGCTATCAGCTGATCTTTCTAGATTCCGCTGAGCATAAGCAAAAGCATGTTGGAGGTGTTTCCTTAAATTCTCTACATACTCATGAGTAGTGGAGGCATTTATCAGTGTCTGCTCTTGGGTCCTGTAGAGCAAATGCTGCGGAAGCACCATCTTGCGCCCAGTCATCAACTCAAATGGTGACATTTTGGTTGCAGATGAAGGGGTAGATCTGATGGCCATTAGGACCAGAGGTAATCGGATATCCCAACTTGGCCCAAAATCTGCCACAAACTTCTTTAATATGCTCACAATTGTCCGGTTATATCTCTCTACTGCCCCAGAAGAAGCTGGTCTATAAGCAATATGCAGCTTTCTCTTGACCCCCAGTATCTCCCACATCTTTGTCATTACTTCACTGGTGAAGTGGCTACCTCTGTCTGACTCAATCCTTTGAGGTAGACCAAAACGGGAAAAGATGTGGTTAATCATCAAGGCCGCTGCAGTTTCTGCCTTGCAATTTGGGGCTGGGAGACATTCCACCCACTTGGTAAACAAGCATGTCACGGTCAACATGTACTTATTCCCCCTAGCCGAGCGAATCACAGGGCCTACAAAGTCGATTTGTAAATCTGACCATGGCAGGGTCATCCCCCGCTTTTGGAGAGGCGCACGGTGCGTGAGGGATGATGGCTGAAATTGTGCACACACAAGACACCCCTTCAAGTATTGGTTGAGGTCCTGGCCCATGTGTGGCCAGTATGCAACCTCTCTTAAGATTTCCAATGTTGTGTGAAACCCCCTATGACCGGCAGTGGCCGCATCATGGGCGTGACTTAACATCAGGCTTCGGAATGAGGTAGGAACCACCCACTGATCGTGGCCAGCTTTGGATTTCCTTACCAACAAACCGTCTTGGATCCGGAACATTTTGGGACATTTCATCAACAGTCTTAGGTCCTCTTTCCCAATGTAATCGGTATCCGTCAGGGGAAAGTTCTCAGGGTCCTCAAGGTGCTGGTAAAATTTACCAATTATTGGATCCCCCTTCTGAGCAGTAATCAAATCAGCATCAGGGGTCTCCCTACTCCATTGTGCAATTGAGAGGTCGTTGTGAGCATTTGTCTGGGACCTAGTGATGGCAGTGACCTGGATTTCCCCCAACAGGGACTCAATCTCAATTAGATCCCCTTGGATGGCCCCGGTTTTGGCCAGCTGATCAGCTAAGTCATTTCCAGTTTTGTCTGGTCCCTCTACTTTGGAATGACCCTTGATCTTCTTCCAATAGATGGTCATCCCATTCGAGGTGACCAGATCATCAATGTTTTGGATCAACTTCCCATGTTTCAAGGGTTTGTTGTTAGCACATACCATGCCTCTGGTCTTCCAATTAACCAGGTGCTCCACGAACCCGTTCCGTACATAATCCGAATCTGTGATTATGACCAGTTCGTGGAGTTGATGCTGGACAGCAGTGAGGATGGCCTGATGCACAGCCATCAATTCTGCCACCTGACTACTTCGGGGACCAATTTTGTATCCAGCGGAGGGTTCTGGGGACTCATTCACCCATGCATTCCCTACGCCGGCCACCAGTTCTTTCTCCCCGTTGTTGTCAACATGGTAAGAGCATCCATCCACATAGACAGTGGGCATTCCCTCACACTTGTCTTCTTCAAAGACTTTGTGTGGGGAATTAAGGTATGCCTCCATGTTGTCCTTTATTTTTAGACTTTCGTCCTCGAGACAGTTTTCTCTGGCACAATCATGCAAGTCAGCCAGACCTTGCGCGAGGGGACTCTTCTTGTTTTGGCCATATCTGACCTCCACAGGAAAGCCTTGCATTGACAGAATCCAGGAAGTAATTCGGGAATTACTCACATTTCCGGCCCGGATTCTGTCACTTTGGAGATATTGCAGAGGCTGGTGTGGAGTCTCCACTATGATGTGTTCCCCCTGGATAAACGGGCGGTAATTCTTCAATGCCCACACCGTTGCCAGGAGTGCCTTCTCACAATCGTTGAATTTTTCCTCCACAGAGGATAAAGTTTTGCTCGCATAGGAGATTACTTTATTGACCTTGTCATGCTTTTGATATAATACTGCCGTCAAGCACGTATTAGAGAACCCCGTCTCCAGGAAGAACTCCTTGTTTCTGACAGGGTAAGCTAGGCAAGGCGCTTGTGAGAGGCTTCTTTTGAGTTGTTTTACTGCCTCGGCTTGTTCTGGACCCCATTCCCACTTGACCCCCCCCTTCAGGAGATGAATCAGGGGTCTGGTGATCTCTGCGTAGCCCTCAATGAACTTTCTGCTGTAATTAGTCAGTCCAAGGAGGCTCCTTAGTTCCCGCAGAGTTGTGGGGTCTTTCAGTTTCTGAAGTGCTTCCACTTTCTTTTCCTGGGGACAGAGACCCTGAGGAGTAATCTCATGCCCCAAGAAGTTAACACGGGTTTTACACCACTGTGCTTTCTGAAAGGAAAGTTTTGCTCCGGCGGCCCTCAACTGTGTCAGAACATAACGGATCTCCGCTATGTGTTCCTCCACAGATGAACTCTTGATGAGGACATCATCTACATAAGCCAGGTTACCCCTTGCACCCAAGTCGGGCATGGCCTTATGTAGGAAAATATTGAACTCATTACCGGAGTTAAGGTATCCGAAGGGAGTCCGGGTCCATGTGTACTGCTGGCCCCCAAAGGTAAAAGCCAGCTTGTATTGGTCCTCCCTACTGACAGGCACGGTCCAGTATCCATTGGTCAGGTCTATTGCAGTGAATACCTGTGACCCCTGAATCTGGGCCAGCCCTTGGTCAATGTAGGGAAAAGGCCATCGGGAAGTGTGGACCCGTTTGTTGAGCTCCCTGAGGTCAGCGCAGAGTCTCCACTGGCCGTTTGGCTTCAATATTCCCAGCACCGGATTATTGAAGGTGCTGTGGACTGGACGGATTATTCCCCGGGACTCAAGGTTCTTAATTATTTCAGTAAGGGACTCCATTGATGCGAGAGGCAAGCGATATTGCTTCACAAACACTGGAGTCATGCCAGGGTCCGTGGGGATTGTTGTGGTGTGGATGTCGGTGCGACCACAGTCATATGAGTCTACCGCAAAGAGATCTTGGAAATCCAAGAAAACTTGTTTCAACTTTTGCTTTTGTTCCAGAGTCACACAGGCATCAGCTAGGTTGACTCTCTCTTCCACCATCTGCCTGAAGCCTGGAAAGACTTCTGGTTTGGCTATCTCCGCGGCCTCCTCCAGCTGGGTGGAGAAGTCCCTGGTCAGAGTGCTGATTTGGACTGGAGGCTTCAGGTGGGAAAGGCAGCCCTCATGGACCTGGAAAATCACCTCATCCCTCCTGAAGTCACAGGTCACATCTTCCTTACCATAGGGGCAGGAAGTGTACACCAGGAAGTTCCCCCCATGCCAGGTAAAAATCCTGTCTGGTGTTGCGTTGTCATCACTGTCACTGTCAAAACAGTCCTTGGGGATGGGTCCTAACAGTTCATTTACAAGATCAATGGAGAAATGTCGGTCATCAACCGCCATTCCAATAATGGTGCCTGCGGCTAGAGTAATACTCTTTAAGTCGCTGTTATCCACCTCTATTAGAATGGGGTCATGTTCTATGTTGACTAATGGAGTCGGGTTTACCCCCAACCCTTGCTGTTGGAGAGAAGCATTTAGATGTATGTAAGCATCAGGGTTTTTCAACTCTTGTCCCCTTTTAACTTTCACTTCCAGGGAGAATTGTCGGGTCCTTTCTGGGATGGTGACTTCCTCTTTAACCTGAATTTCAACTGCATAAGGTAGCAATTGAGCTGACCTAAATGCTTTTTCTGGATCATCAAAGCCCATGGGATTATCCGCTAATCGGGACCAAGCTTTGAAGTTTATTAGGTCCAAACTAATGGCCAAGCGATTGAGAATGTCACTGCCTAAGTAAAAGGCGGCAGTGACGTCTCGCACGACCCAACAATTATGGACTATGCTCTTGTTGCCAATGGAGATTTTGAGCATACACCTGCTTGGCAGGAGATGTTTGGAGTCAGGTGCTTCCAGGTCCATTTCCCATTTGTCTATCAGTTTGAAGGTGGGAATGGCTGGATCTTTTGGGAGTTGGCGGAACATGGCTTCGCTGATGAAGCTCTTACCGTTGTTCACACACACTCGAGCGAGAACAGAGTCCTTCCCATTATTTAACTGAACAGGGATGAACAACTGCTCTCCAATTTGCTGAATATCAGCCAGGCTTTGAGCTGATTTCACATCTTTCTGGACTATAGGAGTGGGGGTTTCTGATTGTGGATTAGTATAGAATTTCAGAGTGTTTCCTTCCAGCGTGGAATACCACTTTAGACTGGAAGGAAGGTTGATTTTCAGAAATAGAGAGGACCCCCCATCACCAGTCTGTTGTCCTACTGCTATTACCGTCACGTCTGGAATTTGGTTGTTCTGGAAGTGAAATTCTACTTGGTCAGATTTTTGTTCAACCATGTGGCATGTGCCGTTTAAACTAACATGGTTGACACTCTGTTTTAATTTTATGGGTCGGCTAGTCTGAGTCCAGAGGACCTTGTTTACGCAATCTATTAGGGGTGACAACCTTCTCAGGAGGTCATTCCCTAGTAAACAAGGGGTGCCCTCTGGGGTCACAACTATGACCGGGTGTTTCAACTTATGTCGCCCGATCTTAATGTCCAAGTCTGCCGTCCCCTAGACGGGAATTTCCTTCCCGTCAAAGTTCTGCAGTTGTCCAGGAAGAGAGGTGAGAGGAATTTGGTAATTCTCTCCCCTTCCTGCATTCAGTTCGTCAAAGGCCCTTCTGGACAGAAGGGTAGCTTGAGATCCAGTGTCCACCAGTGCTGAGATTGTACCCTGCCCCTGTACTTGTACCGGGGCATAATATCTTCCCTCCTTCTCCCCAAGGGGGCACAGATAATGTACCTTTTTGGACAACTGGTGGGCTAATTTTCTGGTTTTGGACATCGCTAGCGAAGAGATTTGGGCAGAATTCTGTGGAGAGTCTTGGGAATCTGAAAGAAACAGTTGGCAACTGGAGATCAGAGCCATTGTGGGTTCCCCTGGTTCCGGTTCTGGGCCGCCCCCCCCTTTTTGGAGGCAGTCCCCAGGATGGGTTTGAACCAGGGGATTTTCTGGCTGTTGGTTCTGGGATGAGATGGTGGGCGGCGGTAGCTCAGTCTCCACATCTCCCCAGTCTGGATTTGCATTCCTAGGGACCCATTTTTCTTTGGGAGGAGTTCCCCCCTCTCTGAAGGAGAAGATCCTTTTCCCAGGATCCTCTGAGGATCCCTCTCCCTCAAATTGGAAGATCTGTACCTCCTCCGCAAACTGAGTCTGTTTGGGTCTTTTGTTTCTCCTACCCCCCCTCTGCTCCTTAGGAGGCAGACTTTCAGGGGCAAGAGATTTTGTTTCCGGTTCCTGGGTTTCCAGGGGCTGTTTACAAGGAAGGAAGGAAGCTTCCTCCAAGGCTTTACACCCCCCTTCCCCTTGTGCCTCCTCCCTGGGAACCGGTGAGTTATCGGGGTGCTGCCCCCGTCATTGTTCTGGAGCACCAGGTCCAGAGTTGGGTGCGTTCTGCGCCGGCATGCTGATCTGAGGGTTCTGCTGTGCCCTCAGTATATGACCCATATCCCGCGCCATGTTTTGAACCTGGCGCTCTAACTGGGAAACCCGCTCAGGCTGATACGGGGCCCTGTTTTCTCCCCTGGGCTGATCCCGGGAAGGGTAGCTGTCCCTCCTCTGGTAGTACCCCTGGTTGGGAAGATTTTGGTACCCCTCCACCCTTGGCCTCCCCTCTCCCGGATTCAGTGGTCTGGGCTCAGGGAATTGAGGAAAGAAGGATGGATGATTTTGGGGTTGGAAGTCGGGTGGATATCTGGGGAAAAAGTTCTGCCCAGGGTTTGGTAAATTTCTGCCCTCCTGTGGGAAGTTTGGAGGGAAGTTCCCTGGGTTAGGTGCTTGGCTGGATCCCCCCCCTTGGGCTGGAGGAGTCCACACATAACCCAGGATGGGTCTGTTACCTTTGTAGCGAGGACTTACATAGTCAGGAGAGCGAGGGACCCCATTTGTGGGGCTGCCTCCCTGGCTCCCTGTCTGCGACTGGCCCGAGGACCTTCTGGGCCTAGCATTATTAGGTGCAGGTAGGTTTTTAGGCCCCCCCATCTCCAAATCCAAAACGGGGGTGACCTTTACCTCTGCCACCTTGGCAGCAGCAGGGGTGCTGTTGGCTTTGGGGTTTTTCTGGGCATTGCTTTTATTTTCTATGGGCTTCTGCACCTCATAGATGCGGGTAGCCTGTTCAATGACCCAGTCTAAAGATCTTTTCTCGTGAAAATCCCTCACGAGCTGGGTCATGATATATTTGGGCAAGGCATGGAAAAACGGTTTTATAAATTCACGGCTATCCGTGCGCACCCTTCTTGTGGTCTGTGCAAAAGCCCGCTTTAACTCCTGCACAAATTCTTGTGGGGCCTGATCCTCCCCACATTGCAAATTGTAGGCTGCCTTGCGAGCCTCTTGAGGATTTCTGTGAACAGAAAAATGTTTCAGGATGGCCGCCTTATAGGTGGACCATCTTAAATGATTTTGGTCCTCCAGCCCCGCAAAGAAACTGGAGTATTCCGGGGAGAAGGTCCACTTTACATATTGAATGCAGCTTTGGCTGTCCTTCAAATGGAAAGTCTCCATCATTTGTTCAAACAACTCTAAGTGCTCCCAAACAGAATACTTAGCGTTCTTATGGTAAGGCGTGATGACGCTCCTGATCGCCTTAATCTGCTTTAAGGGGTCCTTGAGCAAGGCCCTTTTTGCCTTATTGGCCTTTTTGGTTCGGGTAACCCTTGTCCATTCTTCGTCGGACTCAGAGGCACTGCTCCCAGAGGTTCCCGTCTGTTCTTCCAGGTTTTCCCGGATTCTGCGAGCCTGGGAATGGCTGGCAGAATGTGGGGACCTGGTCTCCTGTGTCCTGCGCAGTTCAGAGGAGTCTTCAGATTCCTCCTTGCTGTCAGGATTTGATGGGTACCCCCTCCACTGACCTAACTGGGCAGAGGTTTTCAGGATGCCCTTAATGGGCCTACTCTCCTGGGGTTCCCCACTGAACTGTATTGTACTTGGGTGCCCATACCCGGATGCCCACCCCTCCATTCCTGGATGGTACTGGCCTATGAGCCCCATGCTTCTGGCTGGATAGTAATCTGCCATCCCTGTGGCCCTGTGCTCATGTGCGCCAGGGGACATGGGGGTGGCAGAGTCCAGGGACTGAGAGGTATGAGGGCCTCTGGTACTAGGGCTCCTGAGGTTATGCTCCGGAGTTTCCATTTCCCAGCGAACCTCATCTCTATCCGCCCCTGCTCCCTGTTGCAATGCAAGAGCCTGCATTTGTGCCTTCAGTTCCTCAGTTAAGGCCTTACTCGACTCTATCAGTCTCTCCTGCATCGCTACCTGCTGTTGGAGCCTATCATTGTGTTGACAGAGGGCCTCATTTTCCCTCTGTGCTTCCTGGTTGGTCCTGGAGAACTGGGCCAGTCTTTGCTGCAGGAGGGTTACCTCCTGAGCTGTGTCCCTATTGGCCTGCTCCTTTCTTGCTAGAGCATCCTCCACCCTCCTGGTGTGCTCTAGCAAGTTCTGGTTTTCTTTTTGGAGGTCACCCAGTCCCTGGTGGGCCAGGTGATTTTCTTCCATTTTCCTTTTTAAATGGCAGACTTCCTGGCCTAAGGCGTCTCTTTCCTGACTAAGAGCCTGCATTTGTGCCGCCAGGTCGTCCCTTTGCCTTTGGAAGGCACCAGCTTTCTGGCGCTCCTGATCAAACTCTGCCTGGGTATCCAGGTCTTTCAGGATCAGTTTATTGCTCTCCTCTTTCTCTCTGTCTAGTTGGATTTGCAGGGTGGCTACCTGCTCTGTGCATGCCCTGTTGAAATTGATCTGTTGCTCCAGCTTTTTCTGGCTCTGCATTAAGGAGTCCAAACTGTCTTGGTGCTCCTTCTGCAGGGCCAGAAATCTAGTATCCTGTTCTGACTTTTCCTTTTGCAGCACATCCATATCCTCCTTTATTTTAGTAATGTACAGTCTGCTGTCATTTTCTGACTCCTGGCTCCTCTGCAGCCTCTGCTCAGAAGAGTCCAGATCAGATTGGACCTTCTGTAATGCCATCTGTTGCCTATTTGCCAGATTTTGGCTTTCAGCACATCTATCCTGCATGTCTCCCATATATAGGTACAGGTATGCTGCTATCCTGGCGATCTTATTGTGTTCCTCTTTGGCTTTAGGAGCCATATATAGTTCACTCAGGGCCACATGTAAGGGACCCTGATCTCTATATATATCTGACCCTGTTTCAGTGACCTGTTGTGTGATGGCCTGCAACCACACATCCTGGCCCTGTTCGGTCCATTCACCTCTCACAAATAGCTTATGCAAGAGGTGCTCTCTGGCTATTTTCATGTCTACTAAGGTCGTCATTCTAGAGATTGGTCTCTGTCCTGACTTACAGAAGTTAGTATTTTATTTTTGCAGAACAGAACTTTTCTTGGAGTGTCCCTTTTGAGGAATGCTTCACAGCGTAATGCAGCGTGGTGATCCGACCGGGTGTATGTATCCCGTCAGTTAGCACACTGTATTAAGCTGCACAACTGGTAAATCTAACCCAACGTCTCGGCTCGAGCCCCCACTTTGTAAGAGGATTCAATTCAACACTACAGCTAAGTCAACGCCTAGTCTATAATACTGAATGAAAAACCTTATTGATATATCTTTAGGTCCAGTTCATGCGTTCTGGATGACTACCCCTATATAACACCCCTCTCTTGGAATCCCCCTGACCCCACTGAGCCAAGAAGTAGTTCTGTTTTGCAAGTTTAAAAGGTTTATTTGATAATTGAAAATATATATATCTCACACTTTATAATAAATTAATACTTGAATAGCACACTTAATCTGATATGATAAAGATCAACAACGGAGAATCTGGCACTCGCACACTTCTTATAATCACTAATGAGTTGACATGAAATGGATAAGGTAGCACACTGGTAAATAGGAACAAAAGTATAATGTGGTAGAGGATGCTTTATGTAAGCTCAGGTGGATGCAATATTCAATGAATGCAGTACAGAAAATACGCAATATGATTTCAACCAAACAATGTAATCACTTTTCTCTGGCTATTCACTCCCCCCCTCTTTATGCAATGCAAGGAAATGGGAGGAACGCACACAGTTCTCAAAGATGCAATCGATGTAATCAGTCCACCCCAGCAAGCTTAGACAACAGAAAACAGATAGGAGTTTTGAAATCACAGGCCCAAATTGCTTTGATATGTGCTGGCAATGAATGAGAAATATGCTGGAAACGCTTTTAATTCCCTTTTAGAGGTTCAGGGTGAGTGGTATCTAGTTAATATTAGTCCAGGCTCACACTAGCAATGATGCAGGGATAGTTAACAGGTTAAACGAATTTCTGGCAAATGGAAAGCAGGCATCAGCAGTTTTTTTACATGTGAAGAAATTGCAAATCGCGGCAAAATTCGAGGATGCGCCGAGCGCTTTTACAGAGGAACCGCAAGGACTATCTCTACCGTTTTGGGGTCCTAGGAAAGCCTAGGATCTCAGGTTCCAAATGAAAGTTATTGCAAGTCTCTAGCCCAAACGGTTGCGGAGATATGAGCAATTTAGTAAAGGTCGTTTTTGGTTTTGCCAATTTTAAACGCACACTTTGACAAGTGACAAATTTTACTAGAATTGACAGGTGACAGCTAGGAGGCAGTTCTACTTAGGTTAAATAGATTGAATTAGATGAATTTAAACTAAGAGATTGGTTTGGTACAGTTTGGCGGTACTCACAAGAGATTTTAAACAGGAAAGCGACTTGGTCACGGACTTCAGTCTGGTCAGGTCTCTCTGGGTACAGCACTGCTTTCTCTCTGGTCTGGTCTCTGCTAGGCACAGCACTGCTTTCTCTCTGGTCTGGTCTCTGCTAGGCACAGCACTGCTTTCTCTCTGGTCTGGTCTCTTAGTTCTGGATAGATTGAAGTCTCTAGTTTGGCTTTCTGGAGGTTTGATGGAGGTAAGTATGGATTTTTCCGGCAGAGCGTCCCGCTGCAGATGGATTTGGAAAGTCTCTATGTGTCCTGACTCTCTGCTTTTATCTGTTTCTTGAGAATGGGTGTGTGTGTTGCATCACTAGACTTGCCCCTCTCATTCGTCATTGGTCAGGCTTCCATTCCTCCGCTTGATTGGCAAACTGAACTGTGAGTCAGATTGATGTCATTTTATGATCTCTTGAAACAACCTCCCTTATCATCTGTGCACCCAAATATATATATGATCAAAATCCATACTTCAGAGTTACACAGTTGTTTGAAATTACATATACATGGTGTGGCTGAATTTAGCCATGTCTATGTCCAAATCTGCTCATTCTCGGAGCTTGCATTCAAAGAGTGTACATAATTGACTTTTTAACTGCTTTTTCAATTTCCGACATGGACCCAACTTTACATACATGTGTGCAGGGGGTAGGGACATTAACTGATGAAGTTTCAGATTTTTAACATGCACACATTTAGAGTAATATCCACTTTTCCGCTAAAACCCCCCTGAACATACCACCGGTTCCTACCACGTCTTAAACTGTGGGCAGAAAAATCACAAGAATTATGGTATCATTTATAAAATTTTCACATGTCCGCACTATGAATTATCCCCCTTTTTATAAAACCATATCCTTGCTGCAGGGGTGTGTCTTTTCAGGTCACATGGTACAGAAACCAGTCTTTCCAGTTTCTGCCAAGCCAGCTTGCTTCTCACAGGCAGTGCCCCTCCCAGCTTCTCCAGGAGGAAGCCACTTTTTACGACGTCTGTAATAAAAACCTTTGCCTGAGTGGAGAGGGCTTTGTTCACTCTCTGGCAGAGCACAGGAAATTCAATTATCAGATAGATGGCATATCCTTAGTGTGGGCAGCAAAAGGAACATTGGCCTGGGAACATAGTTGTGACTCAAGTTTCACTCCTGATGGGATCCGTTGCTAGGCAAAATCAAGTTCCTTAAGCCAGACCTTCAGCTAACTTTTTGTTGCTTTTAAAATAACTTGTAATTTTACACATGCAGCTAGAATGCTGATTCTAAGTGCAAAACTATGACATTTCAACAGTTACAAAGGCATGTGACACCAAACATAGGTCACTCATTTAATTTAACATTTTCGATTTTGGTGGTTTTAAATCCAGTTGCAGTTAGGCTTAAGCTGCTGACTCCATAGCATTTTTGTTATAAGCATTGTTTTTGGGCTCTTCATTTCCCAGATTTTGTAGGCACACAAAACTCCATTCTGCCAATGTCTGCTGGTGTTCAGTAAATATTTTGCACATGTTGCAAGGTTTGAAATAGGCATTTTGCTTGCCTTCAGAAAAACACACAGTGGTTTTAAAACGCCGGCTTTTGGATAGTGGTGAGTACTGGTACTGCACCCATTTTTGGGATTTAAGAAATGAATTCCCCACACTTCTAGGTTGCATTTGGCAATCAGCATTGCCATTCCCAATGGTTTCAGACTACTGTGCGGGTAGTCCAATGGTGGTTTTAAAGCGCTTTGAAGCTAACCGGCGCTACTGTTTTTCCTTTGGCAACCCATTTCCCTCATGGCAACCCGGCCTTTCATTCTCGCACTGGTGGGTGGCAAGTGAGGCAACCATTTTAATGTGCGCGCAAACTGCGCAGCTTTCCTGGATTTCGGCGCACATGTGGGTTTTCCGCCATCTTGAATTTCCTAAGCCCACAGCACCAAATGTTGTAGCAGGGTAGCTTAAACGTGGGTCAGGACACCCTACAGGTAATTGAATTGAAAAAGTATTGCATGTTGCTTGTATTGTAGATAATTGTATAGAAGTACATGTGGAGAGAGCGAGTTGCCCCACTGGGAGCCATCTCTCTAGTGTGTAGCAATCTTTGGGAACCTATACCTCGTTGGACCTATACCTCCATATTTAACATTTTTGTTTCAGTCACATAAATGGAAGATTTGATCCGTTTGGTGGTGTTTGATCATTTAACAATTGATCGCAGCAAACAGACCGGAAAAAAACTGCATGCGATCAATTGTCAGAGGATTAAAGCACAAACCAACCCACACCCGCCACCCCACTCCACTACGTTACCTGTTTGCTCACCGCCTGGTCCCCTTCACCCCTGTGGCATCAGATCCGTCCCTCTAACGCAGGTCGGATCCGATGCCTCACCTTATTTCAAATGAATGTCAGGTCAATCTAGGGAGTTTCGACTGGGTCCCTGCTAGATTCGAGGTGAGATACCAAAATTATTTGTCTTAACGTCTTGTGGGTATCGCCAGTCCAAGGCTGTTAATCATGGGACATGGCTGATTTTTAGGTGGTTAGGTTTCATGCAGACATTTGAAGTGGACGCCACAAGGAAAGGTGCACGCGTGTTCGCTTTTATGTAGCACTTTATACCTTTCTATAGTCTGCTTTGAAGTGCTCTCTAAGTGCCAGATATTGGGAATAGCACCAGAGGGGGAGACACAACTCAATAGAAAGCTTTCCTTCTATGATGAGTTCTTTTTAAAGGCTTGTAAGCTTGGTAATGGTCTTGGGGCCTCATTGGAACGTTGCTGGTATCCTGGCGGTAGAGTCACCAGGATACAGGCAAATGCTAGTTTCCGGCACCCAGTCCGACGGAATATTACTGGTGCCGGAGTGACAGTGTTGATTCCCATTCATGGAGTCCAAAGGACTTCATGAGGCAATTTTCCATAATTACCAGCATCGGGAATACCGATGTCAGATGGTGGCTTTTTTTTGCCAGCAGGGACCCTGCCTTACCTCAAGCTCATAACTGAAGGTAACAAAGGTGCCTCACCGGCAAACCTAGGTGGCCGGTCTGGTAAAGTGCCAGTATTCGTGATTGCCAGCACTTCTTTACCAGACTTGCCGACACAGAATGAGTCCCTCAGTCTCTATTCCAGAGTATTGCAATCTTTGAGCCCCTTTACATTTGCATACTAAGCCTGGTTGTTGACTTGGAATGCTGATCTGGAAGTATTGGACCTCTGCGGTAGGCAGAGTGTGGGAACCAGCTTTTCTTTTCCAAATAATCCCTGCACATCGAGAGGATTTTGAATTGTATCCTCTGCTCTAATGGGAGGCTGGGGAGCATCTTCTCTCGGGTGTAGTCTGGTTCTTTCATTGTTCATCTTTCGTAGTTTGCAGATCTCTCTGTTTCTATTTGCCAACATAAATGATACAGCGATAGTGTCAACGAGTCCAGGCTACCGCCCACGTTCGTGCAAAGCCAGAGAGGACTTACCTTACTATTTTCACATGGACGTTCTTCACAGATCATTAACCTGAGGAGCAAAGGAGCTGAGGAGCAATGGTCTGATGACATTCCGGTTTTTACTTTGTGTGGTTTTGAGTCGGATCTTTGTGAACATAGAAAGGATGTTGTGGTTTCCCTGTGCTGGAGGTTGTTGATAACCTGCTGTCTTTGGAAATTCTCTTCGCATCATTTGTGCCCAGACAACCCTGCATCATCTGCTGCATAGAAACGATTTGATCCTTTTTAATACCACCCACGATACCTTCGCCTTTTTTAACTAGCATCTTGTTTCCACTTATTTGTAGACCATGGATAGTTCATACAGGATTGCGGACTGCTGGCAGTCGTTAAAGAAGAGAACCAAGCTTTTGCATCTGTAGTGGTTTTGGGATAATTGTCATAAACTATTGCTTGGGAATCGGTGGGTCTGGAGTTCAGTGAAATCCAGGGGTAGTTTGCTCAAACAACATTTAGTGAATGGAGATGGGCACGTTTCAGCTTTTAGGTAAGACAGGTTGATTTTTTTTTTTCCTGCTGCCTGGTTAAATGTATGCATGCTCTTTGGGGATGCAGAGTGTTGCCCTATAATAAAGTGTGGATTGGGGACAGAAATTCAGCTTTTGACATCTATGTTCTGCATAGTGAAATGCATGCATTATATACTTTTAGTACCCAGCAGTGGGGGGTGGTAGCCTCCCAGACAATGGGGAGGCTCAGAACTGGGGAATTACTACATGGTAGTCCTCCCCGCCCCCTGCTCCGATCCTCCTTGCTGCTGAAAGCTGACATCTTCCTCCACCGGGAAATCATGTAAGTGCTCCCCTCACCCCTTCGCCGCCCCCTTCAACAGATTCCCCCTCCTCCACTTATTTTGCTGCGCCACTTCAGGAGCAGACTCGCTGCAAACATTTCTGTGTCCAGCGCATCTGCTCCCAATCTGCGACACGCCAGCTTGGAACGGAAGAAGTAACTACACAGAGGTCATTTTGTGTGTTACCTTTTTAAAAATTATTTTCAATGGCCGCCATGGAAATTGGAGAACAGACTTCATTTTCCCTTCCATGGCAGCCTTTTTTTCCACCAAGTGTTTTGCAAAGGAAGAAATAAGATTTTAGTACTAGTACTCTGGTTCAATGGCCTGTTTTAAAATGGTGGTGAGCCCGCCCCCCCCACCCTGTCTAACAGATCACCACCACTGCCACCCACCACCGCCTATCCCAGTACATGTATATTTTTTTAAAAAATTGGCAAAAAAAGCCTGCAGTGAAAACTGCATTTTGAAAATGCCAAAGATTTAGATGACAGACTTGGGATACGCTCCTGCTGATGAAATGTTGCTGTAAACATTAGGCTGCTGACGTCAGACCTTTTCCTGCCAGTGCATGTTCAAAGCAGATAAAGTATATAGTTAATGGAACAGGTCTGAAGTGCAGGACCTTTCCTTCCAGGGATGCTCAAAGAAAGCAAAGTGTTTAAATGACCAACGGCTTGCCCCTGTATGCTGATTCAAAATAGAAACCAAAATTAACACTTTGTTTACAGTTGACAAACAATGTAATCCTTTCATACGTTGTCAAATTCTCAAAAAGTAATGCAAACACAAATGTGCAGGGGAAGGGGGGGATTTTTGAGTTGCATTACTTTGACATATGCAAATGTCACCTCAGCCACAAAGTTGAACTGCACATTTCCGGGAGGCTGTGCTGTAGCACAAATGCTGCGCTAGCCAGATCCATTGCATATATTAGTGACCAGGGACATGTACAGTGCTCCTGCACTCACTCTTCTGCACTTTTCTGATTTATAAATGCAATAAGAGTTATATAAGCTCATGAAGATAATCTTCTTAATATATAAAATGGAAAATCTGTTTATGTGTTTATTTCTCATACAATCCCGCCGTTCCACCAATCTGCACCAAATATGCAGTTACCTGTTAGGACCCTCTGGACGTCACTGGCTTCATTACATGTGGCCACCCCGTCCCATTCCCCGGAATTCAACCGGTGCACACATGGGACAGTGGTCATAGAAGGACCGGACAAAGTTAATATTAAGCATCTTGATGCCGGGAAAAAAACTTAAAGGAAATCCATGTTTCAAGGCCCTAGAATGCACAGTTTCTGAGATATCTGCGCCTTAATGCACCGCAACACACAGAACCAGGGTGAGGCAACAGGTGGGGAGAGCGCACAGAAAGGCCCATTATACTGGAGAACGCCAACTCTCTGCTTCCATCCACTTCTGCTCCGGGGTATGTAATCGCGCCACACGCATCCATTCTCAGTGCATAGTGCAAAGCATATCAAACGATAAGTGACTTGGAACGCAATCTGCACGATCATTGATTTACATAAGCAACTCGCAACAGGGACCTAAACGATTATTTATTTTCAACACTTGATCAGAGTGTCATGTCTGTCTACAGAACCTGTGCAGTGTGCGTGTATATGTGCAATGCACAACATCAGCAAAACATCAATGTGGTCTGTGAAAGCGTCAGGAAGTAAACACAGACAACTGATTAAAGCTTTCGTCACAAACTTGTATGGAAAAGGGCCTAACTTCCCCTCTGCTGAGGTGGGAGTTCCCTACCGAACTGAAACTAATGATAGTCTGTGTCCGGATGTCCAAAGCCAATGTCTGTCTGTGTCCAAAACCTATACTTGCCCTCACGACTACTTGAATACAATGTGTAGGGCTATCAGCATCAAAATGATTGTTTGTTTGGAAAAGGGTTTTCCCTTCCCCAACATTCACCATAGTTCACTTTGTCAAAAATATGGGTTCCCTTCCCCAAGCTTTCAAGTCGCTCAATGTTCCAAAACAACACAATTCCTTGGGACACTTCCCAGCTTTTCTGGCGGAGTTGCCTTTCATCGATTGCACCAATATCACAAAGTACATTTATTTCCTTAAGTACAGATCACCCATGTTCTCCTTGAAAGTCAAACACAAGCGTATGGGTGAGTTAAATGGCTTTTCCTGTTGGTGGGTGTATTCGGGCTAGGCACTGTTGTCGGACCACACGGTCCACCCATTACAGGTCCCGCACCCGACACACCTGACTCCTTCACACTTACACTGCCACTGTTTCAGTTTCACAGTGGTATTGGATTTATCCTCTTGGAGCTTTCTCAATACTTATTTTGCCACCATTCGCTTGTTTTATACTTTCAAATGTTCCTAAAATGTTTGCTACTGCCTATTCTCTCAGTTTACACAGTTCCTTATATTCTTATGATCCTTGCCAATGCTTGTTTTCTTCAGTTTACTCAATTCATAGTTCCTTTGTATCAACTGCTTTGAATCTAATTGGTATTCAGTCATGCTTGCTTTCTTTCTGTTCAGTATTCAAAACAAATGTTTCATTTCATTCCATTCAGCCACATTGCATAAACCACCATCAAATTCCCAGTTTACTCTTCTATTGGGTATGTGCACCCTGTTCACGGGTGTTTCCACAAGATTGAAGACTTTTGCTCACTTGGCCCTTTCTTGGCCTTATGAATTTCATCTGGTTCACATTTCGGTATTCACAAAAAATCTTTCATTAAATGTTCTCTGCTTTCAGGTTATCGTTCTGTCAAAGTATTTCTTTCAGACTGGACAGGCATCACATTGCCTAAATGGTCCCTTGTTCGCTCGTGAATGATCCAACCTGCAGAAACTATGCGGTCCACCGCAAAGCATCGCGCAGTCATTCAGGCTCCTTTGACTCATGTGGTATGCTGTCTCCGGGTGCTGCCCTCCTCTTCGTTAGGATCTCTGTGGCTGTCGCTGCCCCCGACTCCGTACACCTCTGTTCCAGGATCCTACGATGCCTCGTTTGCACAGAAAAGGAGTCCCTCTGACTCCAGGAGGTAGCCAGACCAATTTTGCTACCCGAGACCTTTTGAGTTCTCCTGCCAGAACTTGCATCTGCTACAACGACTCTGCAGCACCAGGACGCTTCAGCCATGCGTCTCCCTGGTCTTTCTTCCGGCTTCTCCTGCAAGTGTTCTGCATGCGATCTCATTAGCTTCACCTGAGCAGGCCATTTATACCACCCCCTGGGCCCCAGGTGCAGATAGTGTTCCTTTACTGCATAACTGTCTTGGTACTCGGCATCCTTCTTCCCCGTTCTAGTACCAGACTGGTGTGAATTGGGTTAGTGTTTTCTGGAAAAATAGGGAAGAAATTGGTAATATCCTATAAAAGCATGGGGGGCATTATACTCTTTATAAAAGGGTGCCTCATTCCCACTCCCCAAGTCTCCTCCACCCAGGTTTTCCTCCCTTGCATATCCACCTCCAGGGTCAGGATACAAAAGCCACGGCATTACCTTGGCCGCCTGGGAGGAGGACATATTGAGGAAAGAAGTTAGGATGCCTTCAGATTCTTCACAGGTCATAGAAGAAACCGACAAAGCTAAGTTTTGAGCATCTGGATGCCAGTAACACAATGTTGAGATTGGACAGACACCAGATGGAGGAAACCAAAAGGTACTTTATTTGAGATTAGAGGAGCGAGCAACAGGCACTGCACCCAGCTTAGCTCCCAACAGTGAAGTGGTTCCAGAACTATTAATAGTTCTGGAACACACAGTAAAAGTAAACAACAACACATCAGCATATAGAACACCAACACAAGAATATGGAACACAACACAGCTCCCTCCTTATATAATAAACAAAGGTTGAGCAAATCACAATTAAATACAGCAAAAGTCCTTGAAGCAAACAGGCATCTGTCTGTGTCTCCCCTTGGGAATATCCGTGATATGAACACCCAACCCATTTTCTTTGTCATGCTCCTCGCCTTCCTCCATCTCTGCATTCACATTCATCTTCTCTAAAACCACTTTGTCATTCACTGCTTTTAACCAAATTTTCTTTTGACCACACTTCACCTCCTTCCACCCTTCCACAATCACTACACTGTCATGAACAGCTGCAATTCTCTTGGCCCATATAAATTTGCTCTCCACACACTTAGACCCAAATCTGGGGTTCTTTATCAGAACGAAATCCCCCACAGCCCACTCCAGACTTTTGACATTCTCTCCATGTCAAACATATGCTTACATACACTTTGAGCCTCTTTTATCAGTTTCATGACTTCATGCCGATCTACTTGCACACATCTTGACAATCCCAGCCAACTAGGGCACAACCTAGTGGCTGGCTGACGGCCCTTTAAAGATACAAATTGTGAAACTTTGGTGATGGAATGAGGTGTGACATAACTCCAAAACATCTCTTTTAGAACTTCCATCCAAGACAACGCCGATCTGAGCGCCAACTGTATTCCCCCTTTGAGAATTCTGTTGGCCTGTTCAACTAATCCATTGGCCCTGCGGTGATACAAAGCTGTGCGCAAATGATTGATCCCAAAACATCTCAAACTCCTTCATCCTCACTGAACAAAACTGGATCCCATTGTCCGTAATAATTTCAGTTGGAAAGCCCTCTCTGAGAAATACATCTTCAGAAATACTTAGTTCCCCTGTGGTGGCCTCCCTCAGTGCTCTCCATTCTAACCACTTGGAATGGTAATCAACCATGACCACAATGAACCTAAACCCATCACCCAAACCTTGAATGGGACCCATGAGATCCACTGCGACCTTCCTCCAAGGATCGACCAGAACCGGGACTGGAGAAAGAGGACATTCCCTCACAACCTTACTCTTATCAACCATCACGCACTCCCTGCACGATCAAACCTTACAATCCACCTCACTGTCCATTCTCGGCCACCAGAACTATTGCCTCAATAATCTTTTTGTTCATCCCAAACCTATATATCCCTGATGGGCCAATTCAACCAACCTGCTCCTAACCCCTGCAGGGGGAACAACTTTGGACCCTCTCCTAAGTCTGCTACCATCCTGAGAAAGACTGGACTCATGTTTGACTTCAAAAAACTGGTTAAACCTCCGGTCCAACTTTTCCTTACTTGGCCACCCTCCAACAGTCCACTCCTTCACCTTAGACAAAGTAATATCCTCACCATCATCTGCCATCCACTCTTCCTCATTCATGGCACTCCCCACCACATTTTCAGTTACCATGTCATCCTCCTGGATCATTCCTACAGAATCCCCTATCACTTCAATCGGCAGGCAAGACAGACAATCTGCTACAAAATTCTCTCTACCTGGTACGTAGCATGTCCTGAAATTGTATTCTTGTAAGCCAACCATCCACCTGGTGATTCTGGGCGAACGCTTCACCCAACCACCGCTGCCCAGCAACTGCACCAGGGGTTTGTGATCTGTCTTGGGCAGAAATTCTTGACCCCACAAAAAAACTTAATGTAAAATCGTCCAAAATACAGCCAGGGCTTCCCTTTCAATCAGAGTAATTTTCTTCAGCGCCCCTTAATGGCCTAGAAGCAAAGGCGATGACATGCTCCTCCTTTCCTTAATCAATATGACTTAATGAAGCTCCCAAGCCTAACAAACATGCATTAACTGATAGGACAGTTCTTCTGCCACATACAAGACCTCCCAAGGAGGGTGCACTTCCAATGCCTTCTTTGATTTTCCCAAAGCCCCTTGGCACTCCTCCGACCAATTGAAGTTGACCCCTTTTTTCAGCAAATCTCTCAACGGACTAGATATGGTAAAACTCAGCCATACCCATGGAAGATCTTAATAGCTCTTTATCCAATGGCACAGAGCTTTACATATTCCTTCTACCAAACTAAACATGGGAGAAACTTCTTGCCCGACATTTTTTGCCCTAAATACTCCACTTCCTTCAACCCAATCCTACATTCGCTCCTCTGTACAGTGAGACTAGCCTTCTTCAATCTCTCCAGAACCCACTTCAACACAACAACATGTTCCTTTTCCCTAACTGCAAACACCAGTATGTCATCTTTGAACACTGCAACATTCTCTATTCCTTTCAACACTTCCTCTAGCACCCTCTGGAACACTGAGGCAGCCAAAACCAACCCAAATGGCATACGTAAGTACTTAAATGTTCCTTCAGGGGTGACAAACGCTGTTACATGCTGACTTCTCTTGGATAGTGCACCTGATGATAAGCTGCCGAGAGATCAATGACAGAGAACCAACTGAACTCTCCAAGCATGGCTAGGGTCTCTGAAATCATCAGCAAAGGATGTCTCTCTACCAATATGTTTCTATTCAGTTCCCTGAGGTCAACACATAACCTCAGCTTCCCGTTGCTCTTGGCTACCAGTACCACAGGAGATAGCCACTCAGTTCCTTCAATACATTCAATGATTCCCTTCTGGATGAGATTAACCAACTCCTCATGAAGTTGCCATCTCATTTTCAATGGGACCGGCCTCACTCTGTGCACCACTGGCTGAGCATTATGTTTCAATTTGATGTTGTGCTCAAAAATCCCTTAGTTTCCCTAAGTCTTCGGTGAACACCTCCGGGAATTCCTTCGACCACTTGTCATCCACTTCTGCTATGGTGACAGGAGTTAACGCACTTGCTTGGATTTCCACCCCCAGTTTCCTTTGCTCTTCCCACCCTAAGTGCAAGGCACCTTTCCTAGCAACCAAAATGTCAGCAGTGAACTCCCTTCCTTTATAGCATACATGGCCCTGGAATTCCCCAATCAAATCAAAGGCCGTCTCCCCATAGCCACAGGGTTGCACCTTGGCTGGTGATAGATCTTGCACTGCCTTGTATAGCATGTGCTTGAGTGTCTCGTCAGATACAATGGTCCATGGGGATGCAGAGTCAACCTTCATCTTTAAACTGCACCCATCCACTATAAAGTGGTCTACAGGACCACTTGTTTCACTTGACACCGCGAAAATCTCGAACACATTTTGTGGTAACCCTTATTGATTGGGCAAAGCCATAGAAATTACTCTCATAGATGGCTGATTTGAAAAATCACCACTGTGTTCTCTCTGATTCACCATGTTTATGGAGGCCTCCTTGAACATGTTCGCAAAATGGCCCCTCTATCTGCACTTCAAGCATTCCACGAATCTGGCAGGGCAAGTTGTATTGTTTGCAGAGTGTCTCGAGCTCCCACACTTGGCGCACTTCTGGTTCCACCATTCTTTTCTCGAATTTGGGCCCGGTGACCTTTTCTTCGGGCCAACTACACAAACCCCCTGCGCCACTTGCTTCTGCACCTTAATTCCCTTCATGTATTGTGATGTCTGTTCAAACATGCGTGTGAGCTCCACCGCTTGTTCTAATGGCATATCCTTGGCCAGAAGCTTCTCTTACACTCTTGGGCTGTTGGTGCATCTAACCAATTGGTCTATAATTAACAAGTCAGTAAGGTCTCCCAACTCACAAGTGTGGCTCAATGTTCTCAAGGAGGCCACATAGGATTCTACGGACTCTGCACTGTCTTGATTACGCTGAAAGAACTTGTGCCTCTCAAACGTGACATTCTTCTTGTTTTCGAAGTGCTCCTCAATCTGCTTGACTGCCAGAGCATATTCGTCAATGTCACCTGCACCTTCCTCTTGTCGAGCCACCAATCCATCGAACACACACCGCCCTCCGGGACCTAAGTTGTGGAGCAACAAGGATTTCCTCCTGGCAACGCTATACATGTCGCCTCCTATGGCTACTAAATAATTCTCAAACATGCGTCGCCACTTCTCCCACCTGACAGGAGGGTTGCCAGGCTCTGCCAGGAAAGGTGAGGGTGGTGGAATTGCAGCAGCCTTTCCTCGAATTAACAACCAATGCTTGTGTAGAATGTATCACTGTTCTTTGGCTCTTTCCTTTGTTCTCTCCAGTTGCCAGCACATCCACATCGATGCATGCTTATCTGTCTTGTCTGGGCCCCACAGTGAAATATCAACAATTGTTGTATGTGATTTGTGGTTCTGGCAACTTGCAGCACAGCAGTGTGCTTGACAGTGGTTACTGCTAATTTTACTGCTGATTTAACAATGTCCATTAATCCACTTCATTTACTAATGGGGCCCCAGCACAGCAGGTGTGGTGAACTAGAACTGATAGAATATATTCGCTATTGTAAGCCTCCGACTTTCTATGTGTCATCACAATATTACTTGAGAATATTCCTATTGTCCTTGTGGATTCAGCATCTAGCTGATACAGCCTGCCGGGATGTGCTCCGTTGCCTAGCAGCATATGTCACAATGAGGGGTTCTGGCACTGCTCCGACCAATGGGGATTCTTGGCTGTGCGCATATGGCATGCCTCCTCGCAGCATAGCTTAGCTCCTACGCGCATGCGCCAACGCTGTGCCTCCTCGCGGTGTAGTTCAGCTTGCGGGTGGGCTCGAGCGAACACCAATTTGGGGCCGTTAGCCTCCTCCCTCCTCCGCCGCACAGTGCTCCCTTCCTGACCTGAGTGGTGGTTGTCTGCAGCACATGTTGCCGTCTGCTCTGCTCCTCCTTTCGTTCACAGCTGCTCGACTTGTGCTCTCCCTGTTTAGCCTCACTGCACTGGGTTTGTGGAAGAGGCCGCCGTCAGTCATGACTCTCCTTCCTTTTCCAACACTTCTCGTCGCCAGTGTTGCTATCGGACAGACATCAGATGAAGTAAACAAAAGGTACTTTATTTGAGTATAGAGGAGCGAGCAACAGGCACTGTGCCCAGCTTAGCTCCCTACAGTGAAGTGGCTGCAGAATAATAAATAGTTCTGGAACACAGTAAAAGTAAACAACACATCCGCATATAGAACACCAACACAAGCATATGGAACACAACACACAACTCAAAGTTCCCCTTGAACATACATTTCAAGGCCCTAGGATGCAGTTTCCAAATTACTTGCACTACAATGCACAAAATTGGTGAAACATCAATGTGGTCATACAAAGAACGGACAAAGCTCAGTTTTAGGCATCTCAATGCTAGGAACACTCGAAGGCCTCAAAAACCATGTTTCAGTGCCCTAGAACGCACTGTTTCTGAAATATCTACACTGCAACTCATTGGTGGGGAGAGCGCACAGACGGTCCCATCATGATGCAGCACGCCAACTCTCGCCTCCCTTTGGCATCTGCACAGGAGTATGTTAGCCTGCCACAAATACCCATTCTCAATGCAGTTAACTTCAGAATGCAAAGCACATCAAACTATAATTGACTCGGAACAGGAACTTACAGGATCATTGATTGTCAACAATTGATGTGTGTTGTCATTTCTGGCTACAGAACCTGTGCGAAGTAAGGGTAATTTTTTCTACTAATTGATAAAAAATAAAAAGCTACTCAATATTTCACCTTATCAATATGACAGACCCTTCTGATGCTTGATCAGGTGAGCAAGCCCATTCACATGGTGTGGTGTGGTATGGTATTGTGTATTTATATAGCGCCCATACACAGGCAAGTGTTTCAAAGTGCTCAAGGAGGGTGGGAACATGGGGGGGAAAAACAAACGTCACTCGGAGCCCTTGAAATTCTGTGATGATAATAGTCTGCAAAGGCAGAGTAAGTGAGTAAAAAATACATTAAATAGTTTGGGAGACAGCAAAAAAGCCTACTGGCGATTCTGCAGTTTTAACAGAGCAATTACAGGGTGGAGACAAGGGAGAACAGTCATACGATCTTCAGGCATGGAGCGTAACGATCAGGCAAGTGCAAAGATGGTCACAGGGAGGCAGGAAAATCAAGTGCGCCCAGTCGGTTGAGGCTGGTGTAAATGCAGAGAGAGCCACTCTCTCGGGATAATTTCACAAGTGCATTGAGTCTGGGTGTGGTGAAGGGCCCTGTGGCAAGTGTGAAAGAGGACTAGTGGGTGCACCAGGGGCCAGTGAGATTCTGAGGTACACCAAGCGTCCAGTCAGCATGTTGCAAGGAAGAGGAGGGAGAAGGGGAAACATAGAGAACTGGGTTATCAGGGTGGATGTAGAAAGAAGGAAGAGACAAAGAGGAAAGTCTTGAGGAGTTTCCGGAATTTAAGGAGATCTGGCTTGAGACGGATGGCGGCTATTCCAGAATGAGGCAGCTGCTGAGGATAAGGATCTCCCTCCAAATCTCTGCTTGGAGAACCGGCTCACTTGCAGAAGGTTGGAGGTAGATGAGTGCAGGGCTCGTGAGGGACAGTATTTAGGTAAGCAGCATTGCATGTCGGTAGGTCCCAGGCCCCAGAAAGCCTCGTGAACAATGCAAACGGGTCTTGATACTTGCAGCCACGGGGAGCCAGTGGAGGTATTTCAGCACTGGAGAGATGTAGTCCCTGGTCTTGAGGCCAAGGATAAGTCTTGCAGTTCTGTTCTGGATGAGTTGCAGATGGTGCAGGGCAGAAGAACGTAAGTTGAGGAAGAGGCTGTTGCAATAGTCCAGCTTGGTGAGAACCAGGGCTCTGGAGACAGTAAGTCTCTGGGGGAAAGTGAGACAAGGTAGATGAGGTGTAGCCGATAGTTAGACTTTTTGGAAATGTGAGAGGAGAAGGAGAGAGTGGAGTCAAAGATGACCCCCAGGTTTCTTGCTTCACAGGAGGGTGCAGGCCTAGGGCCAAGGGAGGCCAGCCAGAGAAAGAATGGGAAAGCGGGAGCAGGGTCCCAATGTGAACAATCTCAGTCTTAGTAGCGTTGAGGCAGACGTCGTTTGCAGCACACCATGACTGAATAGCAGACAGTCTGATATGAGTGAAGAGGAAGAGGTGCCTAAGGGTATCCTGAAAGATAGTTGCGTTTCATTCGCGTAGTACTAGAAGTTAGATGTGAAAGTGGCAATCACACATGCCAGGGCACCCATATAGACATTGAAGAACCAGAGGGATAGGTTAGATCCCTGGGGAATGCCACAGGTTGAGCGAGTGATAGTTGAGTGACTGGCTCAGAGTTCCACCTGGGATGGGTGGTCGTAGAGGAAGGAGTTTAACCACGTCAGAGCCTGACCTGGGATTCCCAGGGTGTCATGGAAAAGTGTGATCAGGATGTCGTGCTTAACTGTGTCGAAGGCACAGGAGAGGTCGAGGACAATGAGGACAGAGAGGGTGTTGGTGTCAAGATTTGAGAGCAGGTCTTCAAGGGTGTTCAGGAGAGCAGTTTCCATGCCTCTGGATGCTCTGAAGCCAGATTGATTGTCGTGGAAGCAACCAATAGATTCAGTGTGGAGAGTTAGCTGAGAGATAGCCAGTTTCTCCAGGAGTTTGGCCAAGAAAGGAGTGCTGGAGATAGGGTGATAGTTCGCCAGACTGGGGTCGGCAGAGGGTTTTTTGAGCAGAGGGTGCACAAGGGAGTGCTTCAGGGCAGTTGGTTAAGCTCCAGTGGAACAGGAGAGATTGCAGAGATCAGCCAAGGCTGGGGCGAGGGAGTCGATATTCTCTTTAATGGTTTTGGATGGTATGGGTCCACCTGTTTGGATGAAGCCTTCATAGATCGGACTTGTCTGGTGACCTCATCCGGTGTGACGGGCGAAAAAGAAGAGAGGGTATGGGGAGGAGTGCCCAAGGGAGGCTTCTATATTGGTGTATGCTGTGGTGTGGAAGAGAGGGTGCAAAGGATGTCTTGGGTTTTTGTGCTGAAATGTGCAGTCAGGGCCGAGCAAAAGTCATGGGTGGTTGTGACAGAAGAGGTTGCTGCAGGAATGGCCAGTTCCTTGCAGACTTTGAAATGTTTGGCCATGTTTCATGCTGCGGAGAAGCAGGCTTGAATAAAGACTCTTTTCTTGGTGTGGATGCAGAGTCGATAATGCCTTTGATGGAGGCGGCAGGCCGGTTTGTTAGATGGTTCTCCCGACGCATTGCAGTTCCGCTCAGCTGCCCTACACTTGCGTTTAAAGTCAGCCAGGTCGGAGTCATACCAAGAGTTTCACTTTTTGGAAGGCTTCAGAAGTGGCAAGATTGCCAAGAGTGTTGGAGATAGAGAGATTGAGGTTAGCGAGGGCTGTGTAAGGGTGGCAGTCGGTCGAAGGGGTGGGTGGAGGAGAGTAGGAGGCTGCAAAGGCAGCCACTGTCACTTTTTTCCATGGGTCTGGTGACTTTGAAGCCAAGTGGCTAAGCAGGATGTATTGCTGCAAGAGGAGAGCTTAAGGTGTTTTGAGAGAAGAGAGTGGTCAGTCCAAGAGAGGGAGGTAGTAAGAGGGATGTCAGTAGAGATGAGAACATCCAAGGTGTGGCCTGCAGTCTTTGTGGGGCCAGAGGGAAGGATATAAAGGGCGAGAGAGTTGCAAAGGTTGCAGAAAGGACCTGAGGAGTCAGGAGAGTTCAGATGAATGTTAAGATCACCCATCAGGAGGAGTTGAGAGGAGGAGGAGGGGAGTAGGGAGGAAGCCATGTCAGCCCATTCAGAGAGGAAGAGAGTGGACTAGCCTGGTGGCCGTTAGAAGGTGGCCATAATGAATGAAGATTTAGGGGATAGTGAGAGTCTGCAAACTAGGCATTCGAAGGAGGAGTAGGCCTGAGTAGGGACGATGGACACAGGTATCCATTCTGGGAATGGGAAGATAAGCGCCACTCCCCCACCTGTCTTCTTAGGCCTGGGCACAGAGAGGATTTTGTAGCCTTCAGGGAGGAGTGTGTCAAAGTTTGCAACAGAGCTATCCTTGAACCAGGTCTCTGTGATGGTGAGCATATCAAGATCCATGAGTTCGAGGAGGTTGCAGATATCAGACGAGGGTTTGATGGCAAAGTGGGTGTTGAGAGTAGCAATGTGGAGCAGCTTGACATCTTTTGAGGGTCTTCCTCTGGGGGCGCAGGGGACAGTGGTCCCACCAGAGGGTGGCAAAAGGGCCAGGGGGATAGTGGAGTATGGCAGAGGAGTTGAGGCTGACAAGGGAGCCGGGACAGTGAGGGAAAGGCAAGGGAGGCTGTGCAGTTGCAGTGGAGGACGGCACAGAAGGCAAGAGAGCCTGACCCAAGGGGGAGATAAGGTTAGAGAGGTGAGGGAGGAGTATGTCAAGCTGCGTTCTTTAAAGCAATACTTTAACTCACTTTTCCCCAAGATGAATGTCTTACACCCAGAAATTGAATATCAGTCAGTTGGTGAGAGCAAAGCGAGATGAAGGAATACAGTGACTAGTCTAAAATAGCATAGACAAAACAGCCCAGCCTGAAAGCATATATGAGAAGGCTATCACATGGGCAGTTCCATCAACCTCACTTTCTTTAGCACAAAATGCACTGCAGTGGGCTATTTCTGTGATGAGTAGGACTTAATATTAGTATGCATAAAGTGTGTGAACCAGTCTGGAAGACATTTGTGGTGGCTCTGTGTTCACGATTCAAATGGATGACAAGCAGAAAAGCTGCCATCGATCTAGACCCACATTGGGCCTTGTAGGGCCATCTAGATGAACATTACAGGAGCCCACAGCCTACGGACCATATTCTGAGCTTTCAGATCTTTTATGGATTCTGCTATATTTATTGCTAAGCTAAATCCCTTAATTTAACACCCCGTAGTACCCAATCCCACCCCAGAATTCTGGGTCGAGAACCCAGATCTGTTAGGGACCAATATCCAAAGTTTGTTTTATTTAAATCAAATCACTTGAAAGGTGGTTACGTAACTTTGTTGGGGAAGTCAACACAATAAAAGACCTAGACACATTAATGGCTGATATACAGAAATCTGATTTGGGCAGTGTGAGAACCCTAGAGGTGTTCTCTCATGTAGACCCTGAGAATCTTCTATTCAGGTGGCCAGGGGATGGCCATCACTTTTGGATCCCAACTCTGGGGATGGACAAGTGCGAGAGGATTATCTGGGTAGGGGAGACCGGGGCTACCCTTAGGAGAATACCCTAGGCAAGATGCTGTAATTCAATGGGTTAAGGGGTGGAGGAATCCCAGAAGACTTTGTTTAAACCTCATTATCCATAACCCAAGAAAGGGACAAAACAAGAATTCTAAATCCAAAATGCCTTTGTCTCTTCCCTAAACCGATAATGGGAAGGGGTCTACCGACCTCGCATATCCGGACAGGTAACATGGGGAATACTTTAATACAAAAGGATTCACCTTTTGTCTACTTTACCAATTCCTTGCCCATCCCCTTGTATAGCCTGTCCATGTCAAGTTCAATCTAACCCCAAATCCCTCTCCTCATTTCTAACAAGTACTGAGACGAGGAAGCAGCAACTAAGATCAGTTAAGCTTAACATGGGGAAAAGAAGAGCAACCTACCCTAGAAATAACTCAAGCTGTCTCATTAATAGTCAGGGTCAGGCATTTACTAGTAACTATTCACACCTGACTCCACTTGACAGGTCTTTTTCCTATAAAAGGTGTGGTCTCACACAAGATGAGCGAGAAGGAGAGCAAGCAGAACAGTGAGTTGGGAGGAGAGCAGAGACGCCAAAGCTGCCCAGGACCAGTGCTGGGACGCTAAAATGCAGAGGAGTTGCAATCGTAAGTGTAGAAGCGTGGTGATTAAATAGTTGCATACCGTAACAAATAACCCATTTATGGAAGAGGGTAATTATACAAGGAGAGAAACTTGTCTGAGTCATAAGGACGAGAAACTAACACTAAGACTTTATAATTGGAATTGTAGGCCAGTAAATAATACCCCAAATAGAAATGGAGGTTATAATATGCAGAGAGATACTCATCCGTGGCCCAAGGATGAGATACCAAAAGAGAAACCAGTTAAAAAAAGTGAGAAGCCTGTAACGGAGGGGTTAAAGCAAACCAGGTGAGAAACCAACAGAGACTGGAAACCAGTTCCCTGGGAGGAAGTAAAGAAACACCATAACCTCAGAATTCCAAACTGGAGAAAGTCTAACATAAGAATATGTAATGAGATACAGGATATAACAATCTTGAATGAACAAGATAAAAGGAGAGACATTATAAAATAGACAAGTCATGATGAAGAAAACCTAAAGAGAAGAGTCTACGAGTGATGACAAGAGTGTGAGGAAGTACCTGAAGGGAAGTCATTGTAAATAATGAACCACAGAATATTTAGAAAGCCAAGACTTTTCTTGGAGAACTACACAAATTGATTTCAAAGACTATCCAGGAAGATTATGTTGAGAAATATCTCTATCATAGAGAACAACTTTAAATAAAGAGCCTATTTGAAGACTATGAAAAGACCAGGCGATGATAAGTAATTATCTTGGCTTATTTAAGTTACTTAAATATAGTGGTAATGTCAGATGGAGTTATTTTGGACAGAGGACATTTTTACTTTGGACTTCCTGACAACTGACGAGTACCAATTATTTTCCTTGGATAGGTAGGGTATTCCCTTTAGTAATAGGGAAAGTTAGGCATTTTTATAATAAGTTTAATAAAGATACTGAAGCATGTCCTCAGTGATTCTGACTCATTCGGACACAGTACCATACTCTATGTAAGCACCGAAGATAATGATTTTCTGAAAGGACAAGAACGCTACCCCATCAATCAGCTTGAATTATTTGGATGCATTTCTTTGATGGTCCTCTCACTTCAACACAAGATTGATACAATTGTAGTATTCATTTGAAGTGCATCTTTCAATAGAGATTAAAATGCTAAACTCCCTTCCATTTAAATTTTTCTTGTTTAACATCTGTGGCTTTCCCGGTGTCATTGATCATTTCTCTGAAGGGTGGCCAACAAGTCACAGCTCTCTGTGTTGACTATATCAGTGAAAACTGCAAGATTCAATGCTGCACTCTTGGGATTGGGAAAAGCTGTTATACACTGCATACACAGCATAGAGAAAGGAAAAGTACTATGTATTCCTTTCTAAATGTAATCTTACTCAGCTTTAAGTGCAGTGAAAGCTGGCTAGGATTCATATTAACAAATTACAATATCCTATTATATCTCTGCACTAGCACTTGGTGCAGAGATAAATGATATGTTTTCTAAAATACATGCAATCTCACTTGGCTATAGATATAGCGAGGAAGCATTTCACAGGCTAACTTTTAATGATGACTGTAAAGAATGGGTGTTTAATGTTCGCAATTGGGGGCGTGTGCAATAATAAAGAACAGTCAGGATATTTTCCATGTAGAATGTGGGATTAGCTTGTGTGCACTTTAGGATGCTTTGTTGTACTTGACAGGCGGATGTATGCACAATACATTTAGTGATGTGGTTTTAGCAAATGTTTTTATGGAATATGTTTGTTTATTGTGTCCATATTATTGATGATGAACATTTGATTATTATGAAATAATCCCATTTATTTACATGGTTGCCTGAACAAATCCATTATCTATATCTAAGCACTTCCAAATATGCTAATTGATTCTCGTGATACACCATTCCCATTAGAATTTAACTTTAAATGAGCTTCAGTTCCTTGAATTATGGAACCTCTCGTGTAGGCATGCCTTTCAGCTAATGGGGCTGCTGACAAACGAGGCCAACTTCCTATTGCACTGCCCCAAAAAATGAGAAGACAGGGAAGATATACTATGATGATTTCCCCAGAAAGGTAAGTGGCTTGAAAGAGTTTAAATATCAGCAAAACATCCAAATCCTGCAAGATGAGAAACCAGACAGCAGGATACACCATCTACCATAAAACACATAGATGATGAGGGTAGGGGAGACCTGAGTCATCCTAAAATAAGACTGACGTGCCCAGTACAGCACTGGCTTTCTCTAAAATCCAGGGAGCTCCATCCTTGCCCGCTCTGCTGATGACTTCTATCTGTTGAACAGATTTACTTTTTATTAAATTATTTTAATGGTGAAGTATTCCTGATCTAATTCCATTGTGACAAAACCAGGGAATTTGTCCCCTCTCTCCAAAGGGAACCACCCACTTTGGGACTACGGAGATGAGCCTGCTATGCCTAACATCCCCTAGGGGATGGGGAAATCAGGATCCCATTGGGGTGACTCTGCCCACCTTTGAGGACAGGACATCCATAAGCATGGATATGTGTCATCTTTCCTTGTCCTTGGAAGCCAATGTTTTAATTGTTTTTTTGGGAAGTGCATCAAATCACTGTGGGTCATGTTTTACCTGGCTTGGGTGCGGACCCAGAAATGTTGCCATTACAAAAACAATGCAGTGTTCCATCTCCTTTCAGAGATGGATATAAAGACTGTGAGACTGACACGGAGAGCCAGAGAGTGAGCTGGAGTGCAGCACACAGGACTGTGGAACCACGGCACAGAGGAGGCCCCGCCCCATTTGAGCCCAAGTCAGGACGCAGTCCCACACTAATGGCATGGATCAAGGAGAAGTGAGGAAGACCACATAGTGGTGCTCCCTGCAAACCAGGCCGAGAGCTGGAGAAGCTTTGTCCTGCCGAACCGGGAAGAGACGCAACAAACTGAAATGTGCTTGACCAGCTCTAGCTGAATTTGATGCTAAAGTTCCAACACTTTAGACAAGACAGAATCCAGAACCGCTCTGCCGCCTCTCCAGAAGAACATCCCTGCAATGAGCCAGGTACGAGTTATGTTCAGGTAACCGGGAGGAGGGCGGACCTGCCCAGAAATACCCCGAACTGTGGTGAGAATGCAACTTGCCTGAGAGAAGCTGAGGCATCCAATGGCCTGAGAGAGAGCGTGAGACTCCACATACTACATGACGGAGTGAGAAAGCAAAAGGCACAAAAGGGGCTGAGGCATCCAATTACGCAATACAGGGCAAGAATCCACATTCCCCAATCTGGGGTGAAGAAGGGGCCCTGTGGGATTGACAAGGTGGGAGGCGTTAGTGAGGATAAAGATGAAATTCATTTTTAGTAAAGAAAAACAAGATTTTAAAAATCTAAAGATGAGGGTTCTTTCCTAGCAAGGCTCTTGTCAGTGTCCTAGATTGCTCCAACCTTTGTAGTCTGTCTTCTATAAGGATGACTTCTCCATTGCTTAATTTCCCTTTTTGTCTTCGTAGTATGCCCAGCAATACTCCTCGGTGTCCTGTTCTTTGGCTTCCGACTCCTACAACGAGACTAACCCAAAAGACCTGATGTATCCATTTGGTTGGATTTTATATCCCACTTTCAACCTCTGGGCCAATCATCTTTCCTTTCCCACGTTCGATGTGGGTTTATCTCAAGGGCCCCTCACCCTTCCTCTGACTCCCCAGTGTGAGTCTGGCATGATACCTTTATGCCTGTATGATTCTGTCCTTGTGGTTCTTGAATGTTGAACAGACTTCCCCTGTCTGATGAAGGTAGGCAGGAATCGCGTCTTATTTCTTGTGACAGTTCTTTCATTTGATAGGGTGAAACCTATTCTCCTTTGAGGAGCAACGTCACTGGTATATTCAAAGGTTCCCCTTCATTGATTCTATGGTGGCTTCCTTCTGCGTTGCAGTCACCATGGCATGCCCCCTTTTCATGTTGGAATGCTGAACACACTACAGCTTGACTGCATGTCGGGCGTTCGGTCCCACGTTCCCTGAGCTGCGTCTGCTGTTTCACGGTGTCTGTCAGAGAACCCGGCCTGTGGATCCTCCCACCCCTCTAGACCCACTAGGTCACAGGGCCCAAGAGGGGTTGACACATCGTATAGCTTGAGACAGGATGAGAATTAATGTACCCCTTGCCGGGATGAAAATGTGAAGAGCCCTAGAAGGGTGGATGAAACAGGGTGCCTGAGACAGAGTGAGAATCTGAATACCCCACACTAGGGTGAGGGACTAAAATGTATGGGAGAGACTGAGAGACAAAATAGCCCAAGTGAGGGTGAGGGTGAGAGTGCAAGTGGGTGTTAGAGAGTGGATACCCCGCAAGGGTGTGTGAAACCTGAGACCCCAGGTACGAGTAGTAGGAACCAAAGAGGTACTGAACCAAGCCAGAAGAGGCTTGCCTGTCAAAAGATACTTGAAGAAACATGTGCAGGATGCCTGAATCATTCGGAGGCCTGAATCACTGCACCCAAGTTGTGTATCATGAACTAAGCAACCAGTTTTTACATCGGTACCTTAGACATGACTTTTGGCAATAACTAAATCAACTATATGAATATTAATACCAGGTAGAGACGTTTATTTTCGAGTGAAAAATGTGTTGATATTTTAAAGCAGGGGTCTGCAAACTGTGTCTCTACAGATGTTTTTCAACTATGAGTCCTATCGTCCTTCATTATTGACTATGCTGGTTAGAGTTGAGGGTAATTGTAGTCCAAACCATCTGGAGATCTAAAGGTTGCAGGCCCATGTTTCAAAGTGCCACAGAAGCATACAATTATAAAACTGAAGAGGAATTAACCACTTTGCCATGGAGCCCCAGGAGTATTTGTTTTTACTTGGCAACGATTACAATTATATTCATGTAAGTGTTATAGTAAGTTTTATTGAAGTGTGTTGCTATTAAGGGAATGTTTAAAGTAGTTAGATACCTGTTGGCGTTTTCTAACTACATTAGCCTTCAGGAGAAGTTTTGTAGTAACAAGAATTGTGATGGTGTATTTGAAGTGTATTGTAATGCAGGATATTTGTTGAAGTAGTCCGATACCTGTTGGTGTATTCTAACTACATTGACCTTTAAATGTACTAGTGTAGTATTATGGATGTAGTTTGATACCTGTTGGCGTATTTTAACTGTTCATTGTGCTACAGTTTAGTGGGTCATTTTGGGTTGAAGTAATATTAAGTAGGCATTTGTTAGGTTTGCTGGTAACCTATGTTTTGGAGTAACAGAGGTGGTGTTACATTCAAACCAACCACTTCTTTTATGACATATGCTGTATAGTGCTCTGTGAGGAAAAGGGGCTATTTGTGGGCTATTTGTGGGCTAAGAATGCCCAAAGACTATATTTCCCTTGAGGACATGGAGTCCTGGAGTACGGACGCATGCGCACGTTCGTGCATTCTATTTAAACCCCTTCCCGGCTTGTTGGTGATTTTTGGTGTTGCAGGCACAGGCCAGAGGAGAGAAGGTTGCAGAACTGATGGACCCGGGTCCCCGTTGGTGAGGAAAGCTTCAGGACACAACGGATGATTTGGTGGAGGCTCGGCTTTACCTCTGACCCTCACGGAGATGCTAAGCAGCCTAATGGCAATGTGACCGCTCAGCGTGGGAGCTGAATTGCCAGGGGAGGTGCTGTCGGGCCCCTCAGGCCTCGGTTAAGTGCACGCAGGCACCCTGGGAATGGGTGAAGATGTCTAGGGAAGAGCGTCTCAGCGCTAATCCTTCATGAACGCTAATTAAGTGCATGCCGCGGAGCACTGAGGCACTGAGTATTTGTTTGCTGCCACATGCACCATGCTCCAGCATTGTCTCATGAACTCTTATTTTGTACAAGCCGCGGAAAGCGGGATTTAGGTTTTTTGAACGTTCTTTGTACGCAAACTGGAGTCTGAGGGACGCAATGTATTGTTCGTGGCTGCTTGCTCTTGACAACTCCTAAGGGGGCGTTTGTTCAAGTCGCATCTGAAAATCCCCTCTGCCAAGTAGCAAGACACAGGGGTGTCATTTGAAAAATGTAAAAGTATAGGTGATTCCTTGTTACATGTCCCTTTTCATGTTGTGTTACAGCTGTTGTCAGGAGGTTATTCTGATGACACATCATGTGCTTATGTTAGTCACTGATTAGGAAAGAGAGTTGTGTGCTACAAGTTCTAGTAGCAATATCCTAACTAAGAAGGGTGTTGTTCTGCTGCAAGGTGTAGCTGCAGCAGGTTTTTCAAGTTACATGAATGTGTTCCATGATGTGCATGACTTCCCGTAACCCCCCATACCCATCCAATTCAAGAACCCTAAACCTCTTCCCGGTTACCATAAGCACCCTCTTACCCCCTTACCTATCCACAACTTCTCCCTAACCCTCTTCCCCATTGGCTGCCTCAAGGTTACCTGTACATACCAGAATCAGGCGCCCGTGCCAACCAAGGTGGGAGGGGTCAACTGCATTTGGCTTCCGTGGTCAGGAAGGAGTTGCGATATTCTCCAGGGGTGTGACATGCTCTGAAGTGGTTGTGGCACCAGTGTTGTATATTATGCCTACTGTTGTGAAGCTTTTTTTGCCAAGAGATACTTGGCTGCATGTAAAATCTAGTGATGTTACAAATATTTTTGGTACTATCCTCATTGTACCTTAGAAGCATTAGTATGACATATTGGCTGTGTGAGTGTATTTGTATGCTGTAATGATTGTCTGAATTGCAAAAAGGGCATAGTATGCCATGATATGATATGGTTTTTGTAACGCGCCTATACACAAGTGTTTCAAGGCGCGACAAGGCAGGAGGAGGAACAAGGGGAGACAGACAACGATCCTACTAGGCCAGGTGTCATTCAGATCGCGCAAGTCCAAAGGGTAGAGGGGAAGGGAAAAGTGCAAGGGGGGAAGGGAGAGGGGAAAGTGCAGTACAGGGTTATTAGCATACAGCATACAGGATAAATAACAAGGGCCAGCCTCAGGGAGGCAGGAAGGGTGTTCCAGAGGGAGGCCCCTGCAGCGGAGAGAGATTTGACCCCAACTCGTTGTTTGGAGAAGCGGCTGGCCCTGAGGGAGTTGGAGGCAGATGTGCGAAGAGCTCGAGAAGGAAGATATTTAGGAAGAGAGAGTTGAAGGTATTTTGGCCCAAGGCCCCAGATGGCCTGTGGACAATGCAGAGGGTTTTGAACTTGATCCTCGCAGTCACTGGGAGCCAGTGCAGTGATTTCAGTCCTCGAGAGATACGGTCCCTGGGCTTGAGGCCAAGGACAAGTCTTGCAGTCCTGTTCTGGATGACGATGCCATGATTTGCATTCTGCCGGATCTGGTGAAGTTAAATGGATTCACAATTTGGTGGTATGGCTACATGTACAAATCGTTCATTATGGATGTGCTCTTGTGAAACGTGGTTGCAGAGAGTGCATGTATGAATGGAAGATTTAATTTATAGGGATAAAGAACATTAGGAATTCCTGAGCATCTTTTAGTGTGTTTATGGTAAATGTTACCATTCCTGCACAGTAGTCCAATTCTTGCCTTATACCTGAGACAGTGCAAGTTGCTGAATTTAAATGGACATGGCAGTTGTGTCTCTGCATTGTTTAATAGGTCTGCAGATTTATTTGGAGAAGAGATATTTGACTTTTTCTCTTTTGATAGACATGCAATTGAGTTTGCAGTAGACAGTTTTGTGGTTGTATTATTATTTTTTTTAATACAATTTTTATTTTTTTATAACACACCAAACATTACAATAATTAGGACTTCCATGTTCAAGTTCAACAGCATAACATTACAAGTTGCGTTCTTTAGTCCCGCTTCCACTCACCCCCGTAACTTGAACCAATGTGTCCATGTCATCAGCCTGCGCTTCTACAGGTGGGTCTATCGTTATCGTATTATCCGTATCATCATCACTGTGATCGGGCAGGGGGGAGCCCACCATAGTCGCCACCAACTGCCTCCATTCAATTAGGGGTCCTACCTCTTCCTCCCCTGCCCTACAGACCGCGTCAAACCATGCAGCCATTTCTGCCTCTGCCCATTTCATGAGGTCAGCCCACCACAACTCCATCCTTGGCCTCTGAGCTGCCTTCCAGCACATTGCAATCCTCCGTTTGGCCAGGATGTATGCCAGGTCTTTCATTTTGCTAATGTGCCTTAAATTACGTGGCCTAGGGAAACCCCCCAGCATGCATGCCCAGGCCGACTCCACCTCCAGCGTGATGCCTTTTCCGGCTAAGCGTGTCTTCAGTTCTGACCAAAATCTTCCCACATCCGGACATGCCCAGAACATATGTAACATCCCGGCCTCCTCCTCCCCACACCTGGGGCATCTCTGAGTCGTCTGACGACCAAATCTGGCGAGCTGCCTGGGGGTGAGATATGCTTATGTGTGACATATAATTGGATCTGCTGGAGCCTTGTGTTCCGGTACACTTCTTATGATATCTTTGGGCCCTATCCCAGAGCTCATCCGACATGGGCTCCCCCACCTCTTCTTCCTAGAGTTTTCTCAATTGGAACAATTCCCTCTCCACTTTAGATCCCAGCAGCTCATATATATGGGATATCTCATGTCCACCCTCTGAAATGTCATATATCGTCTCCATGGCGGCATCCGGTTGTTCAGATAGCAGCATCGCCGTCCACTTTTCTCACACTCGTTTAACCATTCTGGAGTAGGTTATATACTGCCCTTTATGCACCCGGTGTCTTCTATCAGTTTCTGGAATTCCAGTGCCTCCCCTTCTTGCCATATGTCTCCCAGGGTGGCCATGCCCATCTGTTCCCAGTAATTTCGGACCCCGTGTATCAATTGGGGATCCTCTCTGCATAGCGCCGCCAGCGGCACCTGTGTAGAAAACGGAACTGGGTATCCCACTATCTGCCACGCCCTATGCCACATCTCCCAGCCAAGCACCAACAGCCTCGCCATCCTTAGAACCTTTGGCTTGGACAGCCACACTACTTCCCTGAGGAGGAAGGGAGCCGGTTCCATGCACAACAGCCTGGTTTCAGCTGTCTCCTCCTCAGCCATCTCGCCACATACTGCAGCTGTCCTGCCAAATAATAGAACTCAAAATTCTGCAGGTTTATTCCTCCCCTATCACACAAATTCTGTAATTTCCAAAGAGCCACCCTGTTCCTGGAGGTATGCTAAATAAAGCCCCTGCAAAAACTGTGGAGACTAGCGAAAAAGCGCCTAGGGATCACATGCGGGTATTTACAAAGAAATGTAACAGTCTGGGCAAGATTACCATCTTAAGTAGAGCAGCTCTCCCCATCATGGCCAGGGGTAGTCTGGACAAAAAATACCATGCTATTATTAATGCCTTCTACTGCCTTTTCCATGTTGTCTTTATGTTCTTCTCCTGCCGTATGGTATATGTCAATTCCGACAATTCAGAACGACTTGGTGCGCCAGGGTATTGGTAATGTCGGCAAGTCCCTGGGTAGGACAAACCTGTATCTCCCCAGGGGGAACATGCTAGATTTCTTGGGGTTAACCGCTATGCCGGCGTATTGCTCCATCACTTCCAGAATGTATTGTATGTTCTCTTCTGAGAAGCGCAGATACAATAGTATATCGTCAGTATATAATGAGACAAGATGCGGACCACCCGTAGTGCGGATCCCTATCTCCTCATATTGTTGTCTCAGATAGACGGCCAATGGTTCCAACGCTAGTATATATAACATGGGTGACCAAGAGCAGCCCTGTCTAGTGCCCCAGCTAAGTTGCCATGTATCCGATATAGTAGCACCCATTTTAACCCTTGCAATTGGAGAGCTGTATAACATTTTTACCCACCTAAGGTACCCTGGCCCCATTCCATAGCCTCCCAAAGTCGCCAACAGCCAGGGCTATTTAACTGAATCGAAGGCTTTAACCGCGTCAAGCAAGACGATCGCCAGTTCACCCGGGTCCTCCTTTGTTTGGTCAATAATATGATGCAGTCTTCTGTGGTTATCAGTTATGTTCCTGCCTGGGACGTAGCCTGTTTGGTCAGGATGTATCAGTTTACCAATGACTCGCTTAAGCCTGTTTGCCAGCACTGCTGTAAGGATTTTGCTATCTTGGTTGAGCATCGATAGGGGTCTATATGACCCGCAATCTGTACTAGGCTTACCTGGCTTTAAGAGCGGAATGATCACCGCCTCTCGTAGGGACTCTGGCAACCTGCCGTGCTCATACGCCTCATTAAGCATAGCCAGGAACGTGGGGGGAGCAGTTCCTGCTTGTAGGTTTTGTAGAATTCACTAGGGAGCCCATCTGACCCAGGAGCCTTACAGGTGGGCAGGTGCTGTATCTCTAGCTCCAGTTCTTCTTTTGTAATTGGGGCATCCAGGTCTGCCTGTTCCAAGCCATCTAAGGTGGGCAGGCCTATATCCTCCAGCATTTCCTGGATAATTTCATGGTCCATCAATCCGCCAGGGTCCTCATAGAGGCGTTTATAGTATCCCAGGAACTCATCATTCACTCCCTCCTGGGTATTCAGGATCCGGCCTCCTTCCCCCTTAATTTCCCTGATCACCGGCCGTGGTGCCTCGCTCTTATATAGCCAGGCCAGCAACCTGCCTGGCTTGTCTCCTCCCACATGCTGTCTCTCTACATATTTCTTCTAGCTTATTTTACATAGCCTGTCCCAGAATTCACCGCTACCTTGTTGGTTGTAGCTGTCTCATCCTGACCCCCCCTTCACTAGAGGTGCCTCCCCTGCGCATGATGTCCTCCAACTTCTCCTCCATTCCCCGTAGTTCCCGCTCTATGTCCCCCTGGAGCCCTCTAGATTTCGATATGGCAGCCCCCCGCATTACCACTTTAAATGCCTCCGACACGATTCCCATAGATCGAACACTGTCAGTATTGATCTCGAATACTCCGTGATCGCCTCCCTTAAATCCTCCCGGAATCCCGGGTCCTGCTGAGTCTTGGCTCTGAGCTTCCAAGTAGGAATCTGCGCCCTAGGAGGCTGGTGTCACCACTCTAGGACCAGGGGGGAATGATACTAGAGCACCCTGGCCTTATATTCCGCGCTTCCCATCTCTTCTGCCATCTCTGTAGTGGCGAACACCTAGTCCAGCCTCATGTGCAGGTCGTGTGGCGCGTCATAGTGCGAGGTATTGCCTATCTGCTGGGTGCAGCTGCCTCTAGACATCAACTAGGTCGAAGTCTCTCAGGAGGGCCTGTAACACCTTTGCAGCTGGAGTGGGTTTGTTTAGCTTACTATCTGATCTGTCAACCTTAGGATTAAGCACACAATTAAAGTCTCCGCCCCACAGGATCCTGCCACCTAATAGGGGGCTAATTTTGCCATACAGAGTCCGAAAGTAAGCCGCTGTATCCTGGTTGGGGGCATATGAGTTTACAATACACACTTCCCGGTTTTCCAAAATACCCCTCATAACGATCATTCTGCCTTCCGTGTCTCCCGTAGCCTGAAGCAGCTGAAATGGTACGTGCCGTGCCACCCAAGTGATGACACCTCTAGCGTAGGCCAAATATGTGGCTCCCACTATGCACCCCTTCCACTTCCTTTTGACCACCTCTAATTTCTCCCTGGTGAGGTGGGTCTCATGCAATATCAATCCTCATCCTTTTCAGGTACATCATCACCTTGTTAAGCTTCAAATAGCTGTTGAGGCCCCTGACGTTCCAGGTAAAAACTCTAAGGCACCCCGACGCCATGGATACAATGTCCCGCCCTCCATCTCCTCACTACCACCCGCCTACTAAGATTCACATTTTGGCTCGTGACCCCTTCCCTCCCAACAAACGTCCCTTTCCCCCATCTTCAAACTCCCAAACAACACCCCATCTCTCCCCCTACCCTTCCCTACCCCAACAAATGCCCAGCTCCATCCCTGGATCTCAGGCAACCCCGCGTTTGGTTCTGCACCGGTGTGCCGAGGACAGAAGCCCACAGGGTGTCACTGGACTACCAGTGACCTAACTAAAGTACTCTAAATGGGGTTATGGGGACTGGCTCTGAGAGGCTCCCATAATGTGTTCGCAGTCTTAGTGCTCACGGATCATATCCAATTATAAGCTGATCAAGCCTGCCCCTGAGCTACAACTTGCACAATAATCAAGTACCATGGTCTTAGGATGCAACCCCCTTGGTGCAGCATACACAGCTTACTTATCATTTCATCACCTTCTCCTGTCTGGATTCCCGATTCCTGGGGGCAGCTCTGCGTGTCGAGCCACCCCACCCCATCGCTTCTTCCAGAGACTCAAAAAACAAGGTTCTATTTTTGTGGAACACCTTCAGCTTCGCCGGGTAGAGCAACATATACTTGTGGCCTGCTTCGAGCAATCTTCTCTTCACCGCCCCAAAGTTCATGCGGCTGCGTTGTACCAACAGGGTATGATCTGGGTATGCGGTTATATTTGCCGTTCCTCTTTATATTGTGCCGCCCTTCTGAAAGTGTTCAAGGATCCTTTCCCGGTCTTGATAGTTCAGGATCTTGGCAATCACCGGCCTAGGGGGATACCCGGGGCCGGCTTCCTCGTCAGGGCCCTGTGCGCTCTTTCCACCGCGAACCCCTGGGATAACACTCTTCCAGCTATCTCCTGCAGTAGCATGGATTCAATGAACTCCGTAGGGTTGGGTCCCTCAGCTCCCTCTGGCAAACCAACAATGCGGATGTTGTTCCTTCTGGCGTGTCCCTCCGCCTCTTCTGCCCTGCTCTCTAGGTTGCCCACACGCGCCTTGAAACACTTGTGTATAGGCGCATTACAAATGCCATATAATATCATATCACGTTGCACTAGGGCATGAAGGTCTGCTCTGAGTTTTACAGTCCGCTGTGTTCGGGCCCACCTCTTTTTCCAAATTTTCTGTGCGTTGACATCTTGCCAGAAAAGATTCACTTCCTCTTGCACTGCACCGACTTTAAGCTCCAATGCTGCTTTCAGTTCAGTCATAGCCAGTCCCAATTTGGTCTCCCAAGCCACTTTCAGGTCTGCAATCGCTGCTAGGATCTCCTGGTTAGTGCCCATGGTGGCTGCGCTTCCAGCCAGGGTTTTGGCTTTACTCCAGGCTCCTTCTGGGCCCGGTTGTGTTCTGGCGTATTCGTCTAACATGGGTTGCTTGCCTTTTGTTCTCAGAGGTTTGCTGGACATGGCGTCGTGCCACAGATTCGTGGGCGGGCCTCGCCACAAGCTAGCCTCAGCGGGATTAGATAGCTATTATCGCCAGGGCCCGGACAGGCCACACAAAGAGATTCTTAGAGCAACTTATGAGCTGCTGGGTTGGGTTGTGTCCTCCCACGTAGGAGTGTAAGGCTGCACTGCGATCCGGCACCCGCCCACCCTGTGAGCCATCTAGACCAGGCACCGTATGTCCAGGTGGACTATGGGCCCGAACAGGTTCTCCAGCTCTCTGTATGTAGCCCACATGTGTCGCACTCTTTATGCCCACCATCTCCGTGTAGTGCATGCCAGGTGGTTGAGGCCATTTGGGGTCTTTGTCTCCACTTATCAGTCTGTGCCTATAATACCCACAGCACCCCTCTTCATTCAGGATCTCCTGCCAGTGCGTGTCCTTCCACTGGTAAGATACTCTCTGATCCACCGTGTGATAGGGCAGTGTTATGAGCCCTTTGTTAAGGACCCAGCTGACTAGTCTGAGTGAGGGAAGCACCAGCTGAGAAGTTTGTGAGCTCATCTCTCTGATCTCCTGAGAAACAAATTTCCGTGTTAAAATGGCCTCCTGCTTCATTTCTCGCTTTGCCGCTGTGGCACTGATCCACGCTCCTCAGCAGGCTGCTGTCTCCGCAGCCCCGGATGTGTAACTAACTGACAGAATGTCTACGCTCCTCATCCCGCATTGGGATGCCAAAGTCGCTTCACTGTTCGGGCCGCAGGGTCCAGCTGCCCGTTCCTCCCTTCCTACATGGACCCCGCGCCATCCATGTGTTTCGGTGCACGACGCACCCGAATGCTGCCATTTGTGTCCGCCGGGCTCCTTGCCGAGTAAGCGTGCCCCCAGAGCTGCAATGCCGCCGTCGGGCTGGGGTCTATTGCTCGCCCTCCCTTAGCCCCCGGATGCCTGGAGCACTACTGCGTTCGGGCCGCGAGGTCCGGCCTCTCTTGTCCCACCGCCGATGCGGTCTTAGTGCCGGCCGCCCCTCTTCACCGCGCGGTCTCCGGCTTCCAGTAGCACTGTAATCACAGCCGTCCAGAGCACAATAAGCTCATTCGTGTAGTGCTGGGGTTATATCTTCATGTTGCCCATCCTACGCTCCAGCTATACACATCTCGGGTGCCGCTTCCACTTTACTTGGTGTTCCTTAGTGTTAGAGCGTCCGCCATTTTTCTTTATTCGGGTCCTCGTCCTTTAATCGTGTGGGCTCCAAACTTCCGGCATCTGTGCACTACACCTTCATAAGCTTGCGTTTATATTTTTTCCTTCAAAGGGCTATTGCATCTGCACCTTTTATCCGGATGACTTCAGGATCGACAAGAGCTCCTCCAAGAGTATGTCTGCTCACATGGCCTTCTAGCCACGCCCCCTGCATTTGTATTATTTGATGGAAAAGCAGTTGGTCATTGTTTCTTTAGTAGTATTCTTGGGAGATCTGTTCTGTTTGTATTCGTTTTCTTTTTAAAGTTTTTCTGTTTTGAGGTACATGGTGCATATCTAGATGGGGGTGTACAGTGCCCATAGCCTTGTGTATTCTAGGATGCAAGGAATGTCAGTGTTGATTTTGTTTGAATCCAAGTAAACTAGGAATAGACCATTCAGTGTACGGAGACGTGAAGCTGCTACATAACTCATAGCTTCTTTAAAGTCTGTGCTGCCAATGCCAATCAATGCATGATCTACGGTTAGACCTTGCGATTTGTGCATAGTGACGGCATATGCAAGAGACCGACAATGGTTCTCTGCATACGTACACGTCTTTGAAAAGAAGGATATGTGCTATTGTCCGGACAGTTTATTTTTTACTTCCACAAATTTGTCAAAAGTGGATGCTGGTGAACTGAATGTTGTTGACATGTGGATATGTTTGCAAGCCAAAATCTGTACCAGTTGTCCCATTGACTAAACCTTGTTCTATGTCAAGGTTACGTTTTAGAATTACTCTGCAGTTTAGACAGAGTTAAAATGTTCTCTAAACCAGCTGTGTTGGAGATACATTTTTGTAAGTTATTTAGTTGGACTCTTGCTTGTTGATACATAGGGAGTGTCATGCTGTGCACTTCGTTTGTCTGTGAAGCTGATATGTAAATTGTAATTGGTTATTTATAACGCACTTAATACCCAGAGGTTTCTAAGCGTGGACCTAGGGATTGAACTTGTGTTGCTCGGTGTCGCCTTGCTTCAAAGGTGACCCTGTTGCCCCTGAGCTATCCTCCCGAGTAAATTTAAATTCATGGGTTGTATGGAAAGTATGGGTTGCATTTCTTTTTTTAACATGCTTGTTATATTGACTACAGCTTGCAAGGGTTGGCATTAAGGACATGCATTTTATATTTTGTTTAGTTAATTGTTCCATGAAATCAGGAGCAGATGTTTTTTTCCATTATTTGCCCATATTGCTCATAGATTAGTCTACTATTTAAGATGGATTTTGCATATTTAGTAAGCAGACCAGTTCTAAAGCTTTTAAAATGTTAGCATAGGTGATGTCTGTAGACTGACACATGTTTTGAGTTAGTTCTCTGTAATGAAAATGTTGCAAGAGATTAACATTTCCAATGCTGCCAATTGTGTTCTGGCATTGTTTGTGTCCTAATGTTTTGAAAATATGGTGTTGCTGTAGAATGTCTCCGAAAACAATAACGTGTTTTCCTCTAAACAGTTCTTCATAGTTGGTTTTTAGGACTTCTTGCATTCTGAGGTGAATTAAAGCGAACATGAGGTTAGAAACGGTTTATAGTGATAATTTCGGAAAAGATTTTGTCGAAAGTCAAAATGTCAAACATAATGTCTAAAAAAGAAAAAAAAAAAAAAAAAAAAATTTCTCCCCAAACCTACTTTTTTATATATTTTTTTTCTGTTTTAACCCTTTTTTTAAACTTGCGGAACCCAAAAAAACATGTAAATAAAAAGAGAGCATTCCAATTTTTTTTCGACATTATTTTTTCGACATTTTTGTAATTCGACCAAATGTTTTCGACATTATAACTGCACACCGTTAGAAACCCATGCTTACATCATCTATTCGGACCATGTTCGTTTGTTTCAGAATTCCGAATACTTCAGTAGAAGCTCCTGCCGATATTTTGTAGTAATCTAATTTGTTTTGGTGTTCTACTGGAATGAATAGTAGTCAGTGTAAAGTTACACCACCAATGGTGTAGGCAGCAATGCCTGTGGGGGCTGTTACAACAGCTGAAAGGATGTTGTTTAAGTTTTGTAGAAATGTGCTTATTATTTAAATTAAGAACATTTTACCGGAGCCAGCTTCACCACTTAAATAAAGGAGCAGAGGTTTATAATTTGTGCAGGTATGCATTTTAGTTTCATGTTTAAAACCATGTTCAATTTCTTCACTGACCACTAGATAATTGGTGAGTTGTTCATCATTAAGCTGTGATTTTAGCACTGACAAGTCTTCTTCATATTGTTTATATTGATACATGGTATTTAATACCTCAGTCATGGCTATTGCTGATGCATTTAGAGTAAGTGGTTCTCCAAGTGATTCTTGGCTTCATGTGAGGGAAGGTTGACTGCCGTCAGCAGTGTCTTTATCTAGTTGTGCTTCAATTTCTTCCTCTTGTTGGTGTTCATTGTCTAACATTTCTTTGTATTGTTTGAAACTGTCATTTGTTATACTGCTTTCATTTGCTTTGAATGCATCTACAAATGAGTCATTCACCTAATAATTATTTTCTCCAAGTGATGCAGTTCTCTGTTGTGGAGATTTAAATGATAATGTTGTATGATTAATTAGACTGGGGTCATGAGTTTCAGTAGGCTCCCTTCACAAGTTTAGACTGAATATTTGCCAGTTGTCTTATTTGGTGTGAGATTATTTGTGTAGATGCAGTTTTTGTCAATGCTATACTGACACATGTGTTCAAAAGCAGTACTTCTGTTTGGGCAGTATGTGTCAATTAAATTACTTTTTAAAATGTCCTGGCTGTATTGGATCATTTGTGGCTATGGTTTCTATCCCTTGGTAGGATGTTAGTACTCATTTTCGGGATGAAGCTGGACCAAGGCTTAGCCGTTAAACGTTCTGCAGCCTCCTTGTACCCACATTCTCTATGGAGAGCATTTTTATACCAAAGCTGTAAAATCTTTGTGACTTGTTATGGCATGCCAGAGGTCTCTTAGTTCTCTTTTCTCAGGTTTGGGGTGGATAGGCTGTGACATATCTTGCAACTGCAGTGGAATTGACTGCAGTGTATTGCATATCTGTTTGCATTCCACAAGAAGTTAATGATTGCATTGTAATAATTGATGGAATCGGATTCTTCGTCCTTTTGTAATGTCTTTTGTGTTTTTAGGTGATTCACCTTTTACACTTTGTCGTACAGAAGGCATCAAGCTATTTACTTGACCTTTTTTGCAAACTGCTTTAGGGAACCCAAAGCGACATTTGGTATAGTATTTACCTTTGTTTTTATATCTACATCAGCAGTATTTGCTACATTTGTTTTTTGGCAGCGTAAGATTTGTGTTTGTAAGTTACTATCTGTGGTTTCTGAAGGGATGTTGCAGGTAATGTATTTTTCAATAAACTGTAAAACATTGGTATCATGATCATGGACAAATTTGGGAGAACATTTTATCTAGAAAAGCATGTGGATATGTGGTGCTCCTCTGGATTGATAGTCTTTTCTACAAAAGAAGTTTTTCACTTCTCCCAATAGGGGGGTAGTTTTATTGGAGATGAAGTGCAGCATGGCAATGAAGCGATGGTGAAAGTACCTTGTCACAGTGACAGGGTCACGAGAGCACAGTTCTCCTGGTGTTTTTATATCTAGTTTATCTTTATTTTGGTTTGCAGTGCTTAAGAAGTTGTGCAAGTCATCCCGTGCATACTCAGCACAACTTAGTCACAAAGCATGTGGGAGGGCCTAGTTTCCTTAGCATACATTGTACAACAGCATGATGTCGGATCCAGTATTCTGATTTGTGATACTTGACTGCATAACTTAATCTTTGTCTTTTAATTTTTAAGCATTTGGGTAGCGGACATGTTTAAAAAATTAGAGCTGTTTTTTAATGTGTTTGCAACTTGATAACATAGAGTTGCTAGTTCACTTTCGAACAGGAGGTGGAAAATGTATTATGTATTCTGTCTCAATCTGGGGTCTTCAGAATACATTCATAAAGAGCAATATTCTGATGCACTAATTTGTGCAGAATTTTCATCATATCGTCTTCCTTTTCTCATACACTCTTTGGGGATCCTTTGGCTTGATGCATTTTTTATGTTTCGAATGCATCTTCAATGGAGTCTTTGGAGTGTAGTGGGTGAATAGTTTACTGGTCAAAAATGTTGGCTGCAGTAACAGGATCTACAGATTTTAAATTGGTCAGTTGCTGGTGAATCCTGAATTATTTGGGTGGTTTCTCTTAACTTTTCCTCTATGTTTATATCTTTGTAATATTCATTGTTTTCTTTCAGATGTTGTAGGGCTTGTCAAACTTTGTTTAAGTCATCTTGTTGTCAAATATTTTTCGTCTTTTGTGGGTAAACCATTAACTAGTACAATTAAAGATTGATCTATTGGTGGTTGTACTAGAGTTTCTACATTTTCTTTAAGATCTAATGGCAAATATACTACTTTGCCACTTATGCCCTTAAGTAACTGAAATGGAGGTAATTTGTCTGTTTTTGGGTTTGAAGGCGTATTATATCTTGAAATGGTTTTACTGTTTGGATTATAATGCTGCCATACAAGTAAGTTATTGGAGAGCCTTTGTAAGTGGGAATATTTCTAAGTTTTTAGTGATAGCATGTGACAGCGTTTGGTTATTGTCAAACTTTGTTTTGCAGTACATGCAAACTATTGAGGGGTCAGTTATTGTATGTATGTTCTGCTTTTAGATATAAAGCTAATTGGAACCATTGGGATTCCTCATTGTCTTCTATTTTGCAGGCCATTTCTGCTATTGTTGTGCTTTTTCTGCAACAGACACAGACTTGGTCTGGTATTTCAGCAGATGTGTTTTGAAACTTAGCGATTTCTTTTTTGTTGTATGCGTTTGTTTGGAGGTTGTTGTTTGTGAGGATTCTGGTAAGGTTTTCTGAAGTTACAGAATTTTCAAAGTTAGCTTCAGTTCCAAAATATTTACTTTAGATTTCCTCTATTTTTTGAAGGAGTTCTTTGGCTGTTCTATGTAGGAGAATGTTATTTACATTTTGCATTTCTAGAGCAGGACAATTTGCATAGTATAGTCCATGCACAAGATTCCAAATAGCAGAATGTTGTGTTACTAACATTTTGATGTGGTGGAAGGTGCTTATGCAAGCAGTTCCTAAAATGCAGGCTAGTGCATGTCTTCAAAGTCCAGTGTGGCTCAGCACAGGACAAGAGTCCACGGTTTGTAAAGTTTTCACTTTACTTTTGTCTGTTAGTTTCACAAAGTGATTGAGGAATTGTCGTAAAGATTTAAAGGATTGTTGGTGTACGTTACACATTGAGCTGCATGTCCATTTGTACACTGGATTGTTTGATTGGGCAAGAGGAATATTTGGTTGAATGTTTGTTCGGGACATTTTTTTGTAAGGGTTATTTGCCATAATTGTGTCTCCTACCTCTGCCATCGCTATCTATGGCAATTGTTTTTTGTTGTTCTCCCTTATAAGCCTCTTTTCTGAAATATGGTTCTGTGTTGCTTATGTGAATCCATTCACCTTCAGAGAAGTTTGTAAAGGTATCTATATTGATATTGCATATGTTTAGAAGTACCTTTTGTAATGTTTTAATTAATTTAGTTAGTGTTTTCATTCTGTTTAAAATCAATATAAACAATCTTCTCTTTAGTATGAATGCACTGTCAAAGCTTTGAGAATTAGTGTCCTGCCGAAGTTTAGAAGTGTAGATCGTGACTTTTCTCCTTTTGTTATACGAGTGTGAAGATATCTACAGTGGAACATTTTTTCTAACATTCATTTGCTTGATTGGTTTATAGTGGCTACGTTGGCACTGGTATCTATGGTGGTAGGTTCATTAGTAGGTCTGCTTTTCTTTGTACATTTTTTTACTTTTAGTTTCTGGAAGGGTGCGTTACATTTTTTAGTTATGGCTGGTTTCATTTTCTGAGTGAGGTTACTAGCTCTTTAGTTGTAATGTTTTCTATAAATTGTTTTAGGGGTGAATGACCATATGGCTTTCTTTTATTCTCATTTGCTCTTTTTTCCGTATTTTCTATGGAGTCACATTTTAGTAGGCATTTTGTTGTCTTTTGAGGAAAAAAAGTATGGGTTTGAAAGTTGTCGAATGTACATTCATGTAGGGTGCATGTGTGGGTCTGGTTGTGGAGCTGAATAGAGTGCTGTTTGATTGTGAAGTGGCATAAGAGGTGTGGTTGGGAAGGTTGAAAGAGTCTGTAGCAGTGTGATGGGCTTTGGTTAGTGAGGAAGGGTGTGGTGGTGTGATTGAATAAGTAGGAACATTGTCAAGTTTTGAGGAAAACATAGGGTGTTGTACTTGTGGTGTTCAGATTGGAATGGAAAGAGCATGAATGGTGCAATATAATGGGTTGGAGTGAAATAAATATTGATTGGAATAGAACACCCTGGGCCTATATATAGTAGAAGTATATTACAATTAAAGAAATATAATTGGTACATTAAGGTACTTACTTTGTAGGATGTGAAGGGTATTCTTTTTTTCGGCAGCTGGTTTCGTCAATCTTCTTCTTTCCTGTAAAGTTAGTGTGTGTATAGGTGGTAATGGTGAAGTACTTTTAGTAAGCCATATTGTTGTTCATGAAGGTAGGAGTTGTTCTTGGTGAAAAAGAGTTAATGAAGTTGTGTTATGGATGGTGTACTAAATTTTGTTAGAAGAATTGGAGTGTAAGTAGTTTGTGTTTTGGACCTTGGAATTAACATGCCAATCGTGGGTGTTGCTGGTTTTAAAAATGGAAGTGTTCTGTGATGTAATGTATTTGTTGTGTGTTGCAGTGTTTTTAAAGAATACAGAAATGGTGGCCTGTTGGTAATATAATGGCAGATTGTTGTTGCAGCAATGTTTTTGAAAGAAGAGTATTTTATTTGTAAGGTGAAGTGTTGTATATAGATACTTTGGTATAATGATGTGTGAGCAGATGAAGAATGGTGGTAGCGTAAGATGTAATGAGTGAGGTTGGAACGTGTGACATTTATATTGAATGAAACGTATATCTTTTTAGGAGCATTTTCATGAAAGTTGAGAAATGCATATGTGCATTTATAGGAGCTCTGTGTGCAACTTTTTTATAAAATAAAAGCAGAACTAAATAATTTGTAGCACTTGGTGTGTGTAAGTATAATATGTTGGCATACTTGCAAGCATAATCCATTCCAATGTGTTAGTGCTTATGTAGTCCTAGTTTATTTGTTTGCATTCTGGGGCTTGTACGTCCACTTTTCCCATTATAAAACTTGGACTATACATTCCAGATTGCAGAGAAAAAAAACAGGAATGGATGAGCAACTTCAGATTGGAATGGGTTATGTTTGCAAGTATGCATGTATTACTAACAGACTTCCACATTCCAAGTGCCACTTAGAAATATATTGCATCTGCTTTTTCTTTCTTTTAGGAAAAAGTTACTCACATTTGCATTTTTTAAATTTCATGAAAATGCTCATAAAAGAAGACTAAACATGCAGCATTATATATTTTTCATTCAATATAAATGTCACACATTCTTATTTTCAACTCCAGTGCGGTTTTCTTTCTTTGCATCATAGTCTGGGTTGTATAATGGGAGATGTGGAATTAGAATGCAAAGACAAAAAATGAAGACATGATAAGAACCTACAGATTGGAATGGGTCATGTTGGCAGGTATGCATGTACTGCCATCATATTAAACTTGCATCCACCTAGTTCTACTTTTTCTTTGTGTCACTCCGTGCATCTTACCATGGGTGCTCAAGCCACCACACCCAGGACTCGTCTCATTATTTAAGTACATGAAATGAGGACTTCCTCGACCTCATCTTCATGTCCCTCTTGATCCTCATTCATCTGTATCTCTGCACCTGTTCCCCTCTCCATGCCCTCCAGGTTGTTGTGGCTTTGGTGGTGGTGGCAGCGGTGGCTGGGGAGTAGGAATGGCCACAACAGATGCCATCAGAACAAATAAGAAACTCAATAAAAGCTTTCCAAAGCAGGCGCTCTCTCATGGCTAGACAGATTGAGAATGTGGAAAAATAATGGAGGAGCTTTCTGAACTCCCAGTCAAAAGAGATCAACAATTCCCACCATCCCCCATGTTCTGTTCTCCATCCCGGTTATTCTCCTCCATTTCATAAACCTTGCCCATTTGATCCTTTCCGGTCTACGACCCGACTGCCTTCTGATAATCACATTACTTCCCCATCATATCCCGTAGGACAACCCGACACTTCAACCCCTCCCTTTCCCGACATGAATACTGGTTTGTGGACTCCTAATAAAACTGTTAACCTGACATGTCCCAACACGAAGGTCAGGCAAAGTCGGGCAATTAACCTGAATCTCACACACCGGACAGCCCTTCCTATTCCCCACAGGGATAAAAGGTGGAGCAAGAGACCGCAGTACAAGAAAGGCGAGCATGGCAGGTAGCACCACGAGACGGCTGAGCAGGCGAGGCAGTTCAAGTGAAGGCGAAAGGCAGCAGGACTCGAGAGGGTGGTGAGGAGAGAGACCTTGCCCTTTTTGTCCCAGACCCGCAGAAGCTTCGAGGAAGAAAACCTAAGACCACCAACAAAAGCACAAGTGTCTTGCAGAAAATGTCAATGGTACACAGGGCATGCCGATAAGCAGGAGCGAGGGGAGCTCCTGCAACCGTGTTAGCAGCCTTGACTCCAATGAAGAGGAAAGTCAAGTGGTTCAACACAGCCGGTGAGTAGAGGGGAGAACTGATAAGAACTGGGCTGTGTTCATTGAGAATCGCAAAGTGGCAAATCTGAACCAAGTTCAATTAACTGTGAAAGAACTGCAACAAGTGGGGGATACCAGCTGGAGAGGGAAATCGGCACCACGTGGATGCTAACTCGAGAGATTCTGGTCGATCCCCATATGAATGAAACTACAGAAACCATGAGGTCGTAGCAGAGCCGCCAAGTTAGGTCACAGTGGTCGTACAGGAGGTTGATCAAAATCCCCATGCAGTTGAAAGTCTTTGATCTATAAACTATAAGAAAGCAAGGGAAGTGAATCCCGCGAGATGAGAAAGCAAGGAAGTGAATCCTGTAATTATTTGTGAATGTGAAGTTGGGAAGAGTGAACCCAACCGAGGGATGCTGACAAGAAGGGGGCAAGTCTAAAGTCGCAAGAAACAGTGTGTGAAACAGTGTGTTGACAAGAGTGAACCCGGTGGAACATTGGAACTGTTTAAAAAGACATAAAGATTTGTGAAAGAGTGAACTACACAAGGAAGAGGTAGATCCATGGAATAAGCTTTCATCCGAACTTCATTGAGAAAATAACTAGTATATACATTGTGAGTAACAATACGTGAGGGGTCCATGCTCGGAAGAAGGGGGATTTAGGGGTGAAGCAATCGCCTTACGTGAATAGAGGCTGAGAATTTAGCAGCGTCAACGCCCAGAAGAGGGGGACCCAGGGCTGAACCACTATCACCTTAACAAACTTTCATTTGGTTAAAGGAACTATTTTTTTTTTTTTTTGGAATGCATAAGGTCCACGAAGGCAGGAGACTTTTGAGTGAAACGAGACTTGCCCATCGGCGGCCCTGAAAGCTGAACTGTCATCTCCTGCTGGAAACACTCGAAAGTGTGCTGTGCTCCACGATCCCAACTTGCCCTGTGCTAAAACCATGGGAAAGGGAGGCACAAGCTGCTGCATCTTGACATATTATTTGAGAACATTTCTTTCTTTTCTTGGAAACTATCCCACACCAATTTCTGTATTATCTGTGAGGTTTGGCAATCGGTTTCATAGTATAGGCCCTTTTATTTTGACATAAGACCACTAGGACTGCCTTATTTTTATTTGATGGTCGACGCTTGCTCCCATCTTAGATTTAGGTTTACCTTGGGTGTTTTTTCCACCCTGAAACCATTGTTCAATAAACACCCTTGAACTGCGACCACTTGTGTCTGTCTTTACTGTTGCCACCATGGGTTCCTCAATAGCAGTAAAAACATATTAAAAAAAACATTTGTCAAACTAATGAAACCATCTCTGGGGAGGTGAGGGGCGATGAGGATGGGCTGTGGCGATAAAAAGCCAGAAATCCTATGTTTCTTGTCTGAATTGTTTGCGAACTTGATACAAGTTCAAGGACATCCATGCATATTTCTACATTAAAGGGTCAGTGAAAAGCAGATATTGGATGGCTTATAACTTTGGCACCATGCAATGAAACTGCATGACATTTTGCAATATCATTTTAGACCCAACTCCCAATACTTCTACATAGGTTGGTGCTGTTTCAACAAGAGGGCCCAACATTAGAGAGGGTCTCAACATTTTTATATGTCTTATAACTTGATGTTTGATGAATCTGCACAAATGTTTGCAAAAAGATTGTAGCCACAACCTTTAATGTTTGTGCAAAGTTTGATTGGATTTTGTCAAGTAGGGGATAGGTTATATCCCTATTTTTTTGTATGTGCATTTTGACACTTCTCAAAAAAATAAAACATGGATGGATTTGCAGCAAACATGTGTGAGGAGCATTGGCGAGGACCCGAAAGCATGATTTCACAAATGTCAGTTTCATTTTGTGAAAAGTGTCATAATGTAGGTACAGAAAATAGTGAAATATGGTTGGTATCTGAGATATAGCCATAGCCTGTGGCCATGGCCAGTTGCCAGATTATCCGGGTCTTGGTCAAAGGCTATGTCTCAAAGAATCTGGCAAATGAGCGTGGCCACGAGGGCCGGCAATGAACCATATATATATATATATAAGCATAAGGAAGGACGTGAAAGCATGCTTTTGCAAATGTGTCCTGTGTTTCATTTTTTTCAAAATTGTCAAAATGTAAGTATATAACATAGTGATACAACTTTGGTGCATGGACGGCGGACCTGGCCCCTGCAAGGACAAACATCAACTTTGATTTGTTTATTGGGGTATGTGGCATGGCCGAAGCCCATGCCACATGGATTGTGGAAGCTGGCCATGGCTACAAGCCATGAGCACTGGCCATTTGGCACATTATTATGGCATAGTGGACACAGAACTAGGATGCAGGGTAGGTGCAGTGGATAACGGGGGTGGTTTGGTGAGGCTGGGCTCATGGGTGAGCCTCATTCCCTAGGCAATTAAACAATGACTTGCACCCCCAGCATGTGCTGCTGATAATGACACACATCTTTGTTTTGCAAAAAATGTTTGTTAAAGGAGCTTTATAGTTCTTTCCTATATGTTAGAAGAGGAATTATTAGTAACATACATATAGTGATGTAACATTTTCACTAATTAAAATCTATGAAATTCCCTTTAAAACTTTGCTAAAGGGAAAAACCTATCCAATTCAGAGAAAAACGTTATAGTTTAAAGTAAAATCGAAAACCCCAAGAAGTTCGCTATGCAACCATAACTCGCACCATCACCATACACTGCCAAGGCTAACACTCAGGACATCAAATGACATCACAAATGACATCATTGATGGCATCACATACAATATGAATTATGATGAAAAGTCCATAAAAGGGGTTCCGTTTAGAATGTTGCTAGCAACATACCAAGCGCGATCGGGAGCCCTCTCATGAACTACTCCATGTATCAAAAAATCTACTTATTTAAACTAAAACATTATATTGAAGTTGTGTTGTTAATACAGCAATTTAATAATACATACACCTAGGCAACGGCTGCAGCATGGACCATTCAAGTACAGCATTTTTTATCTGGTAATATTGACCTGTAGAATCCTAAATCCAAGCCCATTAGAATCATGACTAAGGTTAATATTGGAATTAACAGCGAAGAATGAAAGAATTACTACACAAATGTGGTAGTACAAAAAATGCATATGCCTACAAATCTGAGGCACATACAGGGAAACTCTAGTAAGGTGGAAACACCATGCCCAAAAAATGACAATAAGATTAGATTTCATCGTCGTGTGTAAAAATTGTCTGTTTGGGCCTGCTTTTTGTTCCATTTATGTTATTAGGCATTTGTATAGTGCCTTTTTTTACCATTGGTATATTCACAAAGTGCTGTGGGATGAACACCCTCGAGGACTGTAGTCCAGGTCAGTCCAGGTCAGTGGAGGGAGTAGGGTAGTAAATGGTGCTTGGGAGCACTCAGTAGGTGTGCAGCCAGGGTGGTTGTGTCGGATCAGTAAGTGTGTGTGGTAGGGAGAATTCTCAGAAATGTATTTGTATTTTTGTATTGTTTTATTTGTAACGCGCACCTTCAGGCTGGAGGCATCAGAGCGCAACTTTAGACATGGTTACAAAAGCATACATATATTCAAAACTTTAAACAGTGCAAAGTATTCAGCAATGTATACATATTTACAGAGTATAGATTAGGGCAGGTGTTTTCCTGGGGCAGGCTCCCAAGAACATGGTAGGTCCAGAAATCAAGGCTGGTTGAAGAGCCAGGCTTTGGTTTTGGATTAAAAGGCACTAAAGCATTCTTCAGATCTGATGGTGAGGGGGAGGGCATTCCAAAGCTTGGAAGCTAGGACGGGGAAGCTAGATCCACCCGCTTTTTGTAGTTTGAACCTAGGAATGGTTAGACAGTGGGTCTGAGCGGTTCTTTGCGGGCGGGAAGGCGTGTGGTGGGATAGCCAGCTGCAGAGATACGGGGGGGACTTGGTTGGCTAGGCATTTGTGGGTAAGGCCTAAGACTTTCAGTGAAATTCTCTGTTTGACCAGTAGCCAGTGTAAGTTGGATCTAGATTCAGAGATGTGGTGGTTTCGCAGGATGTTTAAGGCCGCTCTAATGGCGTTATTCTGGGTGATTTGCAGTTTGTTCAGATTCTCTTGGCTAGTTCCAAGGTAGAGGGCACTCCCATAGTCAATTTTGGACATGATGAGAGTTCTGCCCAGTGTGACTGTGTTGGGGGCAGTCAGAAATGGCCTGCAAGCTGCAATGAGTTTGCAGGTGTATGCTGAGGAGGATCTGACTGCATTTGTTTGTCAGAATAGGGATAGCGTGGCGTCAAGGTAGACGCCTAGAGTTTTGGTGTCTTTCGAAACTTGGATGGTGTTGCCATCGATGATAAACAATTGGTAAGATGGCTCAAGTTTACTAAGGCGTTGCTTAGTGCCCAGGATGAGGAGCTCAGTCTTGTCATCGTTAAGCCATAACTGGTGTTGTGCCATCCAAGCTTGGATGACCAGGTAGACATCGTTCAGGGCCTTAGTGTCAGCCAAGTAGTCTCCAGTGATGGGAATGAGTATCTGGGTGTCGTCAGTGTAATTCGTATAGGAGACACCCAGATAGTCAAGTACATCAAAGAGTGGTTTTGTAAAAACATTATAGAGCTTTGGCGACACACAAGAGCCCTGGGGGACACCGCAGTGAATAGGGGAAGGGTCGGCTACCTTGGAGACCCCCAGCCCTTTGGCTGGACCCTAGAACGTTTTAATTTTTAACTTGGAGAGATTGAGACCTTTTTCCCCTCTCTCTCATGTATTTTTCTTGTGATTCTGACTGTTTCCTTTTGGTTTCTGGAGTCTAACAAACTCCATAGGCATATTTTTGCATTGTCACACAGCACCTTTACTGCAGTGACACAGGGAAGTCTTTTAGATTTCCCAAGGGATTAACTACTGTTTCCAAGAGCAGTAAAGTGAAATTTACTTTGCTGTACCTTGTAACTTTCCAGACCCAGCATACACTATCTTACCATAGGGTGCTGGAGGGGTTACTTAGTAGCCCCTTTGTCTAGCTTCTCATGTAACATTTTTTATGTTACCATTTACACAGTTAATGGCTGTGGCAGTGGTTACTTTTTACTACTGTGTCGTGTCTTTACCGTGGGCTGCGTTCGCAGCTGCAGTAAAGCACCCATGGGTGGCATTTTTGTCAAAATGGCACCAGTCTTCTTTTTACACCATTTCTTGTTGTTTTGGTCCTTCTTCAGATTTACTCTGTGCGCCAAACCAGGTTTGGTCCCTTTCTTCATTTTGTCTTTGGCGGGCTTCACGAGTGAAACCCGCCTCTGGCTCCAGAGGGTCTGGTGGGGGCAGGAAGTGAGCGAGGTGCCCAAAACTCCCCGTGCTTAGTCTCCTAAGAGACATGAATGCACTCTGTGATGATTGGCTGGCTGGCTGGCTGTCCGGCAATTACAGCCACCCTGCTCGGTGATTGACAGCTAGGCTGGAATGAATGGGAGAAACCTGCATAAACCGTGAGGCTTTTTGGTTGGAAGGCAAAGTTGACCACTGGACGAAGGAATCAGAAGAAGAACTGGAAGACACATGTTGTAACTCCTGGACCATTGGTTTGCCCAGTGAAGCCCTGCTGCGGTGCTGAAGCTCCAAGTTTGCCTCGACAGAGAAGCTCTGCAAAGATGACTTCTCCCCTTGAGTTGGTGGGACCAATCCACTCCAAAGTAAGCCACCTGGAAATCCATCTCGGAGCTGGTTGAAATCTCCACAGAGTGCTGCTGGAAACCGTATAGCCAGGGAGAGAAACACCAATTTGTTTGCGTTACTTTTAAGTTGGCCAAGAGCTCCAGGAAGATCCTTCAGACTCCCAGGAAGCAGGACTGGCCGAGCCCCCTCAACAGAGTGTGTGACCCTAGAAACAAGGAAAGCCCATTTCGACAGCCAGGAACCGTTGCTTTTTGCTGTAGTTGTGAGAAGCCTAAACACTGAAGTGCCACTTGTTTGAAAGTTTGCCGTTTGCAGTCGGTGATCATCCGGTTGTGGTGCAAGAGTCCACCAAAGTCCTCCCTCTTGTCCCCATGACTGAGCACAGGAACAGAGGTCCCCAGCTGCATCCTTTTCTTCAAACTTAAAGGTACTGTAAAGTCTGAGTGAACTTACCTCTCACTGTAGATTTGCTTGCTCTTCTACTTCACAAGTCTCCCGGCTTGTGGCCCTACATTTGATTCTTCTTTCTTCAACAATGACTTCTAAAAACATTGTGCAAAGACTTTTACTCCCCTACAAGAAGTGCTTCAGTTACATTGACTTTTGCCCATTGACATTGACTTAGCATATTTCCCTGAATTACTCTTCTCTCCTCTGTTTTGTGTTGCACCTGTCCTTCCAGGAAGGGTTAACTTACTCTGCATTGGCGGGTTCAAAAATATTTGCCTGCTTAAAGAAATATTTGAGATCTCTTGTTTATTCTGGTGAACCTTTCTTTTTACACACTCTTCCTACTCTAGATGTAACAGTTCTATATTAATATCCACAAGGATCCTAGATATTTAAGTCAACTGAGGGTGTAGGAATTGTCTGAGATTCATCCCCAATGGGAAGCAACTAAATCTAGGAAACCTAAGAGTGTGGATTCTGAAGTGTATTTGAGTGTTGCTTTTATATTATTCCTTCTGAAGAGTTTAAATGACTGGTAAATACATTCATAATTGTTTTATCAAGAAACCTTGCATATCAGTGTTTATTTGAATACCTGTCACTGTGAATCTCTCTGTAACTGCATTACTGCTCACAATGACCCCTCTTGAGATGAGCCTGGCTGCTAGGCCACACTAACAACCTGTATAGTTCAGACTTATACCAAAGGTTGGGTCCCTATTGCCAGGAGGCTAAGATTGTTATAGTGCACCCTAAGGGTACTACTCCAAATCTTTACTTAACGGTATGCAGGAAGGCTAATTTGACTTGGGTAGTGTGAGAAACCTGAGGGTATTCTCACTCCTAAATCTCTTGGATCCTCTGCGGAGGTGGCCAGGGAAAGACCATCGCTATTGGATCCCGACCCTGGGGCGGAGAAGCGGGGGAGGATCACTTGGGTGGAGGGTCCTTGCAGACTGGGAGTGGGATGCCCTTTTGTGAGACATGGTATTCCCCTTTCCCTATTGACAACCAAGCCAACCCTTCCCTAACCTTCATAGGCTGTTATAAGCCAGTTCCACTCATTTCTCCACAATTGATACTTTACAGTACTGGGACGAAGAAGAGGCAACTAAGAGCAATGGAGACTAGGCTCTTTTGCCAATCTGGTACTGCGATGAGGAAGATACCTGCTAAGAGCTGTGAGGATCAGGCATGTCCCTTTGATTGTGGTCAGTCAGAGCTAATTGGACATTCTAACCTGCAGCCTGTTGAGGGGCTGCAAGTCTGTAAAAGGTGACCAGCCCAGTGGGCAAGAGAGTGCCAGGAGAAGCAGCAAGGAGCTCAGTGCAAGCAGCAGAGAACCCTACTGGACCAGGATGCTGAGACGCTGAGGACTATGGAGAGAGGTGTTCCATGGAAGTGTGATGTGGGAGCTGGGACTCCCTGGAGCAGGCTGAACAAGGTGAAGGGAGCCGTGTGGGAAGGCTGACCCTTTCCATTTTGCTCAAAGTGTTTGTTCCGCTGTGTTAGAGGACCAACACCGGAGTGTCTGAGGTGCAGGAGCCGGAGCGCAGACACTAAAAGAAGAAGGCTGTGTGAGCTGCGCTGCAGCAAGAACTGTTAAAGTGACCAGTGAGTTTCTGATGATTGAGAAACCGAGTGTGCGAGTTTGTGAACTTTATTATTTGCTGAATACTTTTTATTGGAGTGGTTGCGTGCATCCAATTAGCATGTTTTTTTAAAGTCTCTGGTCCTTTCATTGTCAATTACGAACAGCTGGGAAAACTTTGTATCAGAGTGGTCACTTGTATCAAGAAACACATTTTCAAAGGTCTCCAAACACTGGGCAATTCAAGTATTGAACAGATGAAGCAAAAATGAGTCATAAGTAAAACGTATAACTATTGAATACCGAACTGAATCAAAAGCTTGTTAGCAAACAGAATTAAGACATTTGGAACACAAAAAGGGAATGTAACTTCAAATCCAAGCAAACCATTATATATTGAAATGAATATAACTTTATAGGATAAGCAAACCACAGTATGTCAAATTCTAAAATGAATGTGACTTTAAAGAGCATGTAAACAAAAGATATTTAACCTTGATTTACAGAGCAACTTTAAAAGTTAAAGGAGTATTGATATTGATGTGTTACCAACTATAGGAACACATATTTGAAAATAGAATTAACTGAACTGTGGAACTTACAATTTAGGAGACAAGGATACTTTGTATTTGAACTGAGTTGCTTAAATCTTGGGGAAGGAAACCCTGAGCTCTGACTTGGGGGAACGGAAACCTGAGTTTTGATTAAGACTATTTCATAAATTTCGTCCAAGGAAGGTCATTTTGAGACTTTTTTTGCGCAACTGTTTTACACTTTGGAAAAGGAGCTGAAAGGAAGCTGTGAGCTGGAAGAAGCTCAGAACTGTGTGTTCAACACGGTTTTATTTTGGTTGATGGCAGTGAGGGCAAGTATAGGTTTTCGACACAGATTCCTAAATTGAACTCTTTGACTCAGACTTTCCTTAGTTTATTTAGGTAGGGAAATCCCAGCTTAGTATAGGACAAGTTGGGTCTTTTTCCATCCTAACTTTAAGTTAATATTATTTTTTATTTTGAATTCTGAATCTGTTGTCTGTGTCTTGCTTCATGATGTGTTCACAGTAGCTGCATTTTGGCAGAGGTGGAGCTTATGTATGAGATTGTGTGCAGCTAAGCCAATTTCTCGTGGGGGATAGCTGCATTCTAAAACCTATTGAGGTGTTCATGGAGCTGTATAGGTATGTGTGCAGCTAGGCTGAATTAATCAAGGGGTATGGCTGCATTCTATTGTTTGTTGGTGCAGAGGAGAGAATTAGCATTTTGGCATGTTTGAGTGTCTGTGCAAATTGAACAGAATCATGTGTTCCTGATTACCTTCCAGTGCCTGCCACAGTGACAGTATCTCCCTATTCTAGAAGTTCAGAGCCTTAGTTCTCCGAGAGACATTCTCTGTCTAGTGTGGAGTTTGTTCCGTTTACCAAGCTTGAGCGTGTCTTTACCTGCTTGACAGTGTCATCAGTATTGTTGCTCAATTCCAAACCTTTACTGTGCTAAGCAATTGCAGGTGTGTGGTCATCCCTCTGTCTTGTTGAGTCTGTGGTTGCTTATTGGATAATGCCTTCTTAGTGTGTAGTTACATCCAGTTCTATTCCATCAGACTTACGAGTACATCCTAGATATGATGACTGGTACTTGGTGAACTCGAACCATGAGCTCATGCCAAACCCCAAGGAAAGTACCTTAAGAATGTATGACCGGGTCAATGGCTAGATATGCAGCACCTTCGAGAAATTCAGCAATAAGATCAGCAGCGATGGGGAGCTCCTCTGTAAGATGTGGATAGGGACTCCTTTAATGAGTGCAAAGATTCACACACAGCTTAAAAGTCTTCTAAACAGCTTTTGTGGTCAGATAAACAGAACATAATCTTCATTTTAGAACATGTACAGTGCCATTGTATCCAAATGTTCTTCCTTGAGAATGTTACCTAAAAGTAAGGATGAGGAGTGATCATTGCACAACGTTTGACATGCTTTATTAGAAAGTTGCAGTCCTTGTCGGCTTTGTATTCCTATTCAGGTGATATCTTTTGTGCCTATATGATAGTGGTTATTACCAGGATCTGCACTCTAGGTGCTAATATTGCATATGCACGATTTGATCACACATTTGTTGTTTTTTCCAAATGCTTATTCGTTCGTATGCATTTTCAATCTCATACTTGCTTTAGGTCGCTATATTGATGACGTTTTGATGATATGGAATGGAGAAAAAATCAAATTACAAAACTATATCAGATATTTGAATGCCAACAATTAAAACATCAAATTCACAGACAAAATCAGCTCAGACACAATTGAATTTTTGGATTTACAACTCTACATAGATGGAGAAAAAATACTGACAGATTTTTTCACCAAATACACCGCGGTTAACAATGTGCTACATGCAGAAAGCAACCATGCCAAACACATTATAAAAAATATCCCCTACGGGGCAATACTAAGAATAAAACTGAATTTTAGCACACAGGACAAATTTGAAGCACATGTACAGAACCTCAAAGAAAGGTTTATACAAAGAGGCTACAAAGCAGAAGATGTGTGCAGAGCAATAAGAAAAGCCGAAAAAACACTGAGAACAAGTCTACTGATAAACGAACAAAAAACGAAAAACAAACATACAAAAGTGAATTCCATTACCACTTACAACAGTGAAGCATATGTTTTGAATAAACTTCTGAAAAAACATTGTAACATCTTACAGATGATGATACAATCAAGCAAACAATAGAGGATAAACCGAAGATGTTTTATCGAAAAGCACCGACTTTAAAACAAAAGGTGTCCAAGCCATCTCAAAGAAGAAAAAAAACGGACAGTCTAAGCCAGTTCCTAAAAGTGCTGGCACCGACGGGAACATACGGATGGGGAAACTGTACAATCTGTACCCAAATAGCAAATGGGACAAGAAAAATGAATTTACCCAATGGAAGAAAACATATTAAACAATACACCAACTGCAATACTAAATATATAATTTATGCCATAATTTGCATTTATGGTAAAAAAAATATGTAGGAAGCACCATAAGAGCATTAAAAATTCGTCTTCTAGAACATTTGAGAGCCATAAAAAATGGAGACACCAGATACCCTATGGCAATACATTACAGTCAAGAACACCAATTGTCGGACATCAAAACTATCAAATTCTTGGGCCTAGAAAAAGAGGACACACCGGAAAGAGGAGGAAATGGAGAACTATTGCTACGAAGAAAAGTAAAATGGATTTGTGCACTGGACACATGCCACTCTGGCCTTAACAAAGAACATGATATGGCATACTGGCTATAACTCTTTGTACTGTGTCTTTATATCCATGTAATTTCTATATGTATTGCATTATTTGATTGACAATGAGACTGGTTTGTACATCATTTCTTTAAATAGTTTAAAATTACCTTTCAGAAAAACCTCCTTTTCTTTCACAAGCTTTTGTTTTTCATTTATTTCGGTTATTCCTTCCAACAATTTCCAACCTTAGAATCATGTTTTCACCAATACATTGAGGGAAATAAATGTCCTCTAAAAAAACAAAATGACACGTATAAACCTTATATTTGAGGAGAGATGCAACAAAATTATACCAATATAAATTGCGACCCAAAACCCACTTTAAAATGGTCGCCGTATTTATTTCTACAGCTAAAGATCATTGAGAACTAAAAAAAGATACTCCAAAAATGGCTGCAGTAAGAACTATAGACTGCATCAATATATGTAAATGGCCGCTCAATATATTATCTTGAAGGAATGACTAGTGTTCCAACATACAATCTCAAAATGGCCACCGTACGTTTTGCAAACGTATTACGCCATCACGCACTGTTGCGTGATGTCACGATCGCGGACTATAAAAACAGTAACAGAAAAGAAAGCAGACGGCGCTGATCCTGGTGCAGGACCTAAGGTAATCGTACTAAGCAGCAGAAGAAGCTTTAAGGTAAAACTACATGGAAACTAACTACTAATCACAAAAAGCAAGAAACCTCAAACCACATTTTTTAATGGAAAACACACATGAAGCCAGAGATTGAGATGATTAGCAACATGCTACATTAGGAAGAAATTAGTATAGAACAATCTCTGTTTTTGCCAACAAAAAGTACTGATAGTGGTTAAAACTTAATTTTTTAGATCCTCTTCCTATTCTTTCATCTACTAATTTTTTATAATTTGTTTCCTTTTTTTTTTCTTTTCTAAAAAATTGTATCTCTCCTGAAGAACCACGGTTAAGTACTGTGGGGAAACACGTGTTGAGAGAAAATTTAAATACAAGGAATGAAAACTGCATGAAAATTAATGCAATTGAGTTGAGAGAATATCTAAATACATGAAATGAAAACTGCTTGAAATGTAATGAAATTGTGAGAAAATTGTAAACTATGGAATGAAAAACTGCATAAAAATTAATACAATTGAGAGAAAATTTTAAATCGTGGTATGAAAACTAATGCAAGTATGAGATTGAAAATGCATATAAACTAATAAACTTTTTGGAAAAACACGTGTGATCAAATCATGCATACCAGGAGCGGAACCAGTATGAGTGCTTTTTCTAATGCAAACGTTTGACATGCTGACGACTTTGCATTTCGGCCCATTCGTATTTGCAAAGTGTTCGTGATTGTCGCAAAGATTTTCAGAAGCTTATGGCATGAGTTTAACAAGAGTACTGGAGGATTCAAAGCAGTGTGGCATCATCAGATTAACATGCAAAGTTGCCATGGAAGTATGTACGGTTGAAATTAAGTACGCACATGTGCACATTGAAGCATGCTTCTCTGAATTAGCCTAGAAGGCTTGCATGTCACCAATTACTATTGTTGCAGCCACGTCACTGTTGGGTATTTTGAGCAGAAATACATTAATGTGGCCACAAGGAATATGTAACACCATGCTATGGCCAAGAGTAGATAGCAGTACTGTAATGTGTTGATATCTGACATAAGAGCAGCCTGCATTTCGCATGTTGGGATCCTGTACAGGTCTAAATTAGCCTTTGATCCTTCATAGGTCGATAATTTGGGTACCATTCTAAATGCGGTATTAACACCAGTCATTAGCAGGTTTAGCAGCATGAGAACCCTGGCATTAAGTGCAATCATTGTGTTATGGCAGCAAGACATTTGTATGAATTATGAAAAGTACATTTCAATGTCTGTGCCTTAGGATAGTCTTTTTTTGTGTTTTTAATTTAATTACCAATCTCATAATTATACTTGTGTACATACAGAACATCCTACAATCAAGACCAATGCTAAATGATTAGAAGGAATCTTTTGTCCGAAATGTTTCACTAATCATTGCCTCTGTCCGCTATCAGTACCATGGGACCCCATTGTATTTCAAATTGTCAAAAATCTCTTTTCATCCTATACATTTTTTTAAATTAATACTTTTTCTCATACGCCTGTTAGCCATTGTAGTACAGGTGGCAGGCAGCATGGCTGCTGTCCAATCCCAGGCCACTGAGTTTTGCAACAACAAAGAGAATGAAGGAACATTGCTCATTATCTGCCCTGGAGTCATGTCACACCCCAGCACAATTGGACAAGGAGAGTAGACTGGTCAATGTTCATAAAATCTGTGCTTTTTTGCCACACCTTTCTCTTTGCTGAACTAGCACTCTATTTGCCTAGCGCCTTGATGCCCCCATTGGTGAATGCTGCTCTTTACAAATGCCTCAACGTAACATAAACTATTGAACTGTCTGGCAGACACTCTATAGAAATGTATACATTGAAGGAGTCCAGTCAAGGGAGACTATTCATCTTAGTACGAATAATTGTACATCCTTCATGCAAATGGAAGCAACTGCCATCTCACTGAATGTTTCCATTTATTTGCAAATTGTCAGAGAATATTTCCCACACTAGGAGCAATCTCAATACCACAACCGTTAATCCTCTTCCTATGACCATTGGATCACCTATAACATGCTTGGGACCAGTTTTTATTTGTGGTCAATATTTAATTGAACATGACACCATTTTCATTACATAGCTTACATGCATGGCGTACCACAGCATGGTCTCCAGACAATTTGGCATTTTGGAAAGAGAAAGGGTTAGGTGAGAGTGGAAATGCAAGATTGCACTGCTGCTGCGTTGATGTGGCCAGTTCAGAATTACCCATGTACTTGCATATGCAGGTCTCTAGCATATCATCTGAAGTGGCTCTAAATAAGGTTTTTTGCAGGCAACTTCTTTGGCCAAAACATAATTCGGAAGATAACTCAAACAGTGCACAATTGAATAGTGATGGAGTTTTGACGGATTGCCATTGGGCAAGGGTGTAGGAGATTTGTATTAAATTAATAAACAGATGCAGGTAATTCCATCTGTGAAAAGGAAATCTGCTGATCAGATTCCCCTTTCATAAGCTCCATGCTAAAAGCATAGTGTGTATCTGTGTCCTGCTGCATCAGTACCCTGATTTGCAGCGCCTGCACTACCAGTGGCATAGAGCAGGTTCAGAGGTCACAGTTACACATTTGACAGCTGTAGTGACAGCCAAGTCTATGCAGCCCAGGGGCTGCAGTTAAGATATGCACCCCTCTTCCAAAACCCTTAAATTCTGGGACGACCTCCTGGTGGCAGAATATTCTTTAAATTTAAGCCGTACCGGAGTTAGAGAATGGTGGATGGTATTCTCATAATTATTACAGCCACATCCCATTTGATATTAAAAATGTGTCGGCTCCTGTGAGTTATGCTCAACTGTGGAAGGTGCTGTGTATTCGGGCCAGTCGGGTTGACCCTGACAGGACAGGAACTTGAATGGCCATGCCTCTTCTTTGATCTCTTTGTGTGGCAGGTAACATCCTCCACCAGGGACAGCCACACAGCGGGCAGCTGCCCTGGGCCCAGGCATCAAAGCAGCACACAGTAACCTCACACAAGGGTGCTGAATTTCTAAAGGTCCTCATATCTCGTTAAAGACCTTCGCTACGCTCGGGCCTTTAACTCGGTCTTCAGGGCTCATAATGCCACAGTACACTCCTCTCTCCAGGTCTATAAAGCTATATGAATGATGAAAATGATCTGCAAAACAATTTATTTGCTGGGCATTACCGGTGTACAAGAAAGTAATCCCCAAAAATAACAAAGAGCAGAATTTCCCGCACCCAACCATGGTTGTAGGACTGTTTGGACCGGACTACACTGACCTCCCATAAAACGTGTTCTATAAAATGAGCATACACACATTATACCTTTGAAGCATGGTGCAATTTTATACTCCAAGAATGAATTTTCTTATTTAAGCCAGCTATGGATAATGTTACTTAATGTGAGTTTATCATTGGTTTATCACCAATTTTATTTTTGTAGCCCACCTCCCTCTTCCACCCTGTGTGGCCTTTCATCTCCCGCATAAACATTTAATTATTTCACAATTAAATTACCTCCTACTAGAAATGACAGGTTTTCTGTGTTCTCGTTCCTTTTTCCCCATAGTAACACAGGCAGTATTCTGTACAGCTTGCTGAACAAATGTAGTTGGGTCAGTCCATCAGCCCCCTTCCTCCACTTGCACATTGCGCCTAGGACAACACGCAAAACACTGCTGGGATGGTGAAAAGCAGTGTAAGAAGGATCAGGGAGGAGTCGATGGATGCATATTGAATCAGTGCTTTAATTAGATCTATGCGTATCCCAGTCATAGACAAGCCTGCTAATGAAAACCTGTATTTCCAGGCTAATAAACAGAATCCCCTTTAATTCACAGCAAGCACTTTCAATTACCAAACACCACATGGTTTTGCAGCCCACAAAAGGCTTTATGTTGGCAAGCGCCAGAGGCGATCACAAACAAATATGGTTTTGCCCTAATAATGCATGACCAAGGCTTGTTGAACCTGGAACACATGTTGATCATGTACCACTATCCCCAGCAGCTCGAAAGCTGCCCTTTTAAGGACTTTGATCCTTGAAATCTTTTAAAGTTATTTCCATTATTAAGGCCCAGAAACTCTGAATCACAGGGAAGGTCCACTTTATGTGGACATGTTTGCCAATTGCACCACATCCTGTGTAGCCAAAATTAAGAATACTGTGGCTTGATTTTGTGATAGGTTGGGGAGGATGCTGGAAAACTCTGTGCAGACTATTGCATCAATTGGAAACAATGCTAACCAGTCTCGACCTAGTTCAACATGTCTGTTCGTTCTCATTGATGGCAAGGTTTTTGATCAAGTTTTAAGTGTGTGTGGCCCGGCCATATTAGATTCATAATGGCTCCACCGAGTATTATTGTACAGTGGAAAAAATATGCAGAACCATCCAATTTACAGACACCATTAGCAATGGCAGTTTATTTTCCCAGAAAGGGCAATGTGAGTGTCTTTATCCTAGCAATACCACTTATCTGTCGAACACACTTTTAACAGTGACCCAAGTTCCGCACAGATAGCAATCTAAAGTCCCACTAGTTGCGCACAACACATCTGTTGAATGAAAATTGATTTCCGCGTTCATGGCTGGATTTTACTATGCATTTGGCACAATGTGAACTAAATATTCTAGGCTTTGATCGTTATGTGCTCATATTGGAGCAGTTTTTTCTTCAGTTTAAGGGAAATCCCCGATTGGCAACTAACACACGAGACACATATAACACAATGAGGCTACATGTATGGTGAGATCTCTCATCCATAGGAAATGCACACAATATATGTCTAATAACTTTACATTGCATGGGACTGATCAGAATGCATTTTTGCCAATTAAATTAATGTCTGTTCCGGACGCCCCCAGCCAAACTGGAAAGCTTCGTTGACATGCATGTTATGATTCAAAAGATCTAAAGGGTCAAAAAGGGATGTGGTTTTCATGTCATTGGTTTTCTCATAGACAATGTCCAATTTTTTCTCTAGAGTACAGCCCAATCCACTGGATGTATTTTCACCAATTAAGAAACCCCAATTGTAATCTATTGTATTACTCGATTGGGGCCCTTTTTATGATCTGTTAGATTATCACCTCCCAAAGGTTCTTTAAGAGGAACCACAGTAAGAATTCAACCCAAAACCCTGAGACACAACCTAATGGACTAAGCCAAACCCAAGGGCTGATAAAGTTAATGAAACTCCTAAGGCAATACAAAAAAGCATTGGTGAGCCCAGATAAGGGGTTCAGACCAAGGGCAAGAGGGCTGCTGATGAAGGGAGACTGCCACGTGGTCCTATGTGAGTACCTTTCTGGATAGTCTATTTTCTTCATGGAGCCTGATACAAAGGTGTTAATCTTGGTAGAGATCCCACGAGGATCTGACAGCTGGATGCTAAGAAACCAAACAAACCTTTGCGTGAATGCTCAATAGATACTCCAGAACCCTAGTCAAGTCTGTCTTTCTCTGGTTCTAGTGTACTATCGCATCTTCTGAAGGAAGCCCATATACATAGCAAATCTGCCTGTATTATTCACTAAAAAACTCATTGGGGCCTTTGGGACTAGGGAAGTGATCCCTCTATGCTTAACACCCCCTATTGGACAGGGTAAACAACACAGAGCGATTTAAGTCCCCATTAATTTTCCCTAGAGACCCATTTATGGGGTATGCAGGAACTAAGATATGTGGGACTCTTCAACAATGGTTGGCTTGGCTTCTGACTCAAACTTAATTTCTTCCTATAGGAAAAACATCAGAACAATGGAAAAACTAGCCTCCTGAATTCAAACGAGGAACAAATCAGGAAGGAGTATCCATGAAGAGCCTTGACTTTAACTACGCCCTAGCACTCATAGAGAGAGAGGGAGAGAGATGCTCGGAGAGGCAGAACTCCAGCCGTGGCATCGTACCCAGAGGTCTGCTCTAGGAGCTGCCAGGGGTGACAACCTGAGCAAGAACAGGTTACCTCAGCAGGCTGAGGCAAGGCCCCAAGGAGGTACTGTCCACAAGCTCCCGCACGGAGTCAGCGAGAACAAGGAAGAGACGCCCAATGCTGCAGAGTCCAGTTATCTAGTTGAGGAGTCTCGTAAGTGGCTCTGCCATGAGACGAGAGGTAGTCCGCCTAAGTAGCCCTGCTAGGGAGCATATCTAGTCAGATATAGGTGCATGGTGGCTTCCGGGAATGAGAGGTGGGTGGTAAATCCAGAGGAAGAAACCCTGGTGTGAGAAAGAAACCAAGAATCCAGAGTGGGTAGAGAAACCGAAAGAAGGCTCAATTGGAGGTGTCGGGGGAGGAACAGGGAAGCTCCAGAGGGAGGGGAGAGAAACCAAGAGAAGCCCTGGTATGGGCTAACAGCCAAGAATCCCCAGAGTTGGGAGAGAAATAGCAAGAATCCCCGGAATGAGGTAATGAGACAAAGGGAAACCCATTGTGGGTGAAAGAACCGATGCACCCAGAGGGGAAGAGGAAGAGACTGAAAGAACACAAGACTGTGGGAACGAGAAATGTGATTGCCTCCCCGAAGTGAGAAGGACTGTGAGGCACACATGTTTCAAGGAGTACCTGAGACCCGTCTGGAACCTCATGACTGCACTGCAGCTGTGATGATTCAACTCCTGGGGTACCAGTGGTTCAGGGGTGAATATCCGTTTCTAAAACATCAATCAGCCCCACACATTTAATGCACCAGAAGAGATCCGAATAGATTGGAATAACAAGCCAATTATAAACCTCCTTGTCCAATTTTTGTAACATGGACGGAACTGCAGGCTTATCTCCGAAAGGTTGTGGATTGTTGGTTAGTTGCAAAACAGCAAAAATCCGATTAACCAATGATAAAAGGGTTGTCAAAAAGTTGTATCAAAACGATTTACTTTATTTATATCCCAACAGACATTTCTAGCAACTCTACCAAATACAATCCACCCTGTAAAGGAATGGAGAGGACAGACCGTTTCAAAGAAGGAAAAGGGATGCACTCTGGATACTGAAGGCAAGTCCCTGAGCGCTCATACCAGAGAGAATACAATCCACTAGGGAAGGAAGAACCGGATGAGAGCAACAGCAAAGAACTCTGCTGCTAAGAATGTTCTGCCGACAAGTAGTACAAGCAGAATATTTATAAAGGAAAACATTGTCATAGATGATGCAATACATACAGTAAAATCTCACACGGCTGATTGGTGTGTGCCTATACATGATCCACCTGATCCATCATAAGAGATGCCATGTCATTGGTTCCAGCCCAGTCTGTCCGTCTTCCATTATGTGGGTGCTGCATTGATCATCTTCTCGTGTCAAAGGTCAAATGACAATGAAGGTCCAATAACAAATTAACTATACTCCTAACATAATGCTAGTTTATCACTATACTGTGCACCTGGCAGGCCTTAAGACGGGCACAAAGGTTCTGGGGCACTCTAACCTTCACCCACCATTTCACTCACTCCCTTTTGTGCCATTCGGTTCCAAGTTCTCCACCCTTGTTTTGAACTATTATGTATCCCACCCAGCACCTCACAATACAAATCACACAATTGTCGTTCAACGATGTGCCCTGTCTGTCATCTTTGACATTTCAGGACTTGTTTGGGGTTGGAGGTCAAAGGGAACCTGGTGACATGGAATTCAGGGATCTTAAGGTTTAGTCAGTTATATGGGCTATAACTCATGGTTGCCTGGGAATGGGCTGATGTGACAAACATTACACTTTTTGGGTTATTTTTGATGCACCCCGGGCCCCTATCCGCCGGGCTCAGACCCGCTTTAACACAAAGCTTTCTATTGATCTCCCTCTGCTGGGCTCGTATCAACTTTCTCTACTTTTCCAAGCTTTCTTTACTTCAGAAATTGAAGAATTTCGGCTGTGCGCAGGTTTTTTCTCAACCGGTCGCAGGACCACTTCGATTCACAATTACTCTTTTCTTCATATGCTTGCTTTCTCACTTCTCAGCTGGATACCTTAGAGACTTTTGACTGAGCACCCATGCGGCACTGGACCACTCTGTCAAGGGGAGTGTACCTTGCTTTAAAAGTTCAATCAAAATAGCTAATCTTTACCTGCGTCCTTCATCACACTTGTTTTAGCAATGTTTGTGCCAGTGCTCGCCATACAATGTTGCTGCTTGCAACCTCGGCTTCAACACAGACCGGTTTTGTATTGGTCTCCACAACTCACCGGCTGTGTTGATTTCACTGATGCTGCTTTGTTCTTGGAGCCAAGGACAGTACCACGAAAGCTGGTGCTTCTTCCCCCATTAATTATTGACGTGCGAGGGCCCTGGGTACCTCCGACACACAATGCAGGATTCTTCAGCATGGTTTCCTGGTCTTACGCTTTCTACTCTCGAGATTTCATGAAAGTAATGGTTTTTTGTAGAAAAGATCAAGGGAACGCCTCTTCCCCCTTCTAACCCTCTTCTGTGTTGCCGTCTTTGTTCTCTCGCTAAACTGCCATCTTGGAACTGCTGTGTCCTCATTTGCTTTGCCTCGCTCAGAGTGTGCTCTCGTGCTCCGCCTTTTATACATGGTGGGAAGTGTAATGGAAGTCTGGTGTGTGTGATGGTCAGTAATTGCCTGAACTCATCTGACCATTGTATTGGGACACGTCAGGTATACTGCTCAGGTGTTAGTCTGTTTTCTCTCATAGCGGGCTGTCTGTGAGAAAATGTTTGTTGTAAAAAGGGGGGGTGGTTAAGTTCCTAAATATCCTACCGGGTAGGATGTGGTAAAGGTCTTACAAGAAAGGGGATGCCGCATCTCACCATCCAATGTCCCACTCCCTGCAGACCCCTCACCCAGGTGATCCTCCCACACTGGTCCAACCCCAGGAATTGGATCCAATAGTGATGGCTGTGTCCTGGCCACCTGGATGCCAGATCCCTGGGGACTAGTGGATGAGACACCTTCTGGTTTCTCGCAATACTATCTTGCTGTTTTTCGTGCATGTAAGCAATACCTCTTGGCCAAAACCATGCAACTGATATGAGAATGGGCGTTTGAGTAATTCTTCTTTATCACAGACCTTCTCCTTCATCACAATACTACTCCTGTCTCACCGTCCTCCTTTTTATCACAAGCCTTCTTTGTTCCTAAAAGTACATTTGTTTCATGACAGACCTTAGTCGAAGTACTTGTCCGTTGTCATCGGTCCTTCTCCTTTTTCACAGACCTTTTTTTATTAGTCTTTCATTACATTTAATCTCCTTCATCACAGTCCTTTTTCATTTATCTAGTCCACCTCCTTTATCAGTCATTCATTAGTCCTTCTCGTTCAACATCCCATCATCATTCCATTGCCTTTGTCATATTCCTTCTCCATTGTATGTCCTTTGTCACTGTCATTCTCTTTCATCAGTTCTACTTCAACTTAGTATTTCCCCTTTATTATAGTCTTTCTCCTTTGTCAAGTTCTTCTTCTCTGCCAAAGTCCTTCTCCTTCGTAATAGTCCTTCTCCTTGGTTCTAGTCTTACTGTTTCAGCCACTGTCTGCCAGTCTCCCTCTCTCTGGTTTACTCTGTATCGCTTCTTCTCTCTGTTCTTGTTTTCCTCCTCATATGTCCTTCTTTGCATCTCCCTGCCTCTCTCTCGCCTTCTCTCAATCTGCATTTTTCACTTTCTCTCTTGGTTGCCATCTGTTTCTCTTATCCTGCTCACTTTGTTTTGTAGCAAAATTCATTACTATATGGAATGGGGATAAGACAACACATTCAAATAAGGACTAAGCATACTAATAAAGAAGTCTTAAAATCTATAAAACAACTCAAACATCACTTTCTCACAACTCCCCATATCTCGTTTTTTTATCAAGGCCCAAAAATCTAGGTTTCAAGAGCCTTTCATTTATTGCCAGGACACATTGAGATAGTAGGCCACAGATTCTAACACACTCTCATTTTTAATGAATGAGCATCATGCCACATCGTCCTTACACTTTATAGTACTGTTTGACCTAAAGATGCATATGAACCCCTTCTGTTTGCGTCATTGATAACTCAGAGTGAAGTCCCCTGCCTGGTTTTGAAGTGCACCAAATAGGTGGCTTAGTGGACTGGGTCCAACCCTGAGCCTGCGGATGCTGGGCCTGGGGGCAGCATGGGGAGGATCTCCTGGCCACCCTGCCTTGAACCAACGATCATATACCTTGGGGCATGACAATCCTGATGACTTTAGCCCTCCGGAGTAAGTTAGGGTGGAACAGTCCTGGTTGTCTTGACCCTCCACAGTACCATCATAAGGCTGCGAGCGGCACCTGTAGTTAAATTCGCCCCTACTGAGTGTCTTTGAAGTTCTAGGGATTTCATCAAAGGCGACCTCTGTCAGACATTATCAGCAGCATTTGTTCTAACACCCTCAATAAGATCCTTAGACACAGGTTTGATAATAATTCCATTTCACATATGGAAATGGGAGGTGGTATTAGTAGGGGGTCAGTAGAAAGTGGTAACAACGGGTGACAAAAGTGGCGCAGAAGAGGTGGAGGTAGGAACATCAGCAGAAGGTGGTAGAAAGTGGGTGATAGTAACTTCTAGAGTGAAGGTGGAGGTGTGACCACCCAGAGGGGGAAGATGGTACAAAGGAGGTAACTTTCTTTTGCTTTAATGACCACTGTGAAGGCATCATGAAGCAAGACAGACAACAGATTCAAAGTGCAAACACACATGGTATGTTAACTTACTTGTCAGCATGGTTGAATGCCTAACTTGCCCTATCTTAAGGTTGGATTTCCCTACCTAAAGAAACGAAGGATAGTCTGAGTCGGTAAGGTCAACTTAAAAAGACTGTCTCTGTCCAAAACCTATACTTTCCCTTACAACTAAAGCTAAAATATATGTAGGGATGGACAGCACAAAAGGAATAGCGTTCCAAATAAAGTTCTGAGTTTCTTCCATCTCCTGGCTGACATTCCAGCGTCCCTTCCCCCAAGTTCATGACAATTCCACAAAGTCTCAGAGTTCTTTTCCCCAAGAAGGCAACACATTTCCAAAATGGGGTCTAGAGGTTCCCTTACTCAAGACAACCACAAAGTTCATAAGGTCTCCGATTTCCCTTTCCCAAGGCTTCAGCTTGCTCAGCCTGCCAACTTGTACTGCGTTTCAGTCTTTCAATATTCAAAACCATTTCCAAGTCAAGTATACATTCCTTCTGGTTTCTTGACAGTTCGTACAGATTGCTTTCTTCTTCAATTCAGCAACCTCTTTCATACACTTGGAATTGCTCTCTGTATGTTTCAGCTTTCACAGATAAGGTAGCCCGGTTTAGGTGCAGTTATCGGACCCCATAGTCCACCCATTACAGGTCACACAACTGGTAACCCTAGGCGTTCTTGCACACACAGGCTCTTCTGTAACTGCACCGGTCTTCTGGTATATATGCTTTTGGCTTTCTCCTTTCTTGACTTTGCCACAATGTGCTCTTTCATACAGTTCACTTAGTGGTTCCCTTTCTTTCACCACATTGCTTTCACCCTCTTCAGCAATATTCAATATTTGCTTTTCAACGCATTCTATTAGACTTGGTCTTTGCTTTCAATATATTGTATGTGTTCTACACTCAAAATTGTCATCTGTTCATCAGTTTGTTAAAAGCTTTCATTTAATACAGTATTCAATAATTCTGAGCTTCTACCCATTACCCCAGCACTCTTCAAGATGTTGGCGCTTCCACGCTTTATATACGTGCTGCAGAATGCCCCACACAATACCGGACTCAGAATTCGTCTGGATGGAACGCCTCCTCAGAAAATTGATATGGAAAGGCGGGCAACCCCTATCGCTCTGACAATGCTGCAAAGGTCCATATGGGAGGGGGGTATTGGAGTCCCACATCTCCGGTCCTATTACTGGGCTGCCCAATTAATAGTGGTCAGTGACCTGTTGCACGGGGACCACAAACTCCAACACATCAGGGCAGAAATATCCATTGCACAAGATACCCCACCACTCGCCATACTATACCAGAACTTCACTAGACCCCCTCCACAGAGAATCTCTGCACATATCGCAACTGTATGGAGACAGGCACACACACACACACATGGGCTGGGGGAACAAAATAACTCTGGCGCAGCCATTGTGGCATAATTATGTGCTTACCGAGGTGCGGAAACTTGCTGTATGGACCCGGTGGGTGGAGGCAGGAATAACAACATTCAGGGATGTAATAACAGATGGCTCTATTTGCCAGTTCGAGGCACTGCAACAAAAATTCGGACTCCCCGAGAATGAGCGCTATCTCTACATGCAGCTGTTGCACGCCCTTGGTGGTCATAGGCAGGCGCTCACGGACACACCGGATTGTACCCCCCTGGAGCGTTATCTCTTTCCACAATACATCCTCACCAAAGTCACGTCAACTCTATATAAAGCAATAAATGCATTTACTACCCCGTTACTGGCCAGCCTTAAAACTAAATGGGAAAGGGACGTAAGTGCCATAGAACCAGAGGACTGAGTTCAAGTACTCATGCACCCACGCGAAATCGCCATAGACTCCAAAATCCGGTTGATACAACTCAAGATACTACACCAGGTCTATTACCCTCAAACTGCCCTATTCGGCTGGGGGTGGGCGTCGGATCCCAACTGCTTAAGATGCTCGGGAGAGGAACACACCTTCTACCACCTGCTCTGGGAATGCCCCCGATACAAACCTTCCGGATCAATGCTGTTAAAGATTGACGAAGGTCCTGGGTCGCACAGTTACACTGGAACCTGCAAAACGGTTATTTGGGGTCCCAGATGAAAATGACACAAACAAATGGGAGACTATCTTCTTATTTACTGCAATGGGGTTGATAAAACATGATAGCGCACAGAAGTGGGGGGCCCCGGAGTGTCCGACCCTGGGCCAATGGTCCGCCGTAATGGACACCTGTGCAGCGAAAGAACATAGAATATACACCGCACTGGGATGCCCAGCTAAGGCCATCAAGATCTGGGGAAGTGGGAGGAGGGAATGAACTGAGAACCAATACGATGAAGTGAAAGAATGAATGAGAAAGCATTCAGCAACATAACATTGGGTTACATGACTGCGAAGACAAGTACGAAGCGGTATGACCGATATGCCAACGGACCTGATAGTGGCAAAGGATGGCGGGGGGAGGGGTGATTGTTTGTATGTTACGACGTTGTGTTTATAAAACAATAAAATGTTATATAACAAAAAATAATAATAATTCTGAGCTTCTACTCTGTTGCTCACAGTTCATCTTTCTCTGCGCAACCCATTGCTTTGGGTTCACTATATTTTGCATATGATCTTTCATTCATTACCTATTCACTTTTGCTTTCAAAGCCACCAGGAGCGCCCGGGTTCCCGTGTTTCCTTCTTGTGCACTCACCGGCCCCTGGCGTCTCCTCCGGATGGCTGCTTTCTCTCCTGCTTCGCCAATACGTTTCCTTTGGACTGCATACCCTCTCGAACTTCGCTTCCCTCTCTGTGGTTTTCCGGCAGTTCGGCTTGGTTCCCGCAGATGCTGCTGAGAGTTTGCAGATATCTGATGTCTTCTGTGTCCACAGTGCCTGCTATGCACACCAGACCAATGAGACTCCCACTTCTGTGGCACTCTCATGACCAGCCCAGGAATCCGCTTCACAGCTCCTTCAGGATACCTGCTGGCGTCCTGGCTTCCTAGCAGGACCACACGCAACAGCCTCCTTCTGCACAGGATTATCCCCTCAGGCTCGAAACGCGGGCCTGACTTCTCTCCTGCTGGTCTCTGTTCACCTTGTCAGCTCCACCTTTTTATACATCTGTAACCAATTGACAGATTGCAGCTGCGAGCCCTCCGGCCCAATTGCCTGACCATAGTTAGTGGAGTACTGTGGACATGTCTGACCCTTGCACCAGTCTGCATGCTGCTTCCTCATCTCAGTACTAGAGTGGTGAAAGGACATGTTAGTGTTCACTACTTTTTTTTTTTTTAAATGTATTTATTTTTTATTGATATAGTTGATAAATCAACTTTTCAATACGTAAATACAAAATTTATAAAAACAAAACAAAATTATGCATACAAAACCAAACAAATGTAAATCACATCATTACACATTAAATCATGTCATATAAAAACAGATCATATTGACTCAGAGTCAAAGAGAAAGATATTTCATACATTTTTTCGTGTTTTCTCTTTTACAGTTTGTGAAAACGATATGTTAGCTTTTACTTAAGCCATAAAATATATAAAAACCTGATTAGAACATTTAGCTAGTCTTTTCTATCACTACGAAATTCTCTCACATTATCATTATAGTTTGTCCCTGAAGTCTTCCTTTAATTTCAATGCTATCAAATAGTTCACAATTGCTAATTTTATAGTTATTTGAGTATTGAAAATCCGAAACCAAAAATGTTCAATCGTTAAAGGATTGTGTGTTTCAAAGTGTGTTTTGAAGCACTCGATTCTTTTGTGCAGTAGCATGGGACATTCCGCAATTAGATGGACTAAGGTTTCAGGAATATTTGGATCTTTACAAAAGCGGCAAAAGTCTTCTTTTTTTGTAATGATGTTCCATTTAGCTAGAACATTTCTTGTATGCCACAGGTTAATTCTAAATCTTAAAAATGAGTCTCTCGCTTTAACACCAGGAAACTTCAGCAAATAATTTTCCGGTGTTCTGACTTTCTTCGTAATTATTTTATGGACTTTGGCATGTTTTGTCTTTTGGCATTGCTCATATGTATTAATCCAATCCCATATCATAACTTTCTCCTTCGCTCTCTTGAGATTAGTTATTAATAGTGAGATTTCAGCACTTTGCAAGAAAAGTTTGACGCGTTGACGCCACATGCCCATGACCTTGTGTTCACTTGTTTTCTTGTAAATAGAAAGAACATGCAGTAAGGAACTTTCTTGTTGATCCATGATACATTTACGGTACAGGCTACATAATCTCCAAATATACATGCAGTAAAAGGAAGATAATCCCAGTTCATATTTTAGCAAACACATCTGCACTGTCATGGGTACATGTAATATATTTTTCCAGAATTGGCCTTCCAATCTCAACCAGGCCATCTCGTTTCTCCATGACCTTGTCTCAGCTCAGTATAGTACCGTTGGTACTACCTTCTGACAATAAAACATAATTATAGGCTTTAGAGAAAAGGTACCATATTTTTGATTTATGTTGGAAGCCTGTGAGGTAGCGGTTCTGATTTTCTTTTTAAGGGCGCCCTCTACTGTGCCCTCTACTGCATTACATCCTAGCCACACACGTTGCAATAATCATTCAACTACCCAAGGCAACCATCCCCACCCTTGAGATCGATAATTTGGCCTGCCCAAACCCACACCACCCAGCTTCATCCACCATGACTATGACCCCCATAACGAGCCCCTCAGCAACTATCGCAGGCGCTCACCACCTGAGCAACCAGATCAACCAATACCTTAATGACCCAGCTCTCTGGCTAGAACACTTTTCCAGGAAACCCACGCCTAACCAACCTTGCCCTCTCATCCTCAGGAATAAGAGACTAGGTACCAGATTCCGCATTCGTCCTTCCCGCACTAACACCCCTAAGCAAGCCCCACACATTCCACCCTCGCCCACCGCTACCTGCAAAATCAAGACCACAGGGGTTGAACTGCCTGTATTCAAGAGCGCCCTCATCAATGCTAGATCTCTCACAGCACATGCTCTTGACATAGCCAACCTTATCACCACTGCTGACCTTGACTTCATGGCCATATCCGAAACCTGGCTACATGCCGCATCTGGCCCCTCTCTAGCCCTGGCATTACCGCCTGACTATGGCATCACGCGCTGCGACCGCTCCTCTGCACAAACAAGAGGTGGTGGCGTGGACTTCATCCATAAAAATTCCCTTGACCTAAGAGTGGTAGCTGATTCCAAACTTGAATCAGCTGAACTGTTGTCAATCAAAATAGCACTAACACCCAACCAAACGGCCACCCTTCACCTGATCTACAGGCCACCAGGCCCAGCACCCACCTTTGTCAGTGAAATTTCCACTCTCCTCCTAGACAAAATGAAAAACAACTCGCAAACAATCATCCTAGGCGACCTTAATCTAGGTCGTGGCGACCCCAAAGATCTTGTAGCAACTGATCTGGAAAATGCTCTCACAGACCTAGGCCTCACCTTGTACATCCAAGAACCAACCCATATCAAAGGCAGGACCATTGATTGGTTAGCCGGCTCCAACTGTAACATCCAGTTCTTCAACAACTCCCCATGCTTATGGTCTGACCATCACATCATAATGTTTAACATCGAAGCTACCCCGCGAGCTCCAACGCCAATAGCCCCAGCACTCCCCACCCGCAACAAAAAAAATATAACAAAGGAACAACTCCTCCCTCTGTTACTCCCATCCCTTAATGTGGCAACTAACTCTTGTTCTGATCCCACCTCCCTAGCAGATACCTATAACCAAACTATGCTCATGGCTATTGACACTATAGCACCAATGAAACCTAGGAAGGCCAAACCGCGAGCACATCTTAACTCATGGTTCACTCCTCAGCTAAGAATCCTCCGCAAAGCTAAATGCTGTGCGGAAAATCGCTGGAAAAGCCACCCATCTGATGAACACAAAGATGGCTTCCTCCTCGCCTCCCTTACTTATAAAGATGCCATCATCACTGCTAAAAAAGAATCGCTTAACAACCGTATCCTACAAGCGGACTCTAACTCCAAGGAACTTTTCAGAATCCTAAAAGAGTTCGAAACCCCAGTCTCCCCTCCTGACACTTGCACGAAAGACAGCAATTGGTGTGCTAACATTCAAGCAGCACTACTTAACAAAATCTCTATGCTTCAATCCAAAATCAAAGAAAAGCAAGACAGCCTGAAGCGCGAAAACCGCTCGCCCTCCCCTACCAGGCCCACCCCCTCCAACACTGCTATCACCAAACCCTTCACCTTCTCACCGTTCACTGTCACTGAGGTAGAAAACATTATCCTGAGGATTAAACCGTCTAACTGCTAAGGTGACCCGTGCCCTGCTCCTAACATTAAGGATTCTGCCCATGATTTAGCTCCATTCATCACAGCCTTCATCAACTCCTCCTTTAAAACAGGTATTGTTCCGGACAACCTTAAGGACGCTTGGGTGATCCCGCTACTAAAAAAACCTTCTCTAGACCCAAATATACCCACAAACTTCCGACGTATCACTACAGTACCATTTCTGCTTAAGATACTGTACCGCACAGCTTACCTGCAGATCCAAAACTACCTCGAATCAAACAATCGGTTGGGCCTACGACAATCCGGATTTCGGCCCAGACATGGGACTGAAACGGCTCTACTAGACCTAAAAACTCAGATCGAAGTACTAAAGGACACTGGCAAACTAGCAATGCTTTTACTCCTCGACCTCTCGGCCGCATTTGATTTGGTTAACCACCAAATCCTTTGCAGACACCTCTACTCGGCTGCCAACTTCTCAACGTCCGCTGCGGCCTGGATCAAATCCTTCTTGAGCAACAGATCCATGAGGGTCTTTGCACCCTCTGCAGCGGCGGATCCTTCCCCTATTCATTGCGGCATACCTCAGGGTTCCTGCGTGTCACTGACAATTTACAATATCTTTACGAAACCACTCTTTGATGTGCTTGATTATCTGGGTGTCTCCTACACCAATTATGCGGACGACACCCAGATACTCATTCCCATCTCAGGTGATTATCTGGCAGACACTAAGGCCCTCAATAACGTCTACCTGGTTATACAAGCTTGGATGGCCCAGCACCAGCTATGTCTGAACGACGATAAGACGGAGCTCCTTATCTTGGGTACCTCACAACGCCGAGCAAACTCGAGCCATCTTATCAGTCGTTCACCATAGACGGCAATACCATACATGTCTCGAAAGACACCAAAACATTAGGCTTTTACCTAGACTCGACCCTATCCCTATCGAGACAAACAAATGCAGTTAGGTCTACCTCCGCCTACACGTGCAAACTTATTTCTGCCTGCAGACCATTTCTTACTACCCCCAACAGTGTCACACTAGCCAGAACACTTATCATGGCAAAAATTGATTACTGCAGTGCTCTTTACTTAGGTACCAGCCAAGAGAACCTTTCCAAACTCCAAACTACCCATAATTATGCCATTCGAGCGGCCCTGAACATCCCTCACAACCATCACATCTCAGACGCCAGAACCAGCCTAAAGTGGCTACCGGTGAAGCAGAGAATTTCCCTAAAAACTCTTGCCCTCACACACAAATACTTGGCCAACAAGGCCCCAATCTATCTATGTAGTCGGCTTTCGCGCCACTCTACTACCCGACCACTAAGAACTGCTCAGACTCACTGCCTAACTATCCCCAGGTATAAGCTTCAGAAAGCGGGAGGCACCAGCTTCCCTGTCCTAGCCTCTAAACTCTGGAACACCCTCCCTGCTACTATCAGAGCCGAAGATTCCTTCAACACCTTCAAGACTAAAACCAAATCCTGGCTCTTTGACCAGCATTAAGACATGCCCGACACCTCTGTCTTATTTTCCCTGGCCTGCCCCCCTTGACTCCATGTCTGGCCTGCTAATTCTGCTAACGATTTTGCTCACACTAGGATACTTCCTCAGCTAATCCTAGTGCATTGTAACCTATGTAATATATGTAATTAATATGATTGTTATTTACTGGTATTGTTTAAATTTTTGTGATGTAACCTCCTTGCCTGTATGTTTGTCCTTGCAACTGTTGTACAAATTGCGCCCTGATGCCCCCCGGGCCTGATGGTCTGCACGTTATAAATAAACAAATACAAATACAAGTTCTTCAAGGTACGGAGTGTCAGCCATAGATGTATTGACATTCATCCCCAGGTATTTGTATTGTGTTACATTTTCTAGAGGTTGGGACATAAGGGAACTTGTGCAACGAGATGCTCTGGCTTTACTGTTGGGAACATCCTTCATTGTTTTTGTTTTGAAGTCATTTATGACCAAATTATTTTCTTCCACGTATTTCCCTAGCTGGTCAAGTAAATTCTGCAGGCCCCTTGGTGTTTTTGCCAGCAGAACCAGGTCATCGGCATACAACATCCAAGGGACTGCATGAATTCCAAGCCGTGGCACGTCTGATATCACCTCCCTAAACTCCTTCACCACATCTGCTATAAAGCAGTTAAAAAGGGTTGAAGCCAAGAGACACCCCTGTTTCAGACCTTTGTATGTGTTAATCGATTTGGATAGAGTTCCATCCATTGTCAGACGAACTTGTATGGAAGTTTCTGTGTGGAATTGAATTATCCAATGTTGCAAATACTCAGGACATGAATTTTTAACTAATTCATTGAATAAAAGTTTTCTTGATACAGAATCGAAAGCGGTTTCAAAGTCGATGAAGGCCATGAAGACAGATTGTTTAGCTTGTAGCCCATGTTGTTTAATGGCATTAAAAACTTTTAGCTTCACAGAAGTTCCTAAGCCCACGACGAAACCTGTTTGGAAGGGATCATTTAGACCAGCTGCTTTAGACCATTTGTTAAAGTCTCTTAAGACCAAACGCACAAAAATATCTTTCCCGGTGCATCAAGTAACGCGATAGGTCTATCATTTCTTGGATCCGTCTGTCCCCTTTTTTGTAAATGGGGACAATAATTGATTTCTGCCAGCAACAAGGTATTTTTTTACTAATTATAATCTGGCTAAATATGGCACCCAATATAGCTTCCCACGCCCCCGGATTTTTACTTAACATTAGGTTAGAAAGACCATCCGGTCCCAGGGCTCTCGACTTGCTTAGTTTTTTGATGTACATTTCAATATCTAGGTTATCGAAAATCAATTGTTCTTTTCCCTTGAGACCATGATCTATTTGTCTCGTCGAGATATGGGTTTCGGCATATAAGGAATTGTAGTATTGTACCCATATTTCCTCAGGGACTGCATTTATTTGATTTTATTAAGCCCCACACTAAAGCAGAATTTTTTGAAGCTATTGAGTACAACATGGTTTGAGCATCTTTCAATATAATTTTTGCTTTTCGTTGTTTTAACCAATTTGTATATCTATTTTTGCACTTCGATATAATTTGTGCTTTACTATTATGATTCTGCTGCATAATGAAACGTACCTCTCTTCTAAGCTCAGCTTTCCTAATTCTGATCTCTTCATCATGTACATGTTCATGCTGTTTCTGATCTATAGAGAGTAATTGGTCAGGTTTCTTGAATAGCTGTAACGTTCCCACATAGTCTCCATCTAAATAGTGTAAGTTCGGTTTCAGAATGTCTTTTGGATATGACACCGCTATAAGAAGATAATTTAAGACCGCTGGAGTCCATCTGAAACGATTACCATTAGTAGAGATTTCTAAATTCCTAGTATATTTTTGGCTTTGATTTTTTGATTTGTAACAATTTTGGCTGGCCATGTCCATGTAAGTTGGAGAATATTATGATCACTTTTAGATTGCTGTAGAACTTTGAAGGAGGTGACTGACAAAGGAAAATAGCTCATTGTTAGTGTAAACATCATCAATAGTGGAGGTGTAATTTCCTTGCTGCCATGTGACTTTAGGAGGAACATCACCAGACACTGAGCCATTTATCATATTGAAACCTCTCTTTAATTAGGCATATCCACTTTTCCTTCGTTTCCTTTAACTTCCCTGTTTTTTCATTTATACAATCCATATTTAAATCACCCGCAATAATTGTAAATTTGACAAGGGGATCTTTATGAATCATATTTAGGCATTGTGTCAAATCTTTAAAAAAACGATTGTCAGGAATGCTTACATGGTTCCAATACAAATTAAGGCAGGCAACAATGTGATTATTTGACATAATTCGAACCAACTGCATGTAACTATTAGAGGCCCACGCTTTAACTTTCATTCCGCTTGACACTTTTACAGCTGTTAGAAGACCCGCCTTTGGTCGGACTCTAGTTGGTTGAATAGCCGGTTCCAAGATAACGTAATGATTCTCCCACACTGGAGGAGAGGTAAACCATACTTCTTGCAGCATAATAATATCATATGGGCCTAATATGGACATTGAAGTTGATTCAAGTTGAGTATGGCCTCTGGTGTTCCAAGAAGCTAGCTGAATATTTTGCTTACTTTCATCAAAAGGTAGCTAACATTCATTTAACCCTCTGCTCTGAGAGAAGCTCGTTACCATTCTTGTTTGATTATCATTAGCTGTGAAACATTCTATCGTCAGCAGATCAGATGGTCTATCGGCAAACCATACCTTTCCATTTGGAATGTTTGGATGTATATTGGTTACATTTGAAGGATATATGTTAGCTACATTCAGAGGATGGGTGTTTACTGTATTTGATGTTATTGTAGGATTGTGCAGCAAAAAACCCAATTGATATATTTCGTCCCTTGCTTGCCAAATAGAGTATTTGACTTTAGCTGATGACATCCATATTTTAACAACTGACCTGTCGTGATCATGGATGAACTCTACTTGGGCTATGTTGTCCGACTTTGACCCTTGCAAAACGGGAATACTCTGTAGTATGTTTAATACTGAGGATCGATTCAGATCATATAACTCAAACTCTCCGCCTCGACATTGAAAATTAAACTCACATGTGTGGAGTCATTACATTTGTTATGTCTGTTCCTTGGCCGTATTTTCATTTCCTTTTGTTTGTCGCCATAGCATTTACACTTACTGGCGCTACTCTTGCTCCACCTAAAATGTTATTTTGATGGGATTTTGTCTCATATACTTTCGTGTTATATTTCCCAGTCTGATTTGTTTCAGTCTCAAGGGGCCTTTTTACTCTTGTTTTTGTGCTCTGTAGATTTTGCAAGAAGAAAATACCCATTGATTTCATAATCTCTTCACGCCTATCTTCTAAGGTTAGGAATGAGGAATCTTGAGGTCTATTATCATGATCGCCTCCCTGTTCCTTCAGCTGAGTCAATTGGGAGGACGGGTACGCTATATATATTAGTTTTTTTTTGTCCTTCCACTTCCTCTTGATCAATGATTTCAATTATACTCTTATCATGCATCACACATCCAGGGCCCATTTTCTTTTCATTCACACACCGTGAACTTAGCTTTTCTTCATGTAAATTATTTCTATTATCAAGCAAGTCAGAAGCAGTTTCTTTTAAGACTGCTGGTTTTGGTGGACATACTTTCTGGGCACTTATATTTTCAACCGGTACATTTTCAATTACCTGAGTCACAGCATTCTTACTTTCTAACAGTTCTTTTAGTAGAAAATTCTGATCAATTAGTCTTGCATCTAGGGTTTCATATAGCTTGGCTAATGAAAACAATGCCGTGTTCATAGCTTGTAATGTTATTTCTGTGGGAATCAGTGAAACTGGATTTTGAGGGCATTGGGATCCTACATTGCCATGCTTAGAATGCTTGAGGGAATGTTGCATGAATGATATTGACAAGAGGGATGAATCGTGGGAGCATTCCGGGAACATCACTGGTGATTGAGACAGGTGTTCCACATCATCTTCTACATTAGGTTGTTCTGCTATTTCACCGCTAACCGATGATGCCATACCATTTGGCGGATTAGAAATAACCTCCACATAATCATTCATTTTTTTGTGATTGTTATTTACAGAACATATGTTATCAAGAGGTTGGACAGGCTCAGAGTTTATAATTACATCAATCATGGATTTTGCATTTGCAGGTAGGGCAAAATCGCCTAGCGGGTTATGTTCAGTAAAAGCAGCTAGGAGAGAGTCTGATGGCGTGCACAAGTTGATCGCAGGCGCTCACGATTTAACATTTTCAGGGATCGCTGCGGTCCCTTGGGGGTCGTCACTTATAGGTTTGCAATTTTTTTCATTCCCCTTTAAAGGATTACAAACAGCCCCGACAAACCATCCGAATAGAACTTCCTAATGTCGCTAGTATGTGATAGCGATCTACCACGTGAAGATCCGCGTGGGGGAGGTCCATTCATGTTACGTTTTGGTGTAGTATGAAAGTCATAAGGTCGGTCAGTTAGAGGTTCAATATTGGGCATATTTGTTCGCAAAGTATACAATTTTACCATTAATACAATTACCAGTATCAGCAGTATGACCACACCAGAAATCTCAGTATTTCTGACCAGGAGGGGCCAGAGAGGAGGGTCAAAAGAAAAGGAATGCAAAGAAAAAATTAATATATATTATTGACCAGCCCTTACAGAGCGCCCTTTCTCAAAATGACAAGTTAGTTTAAAAGGGATAAGTTTGTTTAGGTTGTTCAAACCCTAAACTCGCAGACGTTCACTGTTAACAGAGTACTTCGAGGTACTTCCGGGTGCGCGCGCGGGTTCACTGCACACTCGGAACTTGAAGCTGCTGTGGGGTGGGTTCAGAGGAGTGGCTAATGCGACTAGACAAATCACAGTTGAGCTACAATAGGGGGAAACACAAACAAAAGAAGGAAAATATCCAATATCAGTGACTCGCTCACTGTCCTCTGCGTTGCAGAGGATTTTGATTACAGTTCAAATTTTCAAATTAGCAAGGAAGGAGGATTACTTTGAGGTCAGGCAACTTCTGTGTTGCTTCTAGTGACGTCCTCTCTTTCACAAAGCTCAGCCACAGTATAAGCCTTGCAGGGAGACCACAAAACGAACGCTGTCAGCAAGGCACTCTACAGTGAACAGTGTACTTCAAGGTACTTCTGGGTGCTCTTAGTCACCTCTTCCTCATCCCAGTACTATAATGGTATGAATTAGGTGAAATGGTTTGCAATAGTCTACAAAGGCAGGGGGAGGGGGAGATTGGCTCTCACACGGGAAAAAAGGGGGATACCATGTCTCGCCTGCGGTTATCCTTTTGCCCAATCCCAAGCACCCTCCACCCTGGTGATTCCCCTCGTCCCCCATTGCATCTCCACCCCAGGCTCCAAAACCGATGGACTTTCCCTGGCAACCTGAGAAGAGAATACAATGGGAGTAGGTTCGAGGATACCCTCAGGTTTCTCATACCACCTTCTTGTGAATGTCATAATTACAAAAGAAACCCAGTAATTCATGCTTCGCTACTTCCATGTGAGTGATTAGCACAGTGACCACAAAAGTGATGCGTGGAAGGTTTTGAACGAATCTGTACCAATGGCAATGCTCTGGGCAACCTTCCACACCACCGTTTTTTAGCCCGTCTGCTCCATTGCAAAAGGGGTACAGCCGTATGCAAATCAGTCAGGTACTGCCCCCAATGGTAGCAACCCAGCCTGAACTGCTAAGCCAGGTCCCCTCTGCACGGAAACACAAGCAACCCCAGACATGTTTGGACCTTGTTGGGCCTCCTCAGTGAGGTGCAGCTTGGTTCCCTATGGTCACAGTTTGTCTCACTATGTGAGAGAGGGTATGCCCAGACGTGGGTCCCTTGCTCGCTGCGCCATAGGGAACCAAGCTGCACCTCACTGAGGAGGTGCAACAATGACGAAACATGTCTGGGGTTGCTTGTGTTTCTGTGCAGAGAGGACCTGGCCTAGCAGTTCGGGCTGGGCTGCTACCATTGGTGGCAGTACCCGACTGATTTGCATATGGCTGGACCCCTTTTGCAATGGCGCAGACGGGCTAAATAACTGTGGTGTGGAAGGTTGCCCAGAGCGTTGCCAGTGGTACAGATTAATTCAAAACCTTCCACCCATCACTTTTGTGGTCACTGATTAACGCAGTGCCATCCACAAACCGGAGCACAAAATCCTGCCCTCCATCCAGGTGCTGGCAAATCTCTTGAATCATTCCTGAAACTGGCTCTTAGCTAGAATGTACACACACATCAGTGTCTAAAATCCATCCCTGTAGAACATTGCCAGTCAGTTCTTCATTTGGGCTATATCTAACACTTGCCTCATTAACACTGTGAAGTACTTGTTGTATCTCCCTATAGCTTTAGTTTGGGTCTTCACTCCTAAGTGACTACCATAACCTCCAATTCATGGAGTGAAAGCATCTTTCAGTTCTACAAACCTTTCTGTGCTTGCACTTCACTGGGTAGCTTGATGCTGGTCAGGATAGAAATAATGCAAAATAAGTCTGTAAAAGAATCCCAGGCTGAATGGAGAGTTTGTAAGGGGAGTTGGTGCTCAAAGAAGAACGTTTTGTAATGGCTGATGATTTCACTCTGTTAAGCTGAAATCATACCCCACAAGTATGCATGTTTATTTCTGTGGGTGTGGTGTCTACATTGCAAATGGGGAGGCTCACTTTGGTGGAGTGTTTAAAATGTGCGTGAATCTTAATCTCGGTTATTAAATGTGGAAAGTAGATCTGCTGATTAATGTGCCCTACTGGGCAATCATAAAGCATGAATGCTGCTCAAATGTTTTTCAGCAGGAACTGTGCACATGGCCTCCACTTAATTGTTTATTACTTCTGAGTAGGATTTTTACATGAGTGTTAATGCACTTGTGGTATGGGCGTGACTTGTGAACGGGTACTGAGTTTCACAATATTCTCATCTTTTTTCAAACCGCTGTGCCTTAGTACGTGTGCTCTCTAATAGGATGTACGTGATTATTTCTAATACGAACATTTCGAAGATGAAAAGGTCGTATTCTAAATGTTTGCATTCGAAATAAGCACCCAACAGCTCAATCTCCTTTGCAGACCCCGCTCCCTACTTGCCTTTTGGTGGCACGTTTTCCCTTCACTTCCGTGCAATGGAACTGGCGCTGCAGGGCCCTTTTTTTTCTACTCAAACTTTGTTTTTGGTGGGGGACACCCCCTATTCCATTATAGCAAACTAAGGTGCTGGGGACACGCCTGCTTCTCTTGTTTGTTATAATGAAAACCAAATGGTTAAAATGTTCGGCATTTTCGTCTGTTCGTTATTTTGGTACAGCCGCGATCCGGTCATTTCAACCATTCGTTTTGTTTTTTATCCAGTATTTTCGTGTGTTACCCTCAAATAGTCTGTGTTCTGTTTCAAGGACAAGTCCTACGATTTGAACCTGCAGTAATTTGATTTAGAGGTTACACTGTTCTGTTTTACATGGTTTGCATCTCTGGTATTTGGGACTTAAAGGTGTATTGGAACATTGGTGATGCCATGCTTGAAATCATTGTATCAGCTTTGGTAGCAGGCTGTAAAAGCTGTAAGCTTCCTACCTCATCAGCGCACTCCATAGTCTTGACCTAGAATATGTCAAGAGTATGGAGTGAGCTTCTGCTCATCAATTAGTCACCAACCTCTTGACTCACAACAAGTCTGTTTTGACCTCCCCCTTCACATACTGAATTTCCCGTCTGGTGGACATGTAGTGTGTTTCTCTCACTCTTCTGATTGGGGAACCCTGTTGGTCTTTCTATTTTAGAATGGTCATGGAAGATAGCTTTCAGCTTTAGCTTGTCTGCTTGCACTAAAATAGAAATAATGATAAACCGCATTGACATCAATCATGGCTTGAGTTCGTGTTATATGCCCAGTAAGCACACTGGGCCCTGTGGAGTTTTTCAGCATTCTGGAGCATTCCAGAAGAAAAAGGAAAGTTTGCAGACCTTGAACAAAACAGAAATCTGGTGGTTTCAGTTTCTCTCAAACTATTTTGTCCAGCAATAGTGTTGGATGAGGCCTACCAAGTGTTGGATGTCGCAGGCACTTGCAATTTGATTCTGATAGAGCTCTTTAGATATCTCTGTATTCCCTCCCTTGCCCAGTGGGCGCTTTGAAACAGTATTTTCTTATTGTATAAGCGCCTAACAAGCACACAATAAAATAAATAAAAAATAAAACCATGTAGGAATTAGTGCTAGTGTTGACTGGATTTGCTTCTTTATGGCTGGTGTTGGTTAGTGAGTCGTGTGAGAGATCATGTCCGCAAGGATCCATATTACCATCTGTGTTCCACAAAAGGGTGACCTTGTTCCCTCCCCTCTATTTCAAATAGAGCCATTGGGATATTATCTTAGGTATTTTTTGTCCCAATTCACCCATATCTGGGTGGCGCCCAGCTTTACCTAAAGTTGTCAAATGTGGAATATCTTCATGTGCTCACAAGTTGCATACGAGGGTTGTATCGCTGACCCGTTTGTCCATTTTTAGTTTAAGAAGTCGTCCCTGAAGACACACACACACGTTGTTTTCCACTCACTCTTCTCATATACTCGTGAAATCATGAATGACTGACCTTACCTGTGATAAAATAATTGCTTTTTGCTACCTCTTAATTCGCTATTTTTCTGCCTTCATTCCCACTGGAGCATACAGAAAGGGGTCCTTTGGATTGTTTTGCACCTTCATGCTTACATTACATCTGATGAACTATTCCACTTTCTGATCTTCACAAAATTGTACTATCACAGGTTAATGCAGAAAAGTCAGTGTTTGTCCTGCCTACAACCACCCTGCCTTTTGAAGGCGGAGCTGCATGCCTCTGGCGGGCTTGTATTGGGTCATGCAGACTCAAACAATTGCATTTGGTCCTGCTGCCTGCTCACATCCAATTTAGAATCCTTGTCTTGCCTATATGCTCGGTTATGTTATTAAGATGTGTACCGCGCACCACTCCAATCCCTCTACACTGAGGTGCATGCTGATATTCTGGTCGAGATATTTCTACCTTCTCAGGCAAACAGATGTACAAATGTATTTAGGAATAATGGTCAACTGAAATTCGTTGTTCCACACTTACTTGGGTCCCTCACAGTCATGCTATTTTTTCAGGAACAGTTTACTCCCATCACTGCAATTTACTTTTTCCCCAGTTTTAATTTAGGAAGAAATACAATGTTTTATGGTGGTCTATTTCAATTATTGATTGCGTTGCTCAACAAGTTTTCTAGCTTAGTACTTTGTGTTACATGCTCTTTGGTGCTTCTCTCAGATGGATTGTGTTTCATTATCTAAGTTGGATGGATTGTCCTTTCCAGTTTATTATTTTTGTTTGCTGCTCTTCGATGCATGTGATTGTTTGCATTCAATAAAAAATATGTATATGTGTATATATATATATATATATAAAACGACATACCACATTTACATCGTATGTGGCGAAATTCATATACAGGTATAATAGTTATGGGGGCATCTGGTTGAATAATCGAGTCTGCAGGTTTGTGAATGAAGCACAGATATGCCTTCTGGGGATACATTGATAATGAAGCATACAATCATGTACTACCAGCTTGTTTTATCTGAATGTGTGGCAGAGGGGCCTTAGTGACGTCATTAATCCATGATGGTCGCCATTAAAGATTCTAATTTCGTTTTTGAGCGGTAACTGCTTTTAGGGTGGTTCTGTGAAAAATGTGCCGGGTAGGTTTTTTGTTAAACATGATCAAAGGAATAGAATATTTCATATAAGGAATTTCTTAATGTCTTTTACTGTTTCCGATATATAGCCTCATTAATTATTGCTGCTTCATAGGAAACCTCCAACTGTATGCTCACTAAATTAGAATGTTTGAAATAATGTGCACATTTCTCTATGAAATAATGTATTTATAAAAACGACACTAGCTATGTTCAGAAATGAAAAGGCTTCTACAGCCTTCCGCAAAATGCTCAAAACCCAACTGTTTAATCCTCTTTGATGTTGTACACTACCCGTCATCACACTTAGACAGTTCTTTGCACCTTAGGGGACTGAGCTCGGCATTTGCATTGCACAGCACACCATCCTTTGATGCATACACAGCATACAAGCTGTATGATTTATTGTGCTTGTACATAGACACGTACACAGAGGAGAATATTGGCTATCTGCCTTCTACCACCTGAACTGTAATAGCTCTGGGAGATTCAGGTATTGTTGATCAGCGCATCAACAGTCAATCACTTGGTAATGAGTCCTTAAGATGTATGGTATTAGAGAGGATCTTGTTGGTAGCAGATTTTTACTTTGCATATTTTTTTTTTATCCACCAACACACTTGACCAATGTCTGAAATCTGTTTCTGGCGAGTAGACTTGACAAATGAATACCTCTATCAATTGTTCATCTTCCTTCTTAAATTCTTCTAGACATCCAAGTCTTCTGAATGATTCAAGGATCTATTTTTCTGAATTCTTGAAAACTTTCCAGAAAGATAGTTTTCCTTTCATGGTAAAGCACCTGGTAATATCACGCCCTGAAAGAGCATGAAGGCATAGAAATGCCTGCACCTTTGTTGGCACTAAGCAGGAGTACACACGTTTAAGATCTATACATCTTCTCTTAGTTCCACCTCCTGTGACAAACGTGCTGTCAGGTGGGAAAAACAGGGACCACCACAGTGACAGGACAAACGCATCTGTATCAGGTTAAACAATGTAGAGGGAAGTAGAATGACGGCGTGATACATAAAGGAAGTGAAGAATTATTTTTGTGTCTGCCTCCTCCTGTGTGCTTTCAATGTCTCCAACATCATTTCCATCTGATGACTTGACTTCATTTCTCCAACTGGGTACCAGGCTTCCTCTTGTATGCAGACTTGCTTTATTTGAGAGGTATGCTGTTAAATCGTCTTTAGATTTTGAATTCAATAGGTGGGTTCACATGGAAAAAAAGTAAATATCTGAAGAATCTGTGATTTTGTCCTCAAAAGATGGTGTTTTTCCTGCTCTTGTCCTTGCCATGGAGTATTGAGTGAATTGTCTTGGTAGGTATCAAATACTAAATTAGTTTCATCGTACTTGAGCAGATAAGGTTCTATTTTCTTGTTGAATCCAATTGCAAGGTCATGGCATGTCTTTTTCTGCAGTGCTTGCAATTCTGCCATTCCATCAAGGATAGATGGTGAATGTGCTCTAGTACAGATAATCTGCCCTCAGTAACAAATGAAGAGACATCTGTCATGTTAGAACCTCTGTATGTTGTTCCTCTTCCACTATCTTCATCAGCTTGTTTTTGTTTGCAACTAAAACCATTGTACCATCTGTTGAACATTGAAAGAGGTACTGCAGAGAATCTGTGGTTACTCCAGTATTTCTGTAGATCAATGTCAGTTTGACTTTGTGACGCAATCAGCAAATGTATCAACAAAGAACCATCTGCCTTCAAGGGCACTATGGTGTCTGATACTTTGTCTTAACAACTTTGCATGCACTTTTACACAGCTGAAGGTTCTCTTTCTTCGTTTGTGCCCCTAGGCTACAACTGATTCAATCCGGTTCACTTTAAAACTGTTGCAAATTTGGCAGCCTTTTTCTGTCATTCTTGATGTGTCCTCCTGAATTTTTTCCTCAAACTCCCTTTATCAAGATGTTGAAGAATTATTTTAAACATAATTCACAGGGTTAAGTCAGTCATGATCGGGTTGTATATCTGTTTCACATCTTACTTTTGACGTGTTTCTTCAGATACTGTTAGGTGGTGATGTTGTGACCATTCATAATCTGTGATTCCTATATTTATTTTTTCTTTGGTTTTGTAGTCGGCCTGGACATCTCAGGAGAGGCTAAAAAGAATTGTACTAGAGGCTGTTTCTTCTGAGCATTATTAAACAAACCAAATACTTCCATTGCCCTGTTTTGATGTTCCAGAGCTTCATCTGAACATAAAGCACAAAAGGGTACTTTTGTCTTGCTTACTACCCAATTGCCTTTCTGAAACACACTCCACAAGTCCGGATGTTTATTTTCAATCTGTTTCATTTCTGCTAAGGACCATGCTGTCCTACTTGTGTAGTTTATCAAATTGGGGGTTAAACGGCACATACACCTTTCAAGTGATGCAAAGTGTACATCCCACTTTGCAGTTTGGACAGATCTGATTAATCAAAGCATTGTGTCCATCATATGAATCTAATGAAGAGCAAACCTTGAGTGTTGGTTTTTCTTGAGATTCTTTAGCCTCAAATGCTTTCATTTCGGCCATCACATTCAAATTTGTCAGAACGGACACAAAGTATTTATGGACTGATTTTGTTTCTTGGGAATCATCCACTTGTAAACTTTTAAGTAATTTCTTAAGCTCAGGTTGCATCCTTTCCTTGATTTCAACATTCGCTTTAGTAACGTGTGTGCTCCAACTGCTGTCCTTGACAACTTCCCTGATAGAATCTTCAACACAACATTTGCATCATAAAGTACAGTTAAGGTAGCCCCAATGCCTTTACCATCCAAGAAAGAACCAATAGCATGCAGCATTGCCATTATTCTATGTAGCTTGCCCGGTCTAAGCAGAAGTCTTTTTTTAGCCATAGCTAACTTTAAAACCGGCTTGTAAGGCCAAGACCCAATGTTGCAACTGTTTTTGATTCTGGGTGACAGATGTCCTTTTCTCCAACTTCTTCATGAATTTGAGCTGTGTTTCTGTGCTCGTTGGGCCGCATCTGTGGGTGAGAGAACACACTTTAGTTTCTTTTGTTGGAGGATCACTTACAATGGTATTGTAAGCTGACCATTTTGTAACTGTAGTGAGTGGTTCTGACTCTCTCGTATTCATCAGTTGTGGTTTCTTCAGTGTGATTAAAATGTGTAGCCAGCAATTCCTCATCAAAACATTCTTGAAAATCATTCAACGGCAAGACTTCCGCCATTATCCAAAGATGGTCCTTAAGCCTTGTTGGAATCTAAGATAACCGTATTCCTCTGTATATTCAGTGATTTTGACTGCTTACAGGATTCTGTGGTCTACACCCTTTAGGAATGTTGCAATACATGACCTCAGATGGAGACTAAGGCATCTTCTACAATGATCAATGTGATGATGGCCTGATATTTCAATTGGGCTTGGGACATCAGACTCCTCCACATCCTGATACACCACCATAACTGTACTGTGCAAAGTTGCTTTCACATGCAGAGTATTGTGAAACACCTTAAGGTGCCTCACCCGCTAGTCCACAGGGATCTGTCATGCAGGTGGTCAGGACATGGCCATTGCTTTTGGATCCAGTTCCTGGGGATGGACCAGTGCAGGAGGATAACCTGGGCGAGGGGTCTTCGGGGAGTGCGAGTGGGACACTCTCATGGCCACTTGCCCAGGATCACAGGAGCGGCACCATCAAGTGGAGGGAGCAGGGGGCATCATGTTTCACGCACGTCCCTTTGGGACGTTTAAACATGGGGGGGTCCTGGTTGGACTCAGTCCTGGCACCTTTGGCGCCAGGCTCATGGAAGAACTTAAACAAAACACTTTCATTATGGGCAGAAGTGCTTGGAATGGAACAGAACTCTTTTATTATGGGCAGGAATACTCTCAAGATCTTCCCACTTGTGTGTAACTAGTCCGGGTGTGGCCTCCATCTGCAGTTGTTCGTGCAACTTCTAGGAGTGGCAGGGTGTGGCAAGCAGGACTTAGCTAGGTGGCGTGGCCTTAAGAGCACGGCTATAAAACCCAGCCCAACCCCAAGGCACATGCTTCGTGTTATCCTGCACCTCTGTGCAGCGTAACGCTCACCGTTGTCTGGGATTCAATTTACCTGGAGAGATCCTGTCATCTACATCCGTACTTACCATCTGGAGGATCCTGCTCTCACCTGTACGCTTCTTCCTGGCACCGCGGCTCACCGCAGCACGACTCACTCCATCTGCACTCGCAGCACCTGCAAAAGAAAGGCAAAAGAAAAGGTTAGTCAATTAACAGAGATTAGGTTAAGGGTGCGCTGCCATTAAACCTTGCGCCTTCCCTAAAACCATCACTCACCTGCTGATGGACATTGGCGTCGCTTCCATCTTCCGCTCAGCCGCGTTTCTGCGCCTCCACAGTCATTGTTAGGCCGCATTTCCATCTATCTGGGAGAAAACTGAGAGTAATGGTATTCCGAGAAAAACAACAACATTGAGAGCAATAACGTCAAGACATTGAGAGAAAGCAGAAAGAGGAACTTAGTCGCAACTGGACTGGACTACTACTCAGGAATCAGTGAAGGAACTCTATTACATCAACAAGCGCTTCTTCCAGAAGTAGCAGGACGGGAGCTAACCATTCATACTTAACCAGGTGAGCCTTATGGGCTGGTACGTGCCCACAGAAATCACACCTTGGGTCGAAGGGTTTGGGAGGTACCCCAGTCACCTATCAGCGCATTCACGTTTTCCCATATCCACGCAGGAGCAGTGCTACTGATTGTCGCCGCTCACAGCTGGTCCGCAGGGGACAAAACCAGAAGGGGGTGATCTAACTCCAGGGAGGGCTGCAACCGTGCCCCAGCGCCTCTGCAGAGACCAGGTGAGTGTAACAGACACTGGATGGCGAGCCGCTGTTTCCTCTTCCCTGTAATACCTTTACCCCATCCTACCCCATCCTACCAGGTGAAAGTGAACTAACACCCGAGCTGTATACTTTTATTTATTTTATTTATTTATATGTTTATATTGCGCTGCAGCCCGCAGGCATCAGAGCGCATTACAAAGAGACGGACTAGAAATGGGGAACAGGACATGGGGAGGGCCACATAGAACAAAACATATAGAAGGAAGTGTTGGGCTGCTGAGTAACTAAGGTAGGGTCCTATTTGAAAAGAAGTGTCTTAAGTTGTTTTCTGAAGAGAAGATGGTTAGTTTCCAATCTTAGTGCGGAAGGGAGTTTGTTCCATGTAAGGACTGCTTTGGTTGTGAAGGCCCTACCTAATCCTTTTGCTTTTTTTGCAGGAATAACTTGGAGACCACCAGTCTTATTTGATCTCAGGTTGCAGTGTGATTCATACCATATGAATTGTTTTTTAGATAGATTGGTGCTTTTCCATATAAGCATCGGTATACTAGGGTAATGGCTTTAAAAGTGATGCGTTCCTCGATCGCCAGTCAATGTAAGTCCTTTCTGTCTTTTGTGATATGTTCTCTCTTAGGTTTACCGGTGATTGTTCTGATGGTGTTATTTTGAACCACTTGACTTTGTTTTAGACATTTGCTGCTTGCACCTAGGAGTAGGGAGTTTCCATGATCCAACCGGGAGAGAATAGTAGCTCTTGCTATTGTTGTGCTGTTTTGTAGGCTCAGCAGGGGTCTGATTTTTTTCAATAGTTTCTGATGATATTGGCAGTTCCTTTTGAGGTAGGCAGTGTGGGCTTCTGCTCCCAAGGATGCCTGTAGATAAATGCCTAATGTTTTCACTTTTTCTGCTATAAATATTTGTGTCTCTTTTGATCTTGAATGCGGTGTATTGCGGACTTAATTTTTTTCTGACATAAATTGATCCAGATATCATAAGCTCCGTTTTGGTGGCGTTTAAGCACATCCAGTTGTCCTTCATCCAGCTTTCGATGATGTTATAAATTCTCGAGAGTTTTTTGCTGTCCTGTTAATAATTACCACTATGTTCGAACACCAGTTGGGTGTCGTCGGCGAAGTTGGTGAAAAATATACCGAGTTGGGACAGAAGTGAGCATAAGCATCGCATGTATAAATTGAACAGTAGGGGGGAGAAGCTTGCGCCCTGAGGGACTCCACAGTTAACTGGTTTTGGTTTTGAAGAGTGTTTCCCCCAGACAATCTTAGATTGTCTGTCCTGCAAGAAAGATGACACCCAGTCTGTGGCCTCCTCAGAGCAGTTTCCGGATTGATCTAGGGCCTCTCGGAGCCTCCGATGATCCAGCAGATCAAAGGCTGCCGAGATGTCCAATAGGATCAGCAAACCAGTTTTACCTTGGTCGAGAATGCTGAGCATTTCTGTTTGTAGATCCAATAGCGCGGATTCCGTGCTGTGGGCTGTCCTAAAGCCCGATTGTTGTGGATGAAGTAGATTGTTGTCATACATAAATTCCTGGAGTTGTTCGGTGGCAATCCCGTCTAGTATTTTTAATAGGAAGTTACAGTTGGTAATTTTGGGTCTTGTTGGTTAAGTTCAGGTTTTTTTTGGCAATGGTGTTACCGTGACCGTTTTGATAGCGGTAGGGACATTGCCATCTCTAAACGAAGCATTTACCATTCTTGTCAGAAACGGTGTAAAGATTGCAGCGTTGTCAAGAATTAGTTTTGGCGTCAGTACATTTTCAGTGCATGAGGTACATTTAATACTTGAGAGGGTTTTATTCATATCTTCCAGTGATATGGGTTTAAAATGAAATTTTGGACTTTGTGAGTCAATCTTGTTTTTCCCTATATTGTCTGGCATGGAGATGTTAGTTGCCTTACAATTAGAGATTGTTTCTCTTGCCTTGATAATTTTATTGTGAAAGGCAGTTTGGACTGCTTCACAGTCCTTTTCTTTGGGCTGAAATGGAGGGGATAGTGCTACAGGTTTGTCAATGTTTTTGAGTATCTGGAAAAGTTTCTCTGTCAAGTTAGATGCAGTAGTAATCTGTTTGTTATAATTATTATAATTATTTTTCTTTAAATCAGTTATTTTAGTCCTGTATATAGTGTCAGCTATTTGCCAGTTCCTTTTGTTACTTTCTGTGTGGTCTTTTAGCCATGTCCTTCTATTTTCCGTTTTTCCTTTTGAGGGTTTGAAGCTTCTGAATTAAACCTTTTTTGGTGGTTTATGTTGAGTCGAGCTTGCTTGTTTTTTAGAGGTGCATATTGGTTTAGTAGAACATTCATGTGTGTGTTGTATGTGGATATAATATCCTCACAGGAATCGGCATCTTTAGTTTCATGCATGATTTGCGTAATACCTTCTGAAAGGATGGTTGACATGATTTTTTTTAGATTTCTATCTAAGACCATTTTTGGGGAATTGTTTGGTTTGGCTGCTTTTGGTTTAAGCACTAACTTGGATTCAATTTTGTGGTGGTCTGACCAAATGCAGGGATATGTTCCCAGTACTGTCATGTCCGTGTTATTTGTAACTATCCAGTCTAGCTGGTTGCCAGAAGCGGCTGTGGGATCCTTATTATGGTGTAAGAACAGTTAGATAGATCTTCTTCTAGGCTTATGGCATCAGGGTCTTTGATATTGCCCCTCCATCGATTTAAATCTCCTAATAGTATTGTCCCTGTGTTGGATGTTTTCAGATTATTCAGTAAATGGGTTAACTCATCATTGAAATCTAATACTAGGGATGGGGGCCTATAAATGACTATCAGATTGATACAGTCATTTGGAGTGTGGGTCAATTTGAGATGCAGGATCTCGCATCCTGTGCATTGTGTAGGAGCAGAGAAGAATTTGAGGTCTTGTTTGGCGATTATAGCTACACCTCCGCCTTTTCCTGTCACTCTATTATTGTTGTAGATGGTATAGTTTCTCGGCACAGCGATGTCGACCGTTGGTCCCATAGGTAACACTCAAGCCATGTCTCAGTGAGACACAGGACATCGAGGTCATCTTCCAGGATATAGTCATGAATATCCTGTGCATGTTTGTTTAGGGATCTAGTATTCAGCAATGCTATTTCGATGACACGGGTTGTGGTTTCATTTAGGGGAGGTTCCGCCTTGTGGGATTTTGTGTGTGGAGCTTCAGTAAGGTTATTACAGGTCCTTTCTGAGGCGGGGATTCTAATGATGTCCAATCTGGTGTTTAAATATGTTTGCACTAGATTTTGGTTTTGTAATGTTGTAGATTTGGCTAGTAAATCGCATAGATCTGGGTAGCCCATACCTGCTTTTTCAGTCAAAACTTCTCCTGGAGGAATTTGAGCAGAGTTTTGGGCTGTATGCCATAGGACGCCGTGGACCAGCGTAGACCGGCTTTGTCGCAGAAGCGCTGGCGCTAAGGCGCCTGACGTTTCTTTTTGAGCGACTTTAGGGATGATGGTAGATGTAGTTCTCCAAAAGCAGCAGCGTTCAGTCCTGAACAAGCTGAAAAGCTTTGAAGCTAAAAAGCTTTACTGAGCAATGCGGCGCGAAGTAAATGCAGTTTCAGGTAAGTGTGCAGCGTATAGGTTACTGGCACACTTCTGATGCGAGTTCTAATGTAAAAAGTAAATCAAAATACAATCAATTCCGTTCCCTTAAGATCGAGTTTTCTTGTAAATCACAGTGCATTCAAGTCCGAAATGGCAGTCAAATCTGGTCAAGTAAATTAAGTGCGAGCTGAGTTTGTTAGCGGACTAAGTAGTTAAAGGATACAAATTACGTAACAACGTTCTAATTCTTCTTACTATCTTAAGGGGAAAACAAATGTCTAAGCTTACTAAACACTATTCACAATGTGTTGCAATATGGGGTGCCGACTAACAGCAACGCCTACATGTATGTACTTGACATGTCTCAATACAATGGTGAGGCATGGTCAGGCAATTACTGACCATTACACACACCTGACTTCCATTAAGCTTCCCCACATGGATAAAGGGCAGAGCACAAGAGCACACTCTGAGCAAGGCAAAGCCCATGAGGAAGCAGCAGTTCCAAGAGGACAGTTTAATACAAGGAGAAAGACTGCAAAACCGAAGGGGGTTGCAAGGAGGGAAGTGCCCTTGACCTTGTCAATGAGAGACTGTTACTTTCGTGAACTTTCGAGAATAGAAAGCAGAAGACCAGGAATCAAGGATGAAGAATCCTGCATTGTGTGTCAGAGGTCCCTGGGGCTCACCCATGTCAAGGCAGGGAGAATCGATTGCCGCCATTGTACTGTCCTTGGCTTCTACAACAAAGCAGCGCCAGTGAAGTCCGCACAGCTGGTGAGTTGGGAAGACTAAATACCAGACCGGTCTGTGTTGAAGCCAAGGTTTGAAGCAGCAACATTGTACAGTGAAAGCTGTAGTGAACAGTGTATGAAAATGTATGTGGTAATCAATGCAAGCAAAATTGAACAGATGAGTGATTGAACTTTGAAGCTGAGATACGATACTTTAGACAGTGGTCTGCCACCGCGTGTGTGCTTGTTCGAATATCTCTGTAAGGTATCCAACTGAAAGGTGGCAAAAGCGAAAGAGTAAGAATTGTGAAATTGAAGTGGTCCTGCAATGGGCCAAGCAAAACCCTGTGCACATTTGAAAGTCTTGTTAATAGCGTAAAGAAAGTTAATGACAAAATAGATGAAGTATCTCCAAGCCCGGTGGAGGGAGACTAATTGAACATTGTGTTAAACAGGATCTGGGCCCAGGCTGAGGGTGATCCGAGTTGACTAGTGAATCGCCTGTGAAATTGACTACTTGTGAAATTCTAAGAGGAAAGAAATTATTGTTTGTCACATCAGGCCCTCTGAAAGAAGAAACTTTGAATGGTATAGAGACTTGGGCATGGAAGGCCCTGATGCTAATGATTGAATTGTATCCTCGTGATAGAGAAGCCAGAGACTGTGCTAAGCTCAAGTGTACTACCTTGTTCCATGCTGAAAACGTGGGGAAGGGGTGGGTCATCAGCCTGAACAACCTTTCATATCATTGTGTGAACACTTATTTCTTTTTTGTAATACTGTTTCCCACACTATTTGTATCTAGAGGTAAGGATTGGCAAAAGGCTAATTAGTATAGGCCCTTTTATTTTGATAAGACACCATTTAGACTAAGTTATTATTATTTGATGGTCGTAGCTTTCTCCCATCTGTAGATTTAGGATTAGATGGATGTTTTTCAAACTCTCTTTGCAGTTCAATAAACACCCTTGAACTGTGGTCACTTGCGTCTGTCTTACTGTTATTACTATGCCGTCCTTACAGTATCATCATGGAAGTCAGTGGTGTCGGCACAATAGACAAATCTGCCTCTGACCAACTCTGAGGGAACAGATCTGCCACACTCATCCATGCATTTCGAGGGGATTGGGTCCTCCGACGTATTCCATATCTATGACATGTAATCACCACAGCTGTGCTGCTTCGGAAACTTTTTTCGGCGTCTGCGTCCTGCGTTGATGACGTTGAGGACCTCCTACGACGTCATCCAATGTGATAAGTAGGACGCACGACGCAAGTAGCCTCAGTTCCGTTTTTTCCGCGAACGTGTTGCTTTGTGAATCTCGGTTAACGCCTCAACTCTTTGGAGTTCTGTTCTTCTCGTTTCTTCGAACCTGTTCGTTTTTGTGAAAATCCTGCGTGTGAAGATGTCTTCTACTTCGTCTTCGACCCCGCGTCCGGGCTTCAAGAAGTGCGGGGAGTGTGGGTCCAAGATGTCGGTGACGGACTCGCACGACGCCTGCCTTTGGTGCCTCGGGGAGGCCCACGACACGGATGACTGTATCGACTGCCAGTCGCTCACGTCCAAAGCCTTACGTGAACGTAAGAAGAAGTTGTCGGTAGGTCGGGTATCCAAGCCCCAGAAGTCGAAGTCTGCGGGGCTTTCGACGGATGATTCGAGAGGAGACTCTCCGCGTCATCGTCGGAAGTCTCGTGGGTCTCCTTCTAGGAGTCGGTCTGGCCACTCCTCAGCCTCTTCGAGGCATTCTCGGAAGCGCCGACACCGGTCGTCTTCCAGGTCCTCTTCGGAGGACTCTGCCCGGCACGTCGCTTACCCCACCAGCCATGCGACGCCAGAGGAATGGGCTTCCTTCGGGAAGAAAATGCTGGCGATTCTCGAGTCGCAGGGTACTAAGCCGTCCGTGCCCCCGAGTGGGGTCGGTCGTGAGAGGTCGAGAGACACCGCTCGCAAGAGTGGTCGGCACGAGTCATGGGAGAGGTCCCGTTCGGACAAGGGGACTTGTTCTCGACGTACCCGTTCCAGGTCCCGGTCCTCGACGCGTTCGAGACCGTGTGCACCTGTGATGTCTTCGAGGAAGACATCGACGTCTGAGGCGTCGAGGGCATCGACAGGCTTTCTCGAGGCTCCGGCTCCGAGGAAGCCGTCGAAGCCGTCGACGCCGAGGTCGTCGAAGGACACGCTCGGAGCTCCGGCTTCGAGGACTGTGTCGACGCCGCCGATGCTGGCTGCGCTGCATCTGACGTCGATGCCGATTTCCTCGACGCCGACGCCAATCCTCTCGCGCCGATGCCTGTTCTCTCGGCGCCGATTCGCTCGACGCCCTCGACGCCTTTCGTGTCGGAGGTACCCCGTGGCACGGGGGAACCCCCTAGGAAGGCTCTGGTTAAGAGCAAGCACTCTCGGGTGCCTTCTTTTCGCCACCTGGAATATATTTCAGAGGCGGATGAGGATTCTGATGGCCTGGTTCCTAGTCAGGTTCCAGATGAAATTGTCTCGGGCCATAGTCAGTTTGACGATTTGAGGCAGTCACTGCATGATGCCAGTGGACTGGACACCTCTCCGGAGGTCGAGTTTTGTAGGCCTGAGCCTGGCTCTCTTGCCGATTCCTCGTACCGACGCCTTATGGCTAGGGTTTCTGAGTACTTGGGATGGTCTGCTCCCCCAGGGGAGTTTGTGCAGGATGATCTCACGGACATCCTTGATGTTGGTCCCCCAACTGACCCGGTACTGCCGTTCCATAAGGCTTTACAGAGAAGGGTGGCTGCGGCTTGGACTGCTCCGGAGAGTCTCCCGGCGGTGGGCAGGTCCTTGTTGCGAAAATACCGTCCAGCCAGTAGCGACCCCTGCTACTTGACCAGGCACCCCACTCCGGAGAGTTTGGTGGTGCAGGCGGCCACGGCCCCGGCAAAGCAGGCTTCGTACCCTACCCTCCTGATAGGGACGACAAACGTTTTGATGGCTGGGTGAAGAAAGGGTTTTCTTCTGGTGGTATGGCGCTTCAGGCGGCCAACTCCATTTGTGCCTTGTCTCGTTTCACACACACTCTGTGGAACTGTGTTGCGTTAGCAGCTGAACATATTCCCGAAGGGGACGAACGGGATGGTTTCCTTGCTATGGTCCAGGATGGTAAGGATGCCATGTGTGAGTCCGTTCAGTCGGGTTTGGACTTGGCTGAATGAGTCAGCAGGTCCATGGCGGCGAGCACCGTGATACGCAGGTTTGCGTGGTTGCGGAAGTCGGGGTTTGCTCCTGATATGCAGTCCCGACTCCTCAACATGCCCTTTGACGGTGAACACCTTTTTGGCAGCAAGGCTGACTAGAGCCTTGAGAGTTTGCAGACCTCAAAAGCTGCAGCAAAGTCGTTGGGCGCTGCAGTTCTCCAACCTCCGTCTTTTCGTCCTAGGGGACAGCAACGGAGGGGTGGTTCCTTTCGCTATTACTCATCCTTCAGTAAAGCGAGAGGAGCTGGCAGTCAAAGAGGCCAACGCAGGCGTACCAGAGGTGTACGACAGGGTACCCGTGGTGCCAAGGCCGCTCGGGCAGTTGCCTCTTTGCCCTCAGGTAACGCTGCAGCCGCTACCACTCAGTCATGAGGCCATGCCCCATGGTTCGCCGGTTGGGGGAAGGCTGGCGCAGCATCTTGTAGAGTGGCGTGCCATTACTTCAGATGTGTGGGTTCTGGAGATCATAACCCACGGCTACTGTCTTCCCTTTCGGCACAGGCCTCGCGACAATCCACCGGTGGGCCGCGCGACAATCCACCGGGGAACCTCTCTTTGCAGAGTCTGGATCCGCTCCTTGCGCAGGAAATTCAAGCCCTGCTAGAGAAAGGCACCATAGAACTGGTGCCTGTAGCAGAGAGGAACAAGGGATGGTATTCCCCTTATTTTTTGATTTCGAAGAAAGACTGGGGATTGAGACCCATCATGGACTTGCGCGGTTTGAACAAACTCCTAAGGAAGGACAAGTTCAAGATGGTTACTCTCTCTCAAGTCCTCCAGACCCTTCAGCTTCAGGACTGGTTGGTGTCTCTCGACCTCAAGGATGCTTACTTCCATGTGCCGATCCATCCCAAGCACAAGAAGTACCTGAGGTTCGCGGTTGGCGACTCACACTTTCAGTTTTGGGTCCTGCCGTTCGGATTGACCTACGCCCCGAGGGTTTTCACCAAGCTCATGGTAGTGGTGGCAGCGCATCTGAGGCAAGGGGGGATTCATGTCTACCCCTACCTGGACGATTGGTTCATCAGGGGGAGCTCTCCCGAGCATTTCCTGGATCATCTGTCCGTCACCTGCCACTCCCTTCACAGGCTGGGCTTCTCCCTCAATTTAAAGAAGTCCCATTTGATGCCAACACAGCGGCTCCAGTACATCGGAGCAGTGCTCGACACTTCCCTGGGGCAGTGTTTTCCTCCCCAGGTGAGGGCTCTTCACATTCAGCAGATGGTGCACAAGTTTCAGCATGCCCAGACGCTCCCAGCGTTAGAGTTCTTGAGGTTTCTCGGCCTCATGGCATCCTGCATTCTTCTGGTGCCAGAGGCTCGTCTGCGGATGAGATCTTTGCAGTGGACACTCAAGATGCAATGGTCGCAGTCCTCCGGCAGGATGTCGGACCCGGTTCAGGTGCCGCCCTCGGTCGCCCGGGACCTTCTGTGGTGGGCCGTCGAAGGCAACTTGATGAAGGGGGCTCCATTTTGTCTTCCCTGGCCGGAGGTGACGATCGTGACGGATGCATCCCTCACGGGATGGGGAGCTCATGCCAACGGGCTCACAGTCAGCGGTCGTTGGTCTCCGTCGGAGTCCAGACTCCATATCAATCTGTTGGAGCTGAGGGCCGTCAGGCTAGCCCTGAAGGCTTTTCTGCCGACTGTGCGAGGAAAGAGTGTCCTGATCCTGACGGACAACTCAGTGGCCATGCACTACCTCAACAAAAATGGGGGGGGGGCAGGGTCACTTCCTCTGTGCAGGGAGGCGATGCAGCTCGAGTTCTGGGCCATCCAGCAGGAAGTTTTGATCTCGGCAGTTCATCTGGCCGGAGACGAAAACGTGACGGTGGACGCTCTGAGCAGGTAGAGCACGATCTCTCACGAGTGGGAGTTGGCTCAGGAGATTCTCCTGGAGATCTTCGCCCTTTGGGAGACCCCTCAAGTGGATCTCTTCGCCTCCAGTGTCAACCGGAAGTGCGAAAGGTTTTGCTCGCGGGAATTTCCTCCAAAAGGAGCCTTAGGAGACGCGTTCATGGTGGAGTGGTCATTCCCGCTGCTGTACGCATTTCCTTCAGTCCCCGTCATCCCGCAAGTGCTGCGGAGGTTACGGAAGTTCGGTTCCCGGATGATCCGCATTGCTCCGGCGTGGGCTCGGAGGACGTGGTACCTGGACCTTCTCGACTTGTCCATCTGCCCTCCACGTCGTCTTCCCTACCGAGACGATCTGCACTCACGGGAGGGGGGTCAGGTTCTCCATCCAGAGGTCAGATCCCTCAACCCTCACGCTTGGCTTCTGAAAGGTTGAGGTATAAGGATTGGGACCTCCTTGAAGACGTGATGGAGGTGTTGCTTTCGGCCCGAAGGCCAGCAACAAAGTCTCTGTACCGTTGCCGTAAGTTCTGCGACTGGTGCAGAGTTCAGAATGTGGGTCCTTTGGCATTTGACATCCCCATGGTCCTGTCCTTTTTACTTTCTTTGTTCCACAGGGGCTTGCAAGTGGGTACCATTAAAGGTTACCTGGCGGCGCTGTCCATCTTTAAGCGCTCGTCTGAAGAGTGTTCTTACTTTAAAATCCCTTTAATTTCACAGTTTCTGAAAGGGCTCACTAATGTGTTCCCTCCGTCACCTTTCCTGGTGCCCGGTTGGGATTTAAACCTTGTTCTTAAGTTTCTTATGGGTGCTCCGTTTGAGCCTTTACATTCTTGCCCTTTGAGGCTGTTACTGTGTTTTTAGTTGCGGTTACTTCCGCTCGCTGAGTGAGTGAGTTACAGGCAGTTTCAGTTAAGCCACCCTTCACTGTATTTCACAAGGACAGGGTTGTCCTTAGAGTTCGTCCTTCTTTTCTCCCGATGGAATTTCATTTGGCCCAGAAGGTTGTTCTTCCGGCATTCTATCCTCCTCCGCATTCTGGTAAGGAAGAGGAGAGGCTCCATAGGCTTGATCCTAGGAGAGCTTTAAGCTTTTATGTTTCACGCATGTCCCGGGTCATAGTGGACGATCAACTCTTTATTGGTTACGCTGGAAAGCGTTTGGGGCAAGCTGTGACGAAACAGACTTTGTCTCGCTGGATTATTTTGGCCATCTCGGAGTGTTACCGCTTGGCGGGTAAGGACCCACCGGCTGGCCTCCGGGCTCATTCTACCAGGGGTATGGCTGCATCTACTGCCCTGCAGAGGGGTGTTCCTATTCGCAACATCTGTGATCCAGCTACCTGGGCTTCAGTACATACATTTGTACGTCGCTATTCCCTCGATTCCATCCGAGGACAGGATCTGGCCTTTGGCAAGGCGGTCCTTTGCTCTGCTATTTGATTGGCAATTCTAAATTTTGATTCTAAATTCTTTCCCTCCTCCTTGCTCTGGTACTGCTTTGGGAGTCTGTCATAGATATGGAATACGTCGGAGGACCCAATCCCCTCGAAGAACAAGTTACTTTCTTACCTGGTAACGTTCTTTCGATGGGATGGTCCGACGATGTATTCCATATCGCTCCCTCCCTGCCTTCCCCGCTGCAGAATTTCTTTTGCGATTGCAGCTTACGTTCCGCAAGGCTTTGTGTCTGACTGGCAGTTGACTAATGTCACACGTTTTGGGGGAAAAAACTACAACTGAGGCTACGGGCGTCGTGCATCCTACTTATCACATCGGATGACGCCGGACGTCGGAGGAGGTCCTCGACGGCGGCGCATCGACGTCATCAACGCAGGACGCAGACGCCGAAAAAAGTTTCCGAAGCAGCACAGCTGTGGTGATTACATGTCATAGATATGGAATATGTCGTCGGACCATCCCATCGAAAGAACGTTACCAGGTAAGAAAGTAACTTGTTCTTTTTTACCTCTGTGGCTATCTGTGTCTCAAACCGAAGCCTCTGGCTTAATCTATACAAGCTCCCAAGCTATGCAGAAATTGAATGATGAATTTGCTGCAGGTAACTGTGTGCATTGTGAGCACAACTGCCACTTGCAAGGGCATTTCGCGGGTATGCAGTGTGTTAGAAGTGCTTACTTAGGAAACTTGTAGTGGTGACATCATTTCATATATAAACAACTGTGGCAATTTATGAGCCCTGTTCATTACAGTGGTATCCCAATTTTCTGAATTTCTTTTCATATCCATCTGTCCTTGCCAGCACCACTTGTAAAAAAACAACTTTTTCCTTTGGAACAACATCTGCCAAATTAACTACTTCAAAACGTCCAGTGAATTTCCATTTTTCACAAGTTAGTGTGGCTCTCTGTAAAATCGTTGCTGCTTCAAACAGGCCTCTCATATGTTTCTCAATATCCTCAAATTCTTCTTCTGTATGGGAATGTGCAACATCTGCTGTTACTTTCAGTTAGACTTGTGGTGCATTTACCCTTTTGGGATTACTAAAATAATGGCAATACATTCAAGCACCTCCTCTATGAAACTTTTGATTTGGTTTCTACTTTTCATCTGTCCTTCTTCTAAACCATCGTTGGCTGCAATTTTCCTGTAAACCTTTTCATATGCTCCCATTGTTGTGTTGCCTTCAAGTAGAAAATCACTGACACAAATTCAACATTGGTTGCTTCATAAGACCATGAATTTGGCAGCATCTTTCCGCTTAGTGTAGGCTTGCGTCATCTAAGACATTCACTACATGTGTGTTCCAACAGCATGTGATATGCAATTTCCCTTGTGTGAGTGTTTCCTGGATCTGTACAATTTCTAAGATGAATTTTCAATGTCCTTATTAGGCAGTTCTACTGCTCTCTTCAAACAGATGCCTGCTAAATCAGTTGCTGTCAAATATAGTTGATTTCTTTTTCTTTCATTATTGCAAAAGAAACATTTATTTCCGTCGTACATAGGTATTTTTAATCTTGTAGTGCAGCTTTGTTCTACTTCTTCTTCTTCTTCATGCCTGGATATAGATGGCTTTAGCTCACATAACTGCTCTCCATACAATCTTTTGCTCTGCTCCATGTTTGCCTTATGAGTACATCGCTTGGAGCATTCCAAATGTCATGATGCTTTTTCATTTTTCATTTCTTCAGGTGTTAAGTTGTCTAATCGTAGACTTATGTTCAAGTATTGGTTATTGTTCCACTTGCTTTCTTCTTAGTACACTCTAAAACCTTTTCATAACATTTTGGTTTAACAAGGGGAGATTGTTTTTGTTGTTGACATAAGATGCACAAGGAAATTACTTTTATTTCGCCGATGGTGCAAGTTCTACTTTTAAATGACTTTGGATATCTGGAGTTATTGACATTTTGGACGATGGAATCAAATGTCATGCTTAAACTGCTCTTAAATAATTTTCGAATTATCTTGTCAATTACCAGAACCTTCAATAGTCACAAAAAACCAGACTTCCCACTCCTCTTGCTTCGCCAATTTGTAGCCTATAAATGCCCTACCCAGGAACCAATTGGCTTACTCAGTTGCAATTTCCAATTCTTTTGATACAAACGTATTGAAACCGCTTTTTACTCATGACATAAAATCATATTTTTATTTAAAAAAGGTTTTAAAAGTGTTTTTTATATTAAAAACCATATATCACATATTTTTAAATGCAATTGTGCAGTGAAGCATTTAGTTAAAGTGCCACATACCATTGTGCAAATATACAAAATAGAATTCAAATCAATGTTCAACCAGTCCATGAACATCTAACTCAGGGAGGACAGAGGTCTTTAACAAGCATAATTATTTTCTACATTCTCAAAACCATGTGGTGAAGTTGCGAAGGACAAATTGGTCATTGTTGTTTCTATTTTTATCAGACTCCTACTATCCTATCTGCTTGTTATCACATCCATTGAATCCCTGTGGGATTTTGGTTATATACTATCTCTCGTTTTTCTATTGCAGGATGTGGTAATGTGATGTCAACACTCAGTGTTTTGGCCTTTTCTTTAGGGATGCGCCCATCTGTTGCCATCCCCAGGACAAATATGATAGTCTTTCGTCAGGACAATAAAATGTAAATCAAATGAGTTCTAGAGTCTTCTCTAACCCAAAGGAGTAATTATTTCCTTATTCTGTTGTTAGACAGAAGAGTGAGCTTTCATTTTTTCCAACCGCTTTCTTATTCCACAGTGTCATCTTCCAATTCGGCATCAAGTTCTGCCAGGTGGACTATATCTCTTCTCGGCCTCCGTGTCTCTGTAAACCTTTACACCACAAAGTCAGCATATTCGGCTCTTGGTGTGTCACTGCTAACACAAACTGTGACCCCGCATAGAGCTGGTGTTGCGTATAGTGTTAGCAGCAACACACTAAGAGAAGAATCAGCAACTTATTAGTAATGCACATTCATCTTATCCTGGCATGACATAAAATTATGAACATGGACACACAGTCCTTTATATGGTTCTGCTGGCTACAGTTTTAAAATTAATGAAATTATGCATTAAAGTACTGTATAATGTATATTTAAATGTATGGATATCAAATTGATATGTGAAAGCCAATAGAAACGTGTTACTTGAGTTTGGGCAAATAACCTCCTGCTTTGCGACATTCTGGTTCTTTTGCCATCGATTTTGCAATAAGTATACCTGAGTTATTGAATGGAATAACTGATTTTGGCAAGTAGCAATGGTTGGGAATTGTAGAGTTATTTCAATTGAACATAGGAGAAACAAACTGCACTAGGAGTATACACTTGTGTCGGTTTACCATTATTTGGATTTAGGGCAGGTATCCATTTTTATTAGATGTTTTTAATTATATTGGATACTTTCATTAAGTTAGTTCAATAGATCCAAACACTGTTTAATATTAGATTACATGATTAGCGTGATTATCAATTAGCCGTGTTTTTTTCAAATTGTGGGTAATCCTAGTATGTGCCCAGATAATTGTTTATTGGGCAAGATGATGAGCCACCATCCAATTAACATTGCATTTTAGACAAATAGGGTTCATGTTTAGTATTTTATTTTATATCAACTAAATCGGGCAGATGTCTGGGATGGTTTACTTGCATCATGGCACATTTTTCAGTTCAAATATGGATGCAAGTCTACTTCCAGCAATGAAAGAATGATGTAAACTGACAGATTGTCCGAACACAGGTTACTGATTGACTCTTATGGATATATTTTATATTAAGTCTTTTATCTGTACACATGATAGCATTTCAAACCATTGTTTTGTTATTTCAAACATTATATGAAACACAAGTAAATAATTGTTGCCACCGTGGCAGGATTTTTGAGAATGCATCTGGCCCGTAATTGTTATGCCATGTCAAGATTCTGAAGGAATTCAGGTTTTCTGTTGATGATTTGATTAGATTAGCATTTATAGCACAGATATCCTTCCGGAACCAAGCAGAGAACCTGCATTAAGGCACAGATATTCAATTCCTATGGCCTCTAGAAAACAATACCACAAATGTAGAGAATCATTGAAACAGGTAGGTCTTTAAGTTTTTCATAAAAAGAGCAATGGATGCCATATTCCGCAATTCAACTGGGAGTGCATTCCAAAGACGAGGCCACTAATGGAGAAACAGTGGTCGCCCCGAGTGACAAAACGAGAGAGGGGGGGGCAACCAGCAAATATCTAACATTTGACCGTAATGAACGAGATGGCTGATGGAGCTTGATTTTTGAGGCCAAGTAACTGGGTGCCACTCCTTGAATACACTTTCATATATTAAAGGCAATACTCTAAATTCGACCCATTTCCGAACTGGCAGCAGTGCAACTTCCCCCGGTACACCGAAATGAATGCCTTTTTTGGCAGATTGTATATCGATCTCACAGCAGCATTCTGGGCCACCTGAAGTTGATGTACCTGATTCTCTGGTGCTCTCAGAAGCAATGTTCCAGTACCACAATAATCAAGTCTGGAGATTACCATTGTCCCCACTACCACCGCCCGGTCCTGTGCAGAAACAAATGGCAGAATAGGTTTAAAAGCAGTAGTTGAAAAAAGACTGATTTCACAACTTCTGAGACATGGCCATTACAGGCCACAGATGCCTGCAGCCTAAATGTGTTACCATACACAAGAAGGTGGTGGCTGCATCAAAAATAGCAGGACAGGAAGTAGTGATATGATAGTTCCTTAGTAGGTTTTTGGCGACAAACACTATAACCTCAGTTTTGGCAGGGTTCAGATGAAGCTTCCTGTCAAACATCCAGTTTTTTATTGCATTAGCACAGGATAGAATGCATTCCGTAGCGGATTTTAGTATAACATAGATTTGTGTATCATCCGCATAGGAGTGGAAATTCAATTCAAACCTAGGAAGATTTTCCCATAAGTGTCTAAGGTAGATATTAAACAATTTTGGGAACAAAGACGACCCCTGGAGCACTATACACAAACAGGGAGGCTATCAGAATAAAAGTCTCCAGGTTTAACTGCTTGCGTCCGATTTTCCAACCTGGAAGCGTCCTCTGAAACCTGGGCCACGTTTGAAAGCCTGGATAGTAGTTGTCCAAAGTCAATCGTGAAGTTGATCCTGATCAGCATGCTCATGTCGCCTTCATCAGCAGCCCTCAGGATGCCACCCCACAACAGCCACCAGATCTATTGATCTTTGAAAGATTGTGATCACAATCATAATTTTGAATATTTGAAGATTTACTTCATATATTTGCATGTGTACATGCTGAGAGTATACATTTGTCAAACATCTATGATATAGCAGACTGGCATTATACTCTCTATACCACTCTGGTATCAATAGACCTACCAGAACATATAATTTATTCCTTGAGGGTACTGGCTTCATTCTCAAAATGAATGGCATTGGTACAATATGATGGAATCTGCAACTAGAGAATGGTACTTTATATGATTACTTTGCTTATTTAATGTATAGCATTGGCAAAATGTATGATTACACTTTCGTTTGCGGGCCTTGTATCGGCATATGTATTAGCAAGACGTGTTGTTTTCCTTAAACAGTACTATATTTTACTTCTAATCATGCATATATTTGGTTTTCATAAGTGCTCCAAAATATTTTTTTATATAATTTCAACCTGTGACATGTATGCATAAATGACCAGACTTCATTTCAAATTCGGTTTCAATTTAGCTTTAAACAAAAATGCATTTACCCCACAATCTTGTCATAATAGGGAATTGAATAAGTACAACTTTTCATTAGATTTGCTTTCATTATTGATGTCACCTGAATTTTCAGGCTTCATTTAGGTCAAGCCCTTAAGCATCACTGAAGTTAAAAATAATAATACACATATGTAGACCACTCCCTCGGAGGGGAATTATAACATTAGTATGCATCATCATGTAACATAGGAAAATACCAAAAGCATTTAAACACGTGGCTAAAATCTGTCTTGGATAATATCAAGAATACATAAGTAAAACTATAGCGGAAAAACAATGTGCCTAGTAAATTTAACAGATAAAACTAGGGACACCTTGCTACCATAAGATGAAAAACCCAGCATGGTGAAAAGAGGATAGGAGTATAATTGATATATGGACGAATAAACTAGATTGTCCAGTGTTACTTCAAATCCAGTTTCGTTCATACAGAGAGTACTGCTGGAATAGGTTAACAACAAAATCACTATTGCATGCCGTTAAATCTAAAGGGCATCTATAGACTCATTGAAGAACCTAGTGACCTATTCAGGGTATGCAAAGTTGGTAGATGATCTGTTTAATATTACATTCATTTTTTTCTGTTCTTATGCTAATATTGTGGGGAGTTACAAATGGCATTAAGAATCGTGTTCAGTCAAGATGAAGATTTAAATGTAAGCCTCTCTGTTATTAACATAAAATATGCAAAGCAAATATGTATATATACAGCTGTAATTTGAATTTGTTTTATAACCTGGTGTACTAACATCTTTACTAAAACACCAGATGATGGCTAGATGACGGGCATTGCATTTGTGTGAAATGAGTAATTGGCAACCAGGAGTTGTGCATGCCCGGGTCAAGGTAGCGTTTGAAATGAATACATGTATGATGGGTTACATGATTTAATAATATTTTTAACACTAAACTGGTTGCAGTGAATCATGTAGCAACATTTTGGAGCTGCATCCATGTTCAATAACTAAATGCCTTTAATCCATTGTTTTTCAATGGAGCTTTTTTCAAAGGCTGTCATTAACTGTGCCAGAATGCATGATCGACAACATAACTTGGTTGATGACCAGGTTGGCCTGAGTGCAGTTATCTATTGGTGGAGAAGAATGAATTCACAGGGAGTCATCGTGAGAGATGTTGTACAAAGAACATATTGTTCCTTGTGGCATGGAAAAGGTTTGGCTGGTTTGTTGTCTGAGAATAAACTAACCATTCAACTACACCAAATAAGGTGGGGATTAAAGAAGAAAATCTTGAATATATTTAAAAAGCAAAATCAGACTTACCAAAAGGTATTTGAACAGCCTCTGCCGCATTGAGAATGGCAGGTGACTTGTAATTACAAGGGTGAACCCAAACTCTGTTATTAGGAAAGAGGTTATAAAAGAGAGTATTTAATTAGTCCGTATGAGTGTAAAATGAAATTAAAGAACACTTTCCATTCCTGAGCCAAAGGTTAGATACATTCCTACTCTTTATTCTGGTAATCTAAGGGAAAAGTCAACAGTCGCGGTGGTGGGAATTATTTAACAATGCTTGCTTTATACTAAAGGATCTATTCCAACAGATGTTGACAAATGTTTCATTTTAATTGCCTATACTATTATCTGTGGAGCAATATTCCATTGGGGTATGTAGGAGAGTTTGCGGTTAGTACATTAGACTTGTATTGTAGATTTCTGAAGTCTTTCTTCACTAACCATCACTAAATGTCACTGGTCAGTATCATTCCAAGCAGCTTGCTTGTTGGACTGTGGACCAAGGCACATAAATGCACATTCTTACTTAAGGTGTGTGTCTTGTTTTAGAGATTTTGCTATTGGATCTTTCCCGCTTCTAACCTCTGTAATATGATATCTTGATTTTATCCAATTCAAACTTGGTACTCAAGTTATGCATAGCAGTAGGACAAATGACTGAACCAGTCTTGCAGGGAAAAGAGTTTAAAATGCCCAAGTTGGCCCCCATATTTGAGGCAACACCTTAACTGATGGAGCTATTTTCCAGGTACAATTCTAAAATGTCATGAATAATTTGAATTTAAAGCAGTTTTTTGGGTCATAACTGGCCAATTAAGAAATGACTATCCATTTTAATAAGCAACTTGTGTTTTAATATGTGATCATCTTCATTTATTGAAGGGTATGTTTATAGTTCGTAATGTTAGCATTTGCGGTGAGATGCATTTTGATTGGTCAGTTATCAGCTACGTTCAGGCTACAAACTCAATATAAAGTATAATTCCAATGGTATCTTTATTTCATTATCAAAATGGTCAGGCCTCGATAAATGCCTAATGGGTAGTAGGAGAAACTTTACAACTAACAAGGGATTTCTGCATATAACTGTTGTGATGAATCTGGACAATGTATCCCTTCTCCCCCAAAGGGGAGCCATCCCCTTTGAGGTTAGGGGTGTGAGTCTGCTCAGCAAGACCCACTCTAGCGGTCTGGGAAAGGAGGACCTAACTGGGAGTGACTCCCCTTTCGGGGACAAGGACTCCCATTCCAATAAGGAACTCCCAGTGGTGCAACATACATTATCTGCCTATATAGGAAGTGGAAAGACTGAACTAACAGTCAAAGAGCATCAACAAAACCATCTTAATTTGTACCTACCTTTTGATTCGCTGAATAGTGAGTTTTCCTTAAACTACTTGCCCTCTGATAATTCTGGGTTTCCTCCGAGTACCACAGTCATAGAAGAAAGACACCCTCTTTGATTGGGATGATGTAGTTGCACACCAGAGGAACTGTGAATGTGGGGGTCATCTCATACGCAGGGAGACGACCAAATCCTATGCCGAGGTGAACCTCTGTGGAGAAGACGTCTAGGGTGGGGCCACGCTAGACCACAAAGCTGGCAGTGGTGTTAGAAGCAAGTTTAATGCTAGACAAACTCTGGAAGGCTGGTGTCCCATCCGGCTGAGAAGCCAGGGTTGGAGGGAGAGGCGGAGATTGGGAAGCATCAGTTCTCTCTGGTAGCATCACCACGATAAAGCTGTGGCAGGCCTGGGGCCTGGCAAAAGACGATGAACCCAGATCGCTGGGGAGAGCCCAAATCCCTGAACTCCATGCCCAAAGGACATTAGCTGCTGATAAAAGCAGAACCAGGGAAGTGAATGCTCCCATGAAGAGACTACCAATGAGAGTTACAGATACTGTGACGCAAGTTTGCGGGAGTCTACGAGGTTGTGGGAACTGAGAAATCCAAGAGTGCAAGCACCCTGTGTGAATAGGAGCAAGAGAAGTACAAACACTTTATAACAAGGCTGGGAGATCCTATGAGGCTACATGAGTTTAAGAAACCTGAATGGGCAAATAACCCTGTTAATCTGATTGGAAGAGATACAAACTCTTTGCCTCTAAGCTGGGACAGTGAACAAAGTTATGGGACCCTAAGTAACCTGAACAGCAATCACCCCATGTGAGTCTAGAAAAGCTAAATGAGAACATTTTGCATCCAATCAGGGAAAGCCGGCGAGGTTATTGGAACCTGAGAAACCAGTGTGTGGAATTGAAAGTAAGCACGTCTTCCAGAGAGCAATAGGACTTCCAGGAGTCTGTCCAAGAGCCACAGACTTGTTATCCAGAGACTTTTCTTGAGAGAAACATACAGACGATACATTTTTCTTTTGACTATTGACGTCTGCTAGAAGGATTTCAACTATCTACAATATCCAATTGTTGGGCAAGGCAGAAGTCTAACCCGGAGTTTGTGTCCTGGTCTCTCTCTTTGTTTTCTAAAGTGGTAGGGCCATTTAGTTAGGATTTGGACGAGAACTTTTTGGACTTTGATCAGCCTTAGTTTTAGTTTCAATAGGCAGGGAACTTCCTCAAAAATGTTTAAAAAAATAAAAGCAAACATGCCTAACTTGCCCTATTTCTATAACTATGACTTAGCGTACTCTAAGTCCTCCTTCTGGTTCACCACACTGTTAGGATTGACTAAACTAAATAGAGATGCCTTAGTGCCCCTGATGATCCCCTTGTGATCAAACATTTGATCACAACTTTAGCCTAACAAGTCCTTGCCCCTCCAGTAATGCCCTCATCTATAAGGAAATGTGCAAATGATATGGCCTATGGAAATGTCACATTCTTAAGATGAAGTGTGTAGCCTCATGACTCCCCTGTGCTAATAACGCACACCTTTCAAGAATTTGGAAAAAACAACATTTCAAAATGAACTCCAAAAATGCCATCCTTATTACAATGGAAAACAGATCCACCTTTTGGTAAGGTATCTCAAGGTTTACGACTGTGTGAAGGGTGGAATTATAGTCGGAGACAGGCAAGTGCTAAAACAATATTTATTCTGGCTTAAGGCAGCAGATGCTGAAAGAATAACTATTAAGTCCTCCCGGTTAGCTTCACCGGTGTCTTGTCCTCCTGTAGTACAACGGCGTTAGGCCTGGCTTGGTCCTATCTCGAGCCGCTGTCCGGATAGGCCCACCACTCTGGTTCGCTCTCCTCTCTCCTCCCCGTGTCCTGTGTAATGAGAACAACCCATTAGTCTCCCCGGGCGCTCTTTTATCACAGCCGGAGGTATCAAACCCCCACCAATCACTGAGGGGTTGAGTTAACCCCCTTCTCATTGGTTTCTGGGACATGGTCCCACCTCTCTTAAGGGTTGCCATCCCAGCGTGTCGTTCTTCCCGATCCCCTGGTGGTGGAGGGCGGTGGTGTTGGCCCCGTTCCCCTGGTGGTGGAGGGCGGTAGTATTGGCCATGCGGTTGTGGCCGCGACGCGTAGGGACGCATCCTGACGCTGGGCCTTCCCCCCCTGCAACGTGCAGCTCCGGCAGCGCCATGAGCAGCACAGGGCCGGCGAGCCGTGCGCTGCACCCCCGCATCCCGGCGCCGTCGCGAACACTGCTCCCCCGCACCCCCCGGACTGGGGCGAACAGGTGAGTGCCGAGCGGCCCCGCCGCGGCTGCACATAGCGGCTTCTTCCGCGGCCCCGCCGTGGCCACCCGTAGCGGTTTTAGCCGTGCGGCTAACCTCCGCGGGTTTCCCTTTCCCCTCTCTTGCCGCGGACATGGCAGCGCCTCCCGACTCGTGCGGGCCGGCTACACGCCGCGGCCGCCGCAGCACCAGCCGAGGCGCTGCTGCTTCACACATCCCCACCCCAATCCCAGGCCGTTCGGGCCAGGGTGAACACCTAGACAGATAGTCAGCCACCAGCTGAAACCTGGCAGGCCTGTGCAATGTGACGAAATCAAATGGCTGAAGCGAGAGAAACCAGCGGAGGACCCTCTGATTCGTGTCCTTATGTTGGGCCAGCCACTGGAGGGGTGCATGGTCGGTGTACAGAGTGAACCGGCGACCCAACAGATAGTATCGGAGCGAGTCAACAGCCCACTTGATGGCCAAACACTCCTTCTCAATGGTTGAGTAAGCCGCTTCATGGGGCAACAATTTCCGACTGATGAAGCACACCGGTTGCAGGTCCTCCCCATTCCTCTGCGATAACACAGCTCCCAGGCCCTGGTTTGAGGCGTCCGTTTGTAAAAAGAAATGTTTCTGGAAGTCCGGGCAACAGAGGACCGGGTTGGACGTGATCCTTTGTTTTAGAAGTGCAATGGTGTCCAAGGCCTTCGGGTAGTTGGTCAGGTTGGGATTCCCCTTGAGCCTCAGTGCGTCCGTCAAGGGAGCGGCTATCGAGGAGAAGTCAGGGATAAATCTTCTGTAATACCCGATCAATCCCAGGAAGGCTCGTATTTGTTTCCTGCTGGTGGGAGTCGGTATATCTTGGATAGCCTGTGTTTTGGACAACTGCGGTTTCAGCACTCCCTCACCCACTATGTGGCCTAGATATTTGGTTTCATTGGTTCCCATCGTAGTCTTCCTGGGGTTGATATGTAGCCCTGCCTTCTGTAAATCAGCCACTACTTGTTCTAGATGGTTCAGATGTGACTCCCAGGATTGGCTGTATACCACAATATCGTCCAGGTAGGCAGCAGCGTATCCAGTATGTGGTCTCAGTATGATGTCCATCAATCTCTGGAATGTGGCGGGAGCCCCGTGGAGACCAAAGGGTAGGACTTTATACTGATATAAGCCTTGTGGGGTGGAAAAGGCAGTTTTCTCCCTGTCCTGGGAGCGAAGGGGTATTTGCCAATAGCCCTTGGTTAAATCGAGAGTGCTTAAGAAACTGGCCGCTCCAAGACCCTCCAGGAGTTCGTCCATCCGAGGCATCGGATAGGCTTCGTATCGGGACACCGCGTTCAATTGTCTGTAGTCCATACAGAAACGAACCGAGCCATCCGGCTTAGGGACAAGCACTATGGGTGATGACCAAACGCTGACCGAAGGCTCGATGATATCCATCCTTAGCATCTCGTCCACTTCGGAATTGATGATGGTTCGCCTGGCTTCGGGTATCCGGTAGGGTCTAAGCCTCACAGGTGGTCCGGGATCTGTTTTGATAATATGCTCAAGAACATCGGTTCTTCCAGGTAAGGCGGAAAAGGCGTCAGCATAAGGGGACAACCGGTTCCTGATGTCCGTCTTCATTTCGGGGGTTAGGGTGTCTCCCCAATTGACTGAATTCAGGGTGTCAGGAACGGTGTTCAGGATCTCGTCCGGTTTGGCTTCCTCGACACATACAAAGGCACCCAGAAGAGGCTCGTTCCATTTTTTTAGAAGATTGATATGATAGACCTTTTCAGGGGTGGTACGATCAGGCTGGTGTACCCGGTAGGTTACTGGGCTTAGTACCTCAGTGACCTCGTACGGCCCTCTCCATCTAGCCAACAGTTTATTGGTGCTGGTAGGCAGGAGTACCAATACCTGGTCCCCTGAGTTAAAGGTTCTCATACGGCTCCCCTTGTTATAGTTTCTTTCTTGAGTTGTTTGGGCACGTCCAAGGTTATCTTGGGCCAGTGTACGTAGTGCGGTTAGGTGTTCCTTTAATTCCTCTGTATACTCGGTTAAAGACACCTCTTCTGTGGATTCCCATTCCTCTTTAACCAGGTCTAGTATTGTTCGAGGTTGTCTCCCAAACAAGAGCTCGAAGGGAGAGAAACCGGTGGACGACTGGGGGGTGTCTCTTAACACCATTAACACCAGGGGGATCACCCGATCCCAGTTTTTTCCGTCTGGTCCCGTCACCCTTCTTAGCATCTTCTTGATTGTTTGATTATAACGTTCTACCAGCCCATCAGTCTGGGGATGATATACTGAGGTTCTCAACTGGTTGATCTGGAACTGTCCACATACTTGTTTTATGAGGGTCGACATAAAATTGGTCCCCTGGTCGGTGATTATCTCGGAGGGAATCCCCACTCGGGCAAAGAATGGAATTAGCTGGTCGCATAACAACCGGGCCGACGTTCCCTTTAGGGGAAAGGCCTCGGGGTATCGAGTAGCGTAGTCGACTACGACCAGTAAGTATCTATAACCACGGCTGGCTGGTTCCAGGGGTCCCACTATGTCCATGCCGATCCTCTGGAATGGGATTGAAATGAGGGGCATTTTCTGTAGTGGTGCCCTTGCGGGTAGAACCCCGCTAGTCAATTGGCAGGTGGGGCAGTTCTTGCAGTGTTGGGCGACCTCCCCATAAATGCCGGGCCAGTAAAACCTCTTTAGTAGGTTTTGTTGGGTTTTAAGAGAGGCCATGTGACCTCCACAGGGATGGTTGTGGGCCAGTTGTAGCACTATAAGTCGGTGGCTCTTTGGTAGCACCAGTTGTTCCTTTTATGGCGTCGTCGTCACCCTTATACCTTCGGTATAGGAGACCTTGTCGCAGTAGAAACCCTGGGCCTCTGGCTATGTTGGGTTCCCCTTCCCGGGCGGCCCTTTCTCTGGCCACTCGTAGGGTGGGGTCAGTCAGGGTCTCTCCCCTTATGGTGTCTTCGTTGCCTTCTAGCTTCCAGTCGATAGGCCGGGTCATATAACTGGCCTGACACCATGCCATCCGGGTCCTCCTCTTTCGCCCAGGTGGGGGTACCTGGGAGACGGGGTCGGTTCCTGCAACATCGGATTTGGACGGGGACTGCCCTTCCCTTGTATCCCTTAATGTCTGACCGAAACCGGGGAGGTCGGTCCCAATTACCACCGGGGTTGGGAGACAAGGTAGGACGGCAACCCTCAAGGGAGAGGAGGTTTCATTTAAGTCAATCACAACATCCTTCATCGGATAACATTTGGTGTCCCCATGAATGCATCGGATAGGTACGGTTACGTTAGGTAAGCAGGGAGTGTTACTCACAGTTGGTGATATGGCGGTCTGCCTGCTGCCGCTGTCCAAAAGTGCACGTGATGGTCTGCCGTCGACTCGAATGTCCACCACATATGGTCCTGGGACGCCGTTCTCGTCTATCGGGGTCAGATAGCCGATGTCCATGGGTTCGACTGTTCTTCTCCTGGGACAAAACCGGGCTATGTGGCCCCACTCGTTGCACTCATAGCACTGCAGCTGCTTGTAACCAGGGGTTGGTGCTGGGGCCTTCTCCTCGCTTCCTGGTCTCTTGTCTTCGGGTCTCCTGTTGTTCTCATCGGAAGGTCTCCATCTTATGGGCAGGGCTCGGTTACCCCTAATCATATGGGGGTCGGATATCGGGATGGCGATGCGGGCTGATACCCCTGTAGCTGGTAGTCGGAAGAGGCCTGCCTTCTGGTATGCCGATGCAATATCCACAGCCTCGGTCAGGGTGGGTTGATGGTGCTGCCTAACCCATTTCTGCATCTGGCCGGGCAGGGCTTCGACGAATTGTTCCAGAATGATTTTATCGATTAGGGGTTGATTAGCGGGGTTTGGAGCCAACAACCACTTCTCTGCTAGGTCCTTTATCCTATAGTATAGTTGGCGTGGATTCTCCCCGGTCCTGAGCCTGGTTTCCCTCAGTCGGATCCGGTAGGCCTCGTCGTCCAGGCCTAAGCGGTCTAGTACGGCAGCCTTGATCTCCCCGTACAGCGTGTTGCCGTTGGGGTTTACCGCCTGATAGGCGCCCTGCATCACCCCGGACAGTAGGGGGGCGACGTACTGACCCCACCGGTCAGGAGGCCACTGTGCGTTTCTGGCTATACGTTCAAAACTAGTAAAGAAGAAGGCGGGATCCTCTCCGTCCTTATACTTTTGTAGGAGGGCCGAGGGCACCAGTGGTTGATTTCTAGTGCTGGCCACTGCATCGGTGAGACGGACATGGCCTCATGCTGGTTGTCCTGTGCGGTGGTCAATATAGAGCCCTGCAGCTGTATGGCTTGTTGAAAGGCTTGCCGATCCGCGGCTGCTTGTTGTGACTGCAGTTGTACCATCTGTTGCAATTGTTGTTGGCCCTCAGACAGGGTCTTTATCAACGACTCCATAGCGCTGTCTAAAAATCCCACCTTCGTCGCCAGTGTGAAGGGTGGAATTATAGTCGGAGACAGGCAAGTGCTAAAACAATATTTATTCTGGCTTAAGGCAGCAGATGCTGAAAGAATAACTATTAAGTCCTCCCGGTTAGCTTCACCGGTGTCTTGTCCTCCTGTAGTACAACGGCGTTAGGCCTGGCTTGGTCCTATCTCGAGCTGCTGTCCGGATAGGCCCACCACTCTGGTTCGCTCTCCTCTCTCCTCCCCGTGTCTTGTGTAATGAGAACAACCCATTAGTCTCCCCGGGCGCTCTTTTATCACAGCCGGAGGTATCAAACCCCCACCAATCACTGAGGGGTTGAGTTAACCCCCTTCTCATTGGTTTCTGGGACATGGTCCCACCTCTCTTAAGGGTTGCCATCCCAGCGTGTCGTTCTTCCCGATCCCCTGGTGGTGGAGGGCGGTGGTGTTGGCCCCGTTCCCCTGGTGGTGGAGGGCGGTAGTATTGGCCATGCGGTTGTGGCCGCGACGCGTAGGGACGCATCCTGATGCTGGGCCTTCCCCCCCTGCAACGTGCAGCTCCGGCAGCGCCATGAGCAGCACGGGGCCGGCGAGCCGTGCGCTGCACCCCCGCATCCCGGCGCCGTCGCGAACACTGCTCCCCCCCACCCCCCAGACTGGGGCGAACAGGTGAGTGCCGAGCGGCCCCGCCGTGGCTGCACATAGCGGCTTCTTCCGCGGCCCCGCCGTGGCCACCCGTAGCGGTTTTAGCCGCGCGGCTAACCTCCGCGGGTTTCCCTTTCCCCTCTCTTGCCGCGGACATGGCAGCGCCTCCCGACTCGTGCGGGCCGGCTACACGCCGCGGCCGCCGCAGCACCAGCCGAGGCGCTGCTGCTTCACAGACTGGCACACTCAGGACCTTAGATTTTAGTATTCCTGGCAGGTCCCTCCTGGACATCCCGCCATCCGTCTCCCTTTGTATCATGGTTCTTTCGTCAAAATCGTTTTCTTTTAGGCCTTGTGTACAGTGCTCAAAGAAGGCCTCTCTTAGGCCTCGGCTTCAGCACCAACAGCAAGTCCCTCTCTTCTGACAAGGCCTGGAGACGCTTTTCCTCTTTCTCCAGGACTCATGGGTGAAACGCCACATGCTATAGCTTTCCAGTTCCCCCAAGGAGTGGCATTGTGGGGCCCTCCAAGTCAGCCATCAGCCTCCAGGGCTTCTAGGACTGTCCTCCTATCTCTCCACCCCACACCTCGAGGCAAGCACTGCCTTCCTCCAGCCAGTAGTGCTTTCGGAAGTCCTTCCGGTAGTCGTCCCACTTGCAGCCTCCCCTTGCATCAAGGGAGCATCAGCAGCCATGTCTGTTTACTTAGGTTCTAGGACGGACTGAAGTTCACGCAGCCCTTTTTAAACCCATGGGGCTCTGGTACAATTGATTCTGGTTATTCCATATGTCTCTTTGTATCCCTCCCTATGGTTGACCACATTCAGTGATGATCTCTCCTCTTGAAATCTCTTTAGTGATTGGGTCTTGGTGTTGGCAGGTGGTTACACTGATTTCATCCCCACTGGCCTGCAACTGAGATGTTTCTAATGTGTCTATTGCATTCGGGTCCACCTTGGATTTCTCTAATTTGATGTTAGTATCTCAGCTGGAAGCCATGGTCTCCTCTGCCGGGTGCAGTGTGTCCCATGGGGCTGGAATACCAGGTTGGTAAGCAACCCACTGCTAAATATAAGCCCATGGACTAGTCCACTCCTTTATAGCATATTCTGGGAAATTGAGTCCCTGGAAGTGAGACGACACAGGGTTGCTCCTGCTACAAATCTACCATGTCTCTTTTTGCATCAATAAAAAACATAAATAAAGTGGTAATGCAAAGAAACAAAAAAAACAGGACTCGATAAGCACCTACAGATTGGAATGAGTCATGTTGGCAACTATGTCCTTGAACTGCTGGCCGCCATGCACATCTCCTGGCATTAGCACTTTATTTTTGTTATTTATTGATGCAAAAAGACACATGAACTCAAGATTGCCCAGGTGTCCTCGTCTTTTTAATACCCCCAATGAAAAGCTACCAACAATCCACAAGAGGGGTGGCAGATATGCAAATGTTATCGGCCCCGATCCCATCGGTGTACTTCACACAAGGTCTAAAATTAGGCAAATTGGGCATAATTCTGACTGTTTCGGTCCGGTAACAACGGTGCTGGTAAGCCTACCGGCACCATTGTTACCGGACCGGCAAAGTACGACTCTGCAGGCGTGTGCCATTTCGCCTGCAGATGTCTGATATGGCGGGCAGAACGACACCCGCCCGGAGAGTTTCACGAAAGCACCGGCACCGTTATTAACGGTGTAAGTGCTTCCGTGATCCCCATTTCCATTGAGGGCAATGGGACTGGAATGGGAATGGGGATTTACATTTACCGGCGCTTGTTTTACCGGAACGCTGGGGTTGTAATCCCCCAGTGTTTCCGGCAAGCCAGGCAACGGTAAATATTGCAAGTCCAGCGGCAACCTGCCGGTTTTACCGGCACGGTTACCGCCGGGCTTGTAATGAGGCCCATTATCTTGGGCATAGTGTCATCCGAGAAATGCAGGTTTTTAGTGCTACTATCAATGGGGAAACAAATGCACCCACCCTCTACCCTTTTATTTCACGTTCCTGTGGATAGATCACCAGTATCATAAATTGTGAACAACCTTAAGTTTCGGAGCATGTCAACCCTTTAAAGAAGATCTCCAAGGTTACTGATTTATCATCCAAAATATACTCTGTTATTCCTTATAGGGGCCTGAACAGAGGGCTTAAAGCGTTTTGTAACAAACCGGTTTCCTTCAAGCTAATGCTATTCATAGGAGGTATTCTAGAAGTCTATTTTGTCCATTTTTGAGACCCTGTAGAAGAGGAGTGAAATGGCTGAATGGGTCTTTAAATTAAAAAAAAAACTGTGCCTCCAGAGAGAAGGTGCTGCCCTCATGATGCATTTTTGCACACGGGCAAAGCATTCATCAGACAGAAATCCAGGTTTAAATATTCTGCTGAAAATTGTAATCAATCAATCACTCTTTATTGAATAAATTACAATTTTCTGGAGCCAAAGGCTTGCATTTGGGCTAATTTGCACACCAGCAATGCCTTGCTTATGTAGCTCTGAATTGAAAGTCAAACTTCCAGTGATGGGTACCAGGTGGCACTGTGGCCTGTGTGACCTTGCTCAAATGGATTATTCTACTTGAATCCATTATAAAGTCAACAATACATTTGCATAAGAAATCTTAGAAGGCAAATAACATGTAATGAAAACCACGAAGACAATTATCCAACATATGCATTAAAATGTACAGTGAAGAAATAAGCATTCTAAAAGAACCAGTTTTCCCTGTGAAATGGGGCCCCTTGCACAAAGCTTCACTGGTTCCGCTTGCATGCTTTGCTAGGAAACTAGGCTGCAGGACAGACCATTGCAAAATGAACGTAGTTATTTATTTTATTTGTTTTGGTTATTCATAACCTTTACAAAAAAACTTCAACATACAAAACACAACTAAATACGTCTTTGCAAATCATCTTACCATATAAAAATCCATTAATACATACTTAATATATATACAGAAAAAAAAAGAAACTGAAAAAAGAACGTGTATTACATGTATATCTTTAACCGATACAGCAGCTAACTAGAACGTCCACTTTCAAGAAATTGCAATTTTTCTATTTCAATCATATTGTTTGACTGATACAGATCTTTCTCCGAAATCTTTCTACCACAAGCCGAAGAGAACAATTACTTCCATGTAGCATTTCGAGCCATAATCTTACAAGATCCACATTGTCCATATTCACACATTTTAAAAAGTGATGTATACGTTCACTTCGCAATGCTGTACAATAAATTAGGACATGTTGTAAGGTTTCAGATAGCCCAAATATACTACAAAATCTGCACAAAGATGTTCCATTCCTTCCTTCCCGATGGTCTGTGATTTCCCGTGTAAGCAACACATTGCATTTAAAGCGCATAAATTCATTACGCCAACCTCTATCAGGAAACTTCCAGACCACCCCCAATTTTGTAGCCGGACACCAGATGCTTATATAATTTGGTTCCAGCTATCTTAGCGCAGGTAATATTGCAATCCAGTTGTTCTGCATATTTTTGTGCCTTATTTTGCTTGACTATAAGCAACTCACACGTTGCACCAAAGGAGGTTGGGTACACCAGGATTTCCCTTGCTAGCTCGTTTAACTATTCTGAGACACATGTACCAGTACAGATCCCGTTTCCCAGCAGATCATACGTAGTGTCTTTGGAGCTCACAACTAGTTTCCTAAATAAACATACTCAGCGCCACATAACCATGCATTTTATGGAGTATAAACCAAGTTCATACCGCAACACTTTAGTGGCACACAATTGGGCAAGCATGCAAAGACCGATCTTAAAATCTTAGCCTGATATATTTATCAAGCTCGTCAATTGCCAAACTAGGGAACAATTCCAAACCATAACAGAACTGTGAAATCACCTTAGATTTTTAGTAACGCAGTGTCGGTATAAATGAAAATTTCCCTTATTTAGCATACATTTTTTTTTTAAATGGATGATTTGTACCTGCGCCTTTTTGTCTAGAAATTGCCGATAATTCTGTTTTCTTTCAATTTCAAAAATTGGGTAACCCAAATACTGCATGTGTGATTTCGCACACAATTTTTCGTTGTTCAAAAACCAAACCGGATTGCTCCTTGTAGCACTGCAGTGTAGCCATACTTTGCGTTTATCAGGAGGGAATTGGCAATAGTATACTCTCTAATTGTTGTTAACAAGCGTTGCAGTCCCCACAGGGTGTGATTGAACAGCATAAAATCATCCACGTAGGCAGACCAGGATACCTTTGTTCCCTCAACTGTAGGTGGCACAAAGGCAGCTGTTTCAATGACCTTGCCAGCATCTGATACGTACAGGTTGAATGTTGTGGGTGCAAATACGCACCCCTGGCGTAAACCATTTGTAGCAGAGATAGAATCTTTAAGGATTCCTGTATTTCTTTGGCGTACCTGTAGCTTCAAGCCTTCATGTAGATGATACAAGATTGTCAGTAAGTGCGAAGGTAACCCCAGTAAGTGTAATTTGCCCCAGAGAGTGCTCCTGTCCACCATGTCAAAGGCCATGGTTAGGTTTATTGAAGCAACGTAAACAGGAGTACTACCTTTTTTCCAAGCTTTTTGTTGTAAAATATTCATAAGTAGTCCCCCAGCATCCGTGGCCACTTTTTTTTTCGAAAGCCAAATTGATGACAGGATAGAATCTTATTTGTCTCAGCCCAGCCAGAAAAGATCTTTAAGTCCGCATCCAAGAGTGCGATGGGTCTATAATTTGCAGGGGATGTCCTGTCACCTTTTTTTATAAATTGGCACTATGTAGGCAATGTGCCACGTATTTGGAATTACTTGGACTCTAACTATGTCCTTGAACAGGAGGAACAATACTTTGGCCCAAACCATTGCCTTACCCTTGAAGACAATATTTGCCAGTCCATTGAGTTTGATATCGTTTGTCAAAGTGAAAGTCCCATGGATGTTCTAAAACTGTTCTTTGCAGAGGATTCTTGATCTTAGAATTCTCATAGACCAAGCCAAAATGACCCCTCCACTGTTGCTCCGATACTATGCAGGTTTGTATTCGGGCCTGTTGGACATTACGATCAATTATTAGGGCCCAAAAAGATCTTGCAGAGGTATCCCTTAAGGCTGCCAACATTGCTTCGCTATCCCCCTGATACAACTTTGCTCTGTAAGCTTTAATTAGATTTTTCCATTTGTTTTTGTTTTCCCCAGAGCCTCTCTATCAGTATCAGATACAATCTGTCTGCGCAAGCATTGCAGTTCCCTTTGCGGTGTTTTATTTATGTTTTTATTCTAGCGTCAAAATATGATGATGATTTGACTTCCTCGCATTTGTCTTAGGTAGAAGTACATAGTTGTGTGTACATAATAATCAAAATGGTCAACACAATACGTTGATACTTTTTATCCAAAACTAGTGTTATAAAAATCAGATTGAAATACAGCGTTAAGGCGGTCCACGTTGTCATTATGCCAGGTAATACGGGTTCCAGCTTGATTAACCAAATAAATGTCAGTACATACCCCCTTTTTCACCTCACAAGCAATACCTCTAAATTCAACCTCTAGAATCTTATGGTCACTACATTTTTTTTCCCTTATGCGCATTGAACTGGCCAGACGACACAGAGAGACAGAGATAAAAATGTTATCTATTTTTAATGAAAATTTACCATTAGACCAAGTATCCTTATCTACCATATCACCTCAGAGTTCCGCTGAGTTAGTTAATCCCCATTCCGCCAAAAAAACTACCCCAGAGTTGTCTGTGGATATTCTTATTTGCCGAATCATCTCTTATATGATAATATTCCGGTTCAAGTGTGCGTTTCCCTCCCATACGAGCAGGAATATTAACATTGAAATCATCCACCACTATCAATACCGCTTCAGATTGTAGTAGGTAGGCTTCTTCAATCATTGCTCTAAGTAGAATCAGGGAGTCAGTCAAGTGATTTTTAACATTCCAATAGATGTTAATAATCAGGAAGTGGGTGGGTCCCACACAGTTAACCAATTCGAGGAGTACAGCAAGGCACCAATTTGACAATATAAATATTTTAATTACAGTTGGCCCCAATTTGACATGTATTCCAATTGCCAAACCCCCGGACGGACTACCCAATTTTCCTTGTGTTGCAGGTTCAGAAAACATAATAAAACCATCAAGAGCACAATGAGAGGTGAACCATGTCTCCTGAATGCACATTTAGACAACATAATAAAGGTTTCCAGAGAGTTTTCTAAAAACCAGTGACCCCTCGTATTCCATGACACAAGGGTGAATGTATCTTCAATCTTAGATATTCGGTTTTAAACCCTGCAACCTCACTATGGAATCCCATAGAGTTAAGGCCAACCACCGTAGGCTAGACTCAGTCATTCGAGTCATCGCCATTCGTTTTCAGAGGCTTGCTTATTAACATTTCGACCTGTTCCATGCCCCTATCCTTAGGTGCTTGTAGTTCACCACCTCCCTCTGCGCTTTGTATACCTCGACTGTAGCTTACAAGATCATAACCAAATCGATTAAAGATCTCCACTTCTGCTAATACAGCTTCATAGATAGTTCTAGAGGGGAAAACAATTCGGACATAGTCATATCTTTCCGGATGTATATAATCGATTAATTTGATGTCCCCAGTTGAGATAAGACTAAGGTTCGGTATCTCATTGAATAGTGCTAGAATTCTCCTTCTATTCAATGATGGAGGACCACCTTGAGGGAACAAGTAGTATATTGGGACACTTGGAAGCTCCACAAAATGTTGCTGCCTCTGCTGGATGTCATTTATCCAAGGTTTTAAATAGAGATGTTTATAATGAAGTGTCTGGGCTGAGCTCTAATATAGTGCCTTGTCATCTTGCATGTTCACAATATCCTTCTTTCTGCCCAGATCTTCACCTTATCTGGATTCAGCTGTTTCAATGATTGCAAAACCTTCAGGCACTGTTAGTGTGGGCACTATACTAGGTTCTGACATCGTTAGCTTTGTAGGCAATTCACCCACAACAGCTTCATGGCTTGCACCTTCATTGCCAATTTGTCCAACTTTGCCCCCTTCTAGCATTTGTTTCCTGATTCTCCAGATCATTTTTTCTGTTGCATTTAACTCTGATTCCTGTACGTCATCAGGACCACTATCTTTAATCACTGCTACCTTTGCATTTTCCACAGGGGCCAATTTGTCCCTCCAAACCTCCCGCTCTTCACCCAAACACTGGACCCTCCCTCGTCCATTAGCTTGGGTGGTGGACTCCGTGACCCTTCCAACTTCCATAGGGGCCAATCTTACGCTATGAACCTCCTGTTCCTCTCCCAAGCATTGAACCCTACCAAGTCCGTTTGAAAGAAAGCTGGATGTAGCTCTGAATATCTTAGAATAGGATAATGGTGACAATGTCCTATAATCAGTAGGAAAGACAATGGACTTGAACATAGGAATATTCGAGTTTATAAGATGCTCCCCATTCTCATGCACCGCAACTTCACCAATGAGATTGGCGGAGAACCTCATATCAGCATGTTGGTTAGCTTCAAGTTGTGTATTAACAGTCACTTCATTGTGATTGGTAGGCTCCTTAGTGGAGATAACTTCAGCCTTCGAGGGTTGTACCATCTCTTTTTCCCCTTTATCACCAATCGTCTTTTTTTTTTTAGCAAAGAAATTAGAGGTTTGCCTTCCTCCGGTTATCACTCTGGAGGTCATTCACCACTTTAGATCTACCTCCTTGTGGTTTACCTTTCCTTTTTTTCATGGTTTCTGTAATTGTGCCTGTAGCCACAGAGCCACCCTCTCTATTACAAATCCCCTCCTCCTCCCCTGACGCATCCACATTAGTAACCAGATGTATATCATTTTCATCTTCTCTTATTAGATTCCGCCAATTTTTCTTAGACATTCTATTTTACCAGGTTTCCGCTTTGGGATGTTATTTACTTTTTTTGAAGGGCCCGTCTGAATTTTACGGGGCGGATATTAGTGTTTCTGTCGGGACCGTGACCCTCCCCTCAATTTCGTACATGTCAGAATCTCGGGTAACCCCTGCCTTTTTGTCCACTACAAGGGGCCCAAGATCTTTCAAAAGGAGTGCAGAGTGCCCTTTCTCGTGTACAACTCCCGTATTCGTACCCTTATTGGACACCACCTTAACCTCTGTCGTGGAGTGATTACTTTTGTTCAGCCCAACAGCCTTAATCAGGTCCCCAAGTAATAGTGTATGTAGTTGCAATTCCGTTAATATTTGTGCGTTGACTAGCCCATGTGGATTCCCCCCCATTACACCCCTCTGGTCTGCTTTCTTTCTGTGCAGACAAAACCTCCCACTCAACCTCCTGGTAAATGGGGTATTGGGAAAGAGCAAGTAGAGAGCTGTCAATAGGAGTAATGCCTATTTCAGGCAAAGGTAGGGAAACATCCTCCATGTTAGTTCTTAATGGATCGTCAAAACTTACAACACTATTCTCATCCCCCTTACTCTGCCCTGATTCAATCAATAGTATGGATTCATCACCCACAGAAATGTCTGGCAAACCCAGCCCAGGTTCACTGGGAGGAGAAGGGGGGGGGGGGGCATTGCCGTCACCATTTTCATTGTTCCCTTCCCTGGGGTAAAGACCAGAGGGGCAGACAAAATGTCATCATAGGCCCGTACCCCGTCATTGTTTCCCTTCTTGTTAAGGGCACCGTCCTCTTGTAAGTGTATTTTTGAGGCTTCATACCCCAAATAAATACACGATAAAGCACATACAGCTAGGGCGAAGAGCACATTATACAAGAGACCGTAGCCAGTGCAGTGCCACCTATCAAGCCGTTCCTAGTATACCATACAATTCAATTATTGCAAAAAGTCCCTTTAGGCAGGTACCCGATAAAGAGAAGAGCAACACGCTCTCTCTACACCTGCCTCCCGTGGACAACCAGACTTCAAAAGCACACAAAGTAATAGTAAACCAACCCGCAGGTATGTCCCAAACACAGAGGGGCAACAAAAGGAACGATAAGGAATGCCAAATGGCAAAATGCACAGAACATGAACAGCAAAATAATTCAGTGAGACCAATGGGTCCAGTAGATGCAGTGACCATCCACACAACTTCTATAGGTCCTGTAAGCACTATGCAAAACGGTGTACACGGCAACAGCTATCAGTAGCTAGCTTTGCAAAAAAAAAAAAAAACTAATGAAAAGGTAAACTGCTGCTCACCCCACACCCCATCAGCCTTATCCGCACACTTCTGAAAGCGCACTTCCAAAATGCGCGCACACGGGATGCGCGTGTCAGGTGTAAGTTGAGGCTTCTGGGGGTTAGAGGAGGAGCCACAGCGCAACTAAAAAGCAAAAAAGAAAATGATGAAATGAGTAGCAAAGTCCATGTAGTCCATGAGAAAGTCAATACTTGTGTTAATCCATACCGTGGCTTAAGGTCACAGCCCTAAATAAACATCTTCCCATAACGGGCACGGAGCAAAGGAGCAGAGGTGTCGGCCTTATCAGCACACTTCTGAAAGTGCACTTCCGAAATGCACATAGCCGCCTAAACCTAATTTCTTATCACCACTTCAGAAGAGCAGTAGCTTGACCGAACCTGTTGGCGGTGACTATGAAATGGGCCTTTTATAGTATACTATTTTGTGTACTGTTTTCTATCCTTTGAAGGGGGCAATGGCACAGGAGGTTTTCTGCCTCTGTTCCTATGCATTTGGTGCACACAGCGCAGTCAGACCCAGAAAAAGTTTGCATACCTTGCCTTTTTATTTTTTTTGTATTTCTTTTTTTACAACCTCTGCACAACAACTGCCAGTATTTTCTTCATGCTGGCCCTCCTCTTGACCTCGATGTAATGCTATTCACATTTATTTAATCCGATATTCCATCAGAAATTCTGTGCACAACAATAAACTATCATCTGAAATGCCATGGTATTACCAATATGTGTCCAAATACTGTGAAATATACAATATGCCCACACATTTCTGGTTTACTCCTTAGTTTCCCAATCTGCTAGTGGTTACATCTGGTAACCACACAACATAATAGGCCACTACTCGACTTGCCAGTCTGACAATCATAAACATTGGTACAGGGTCTCGGGAAGACTTATCTAGTAGAATGCAATCACTATCGGAGAGGAATGAAAGAAAGATTAGTGGTAGAGAGTTCTGAGATTGAGAGTTGAAGAAATCATTGGGAGAGGAGCAGTGGAACTAGTGGGGTGGGGTTGTTATTTAAACTGATATTACTTGAGTACTATTAGAAATCCCTCAACTCTGTGAGGATGATTTGTTGTTGGTCATGAAAGATTTAGAGAACTCATTGCCTGCCCTGATGAGTATTCTTTCTAACTTTAATACATGTTCAGGATATAAGGTTAACTGGGCAAAATCAGAGGTTCTGCCACTAACTGTGAGCAGTAATAAACAATGGGTTACTTTGTTTGGCTTTAGATGGTGCTCGGATAGATTGAGATATTTTGGAGTCTGGTTAACCACAAAGATTGAGGATATGATTCACAAGAACATGAAAGAATTAACTGGTGAATTTAGGCTGGATTTGGAAAGATGAAAAGTATTGAACCTCTCCTTACGGAGGAAATTGAATGCATTAAAATGAACTCCACCCCAAAAGTAACATTTGGGCTCAGTATGATGCAGTTAAAAATATGCACTAGATATTGGAAGGAATTGGACAGGCTTTTGCAGAATTTTCTTTGGGATAACAAAGGACCAAAGCTAAAATTGTGGAAGCTACAGCTGTCTGTTGGAAAAGGCGGTATGGGTGTCGCCAATTGTTATGCCTATCATATAGCATTCATGGCCCTATTTCATATACCACTTTTAGATAGAAAACCAAATATTTGGGCGATAGCAGAATCTTTTTCTGTGGGGCCTTTGACGGTGAGGGCACTTTGTCTACGCTTTCAAAACCTGGAAGCAAGGCAAATCCCACTACTGAGTTTTTAAGGAGTTCATGGTGTGTGCTGTTACATTTGCTGGGTGTGAATGCATTTCAGAACCTAGATGCTTCAATTTGGTATAACCCAAAAATTAAGGAACATAGGGAAACGTTATTTTGGATGGAATGAGTGGGGTTGAATGGATTGGTGACTTGCAAAAAGAAGGGAAATGGCTCACGGTAAATGAAGTCGGGAACAAGTGCGAAATTCATAATTTCTCACCTTTTGATTATAGACTGTTAAAAAGAGCCATTGGAATGGTAGTTACTGTGAAGAGGTTGGATTGTGAGGCCTTATCTTTTAGTAACAAAAAAGGAGGAGGAGGTTTGGCTAGTCGATATTACAAAATAATTGTTTCAAAATCCAAAGAGAATGAGTGATTAATACTGGATTGGAGTGGAGGACTACAATCTGAAATCTCTCCAGAGAGTTGGTTGACCATGTGTAAGAATGACGGCTTGTGTTCTTTCAGTTTGGGTGAACGGTCGCAATAAATCAAAATTTTGAACAGAGTTTAGTGGACACCGGTGCTGTTGCACAAACTGGGTCTGTTGGACTCAAATGACTGCTGGGGTTGTATACATGGGATTGGAACATTAGAGCATATGTTGTGAGAGTGCATGATTTATGGAGGAAGATATGTGATCTAATTAATGATCTATTGGGTGAGACCATATATACTATAATTTTAAAACCCTGATTCTTGGAGATGATGAACTGTTGGAAAACTTGAATACCAGTCAGAAAAAATTGCTATTCAGCAAGGCCTCAGTGGCAAAGAAATTAATATTAAGAGGCTGGAAGTCGATTGTGGCCCCGGAGGTGGTAGATTGGACAGATGAAATGTTCAAACTAGCTGTGATGGAGAGAATGATTTATTGCAGAGAGGAAATGCTGACTTTGTTTGATATTGATATTTTATTTCTATCGCGCTCATACACAAGTGTTTCAGAGCGCGACAAGGCAAGGGAGGGAACAGGGGAGAACAAAACAGCGATCTTACTAGACCTAGTGACATTGAGAACGCACAAGAGAGGGAGAGGGGAAAAGTGCATGAAAGGGGGGAGAAGTGGAAAGTGCGAAGCAGAGGAGAAACAGATAAATAACAATAAATAATAAAGGCAACAAGCAGTTTTAGTGCAGCCAGCAATTTGCAAGTGCTAGGTTTAAGGCAGCAGACAGGGTAGGTCTGATAAGTGCAGGAAGAAAAAAGGGGGTGCTATATGGGTACAGATACAGACCCCAGTGCAAGGGATGGCAGGGTGAGCAGGTACCTGGACCCGGAGGACAGGGTGGCCAGGTGCACGGTGCCAAGAGAGAACAGATCAGCAGGGGAGAGGGGGAGCGAAGGCAGAAGAAAAGAGGAAGGTCTTGAGGTGCGTCCGGAACTGGAGATGGTTCTCTTCAAGTTTTAGAGTGGCAGGGAGGCTGTTCCACAGGGAGGCCCAAGCCGAAGACAGATTTGAGAAGATTTGGGGGAAATTCATGGAATTGTATTAGTTTTAAGTAGTGTTGTATATCGGGTGGCAGGGGGAACCTTGTTATTTTAATAATGGTTTATAATGTGTATTTATTTTTTACATTTGTAAAGCGCCACACAGCCCAGAGGCATCGGGGTGCTGTTGCACGAAAATGACTTAGTTGCAGTGCAGGGAGAGGTAGATAGAGGGTGTTACAGCGAGATTGTGTCTACCCCTAACCTGGAAAAAAGGACATTTGCCTTTACAGAGGTTATACAGTTGACCGGGCCCTGCTGGGGGCCCTGTCAATTGTTGTATAGCGTATAGCGTCTACAATGTGGTAGTTGGAGGTTATTGATTTTTTAGATAATGTATAGTAATTCATGGTTTGGAATTGTTTTTAAGACTTCTGTTGATTGAACTTGATTTATTTGTTTCACTCTGCAAGTTCTGAGAAATTTAAAATAAAGAATTAAAAAAAAATAAAGAAATCCTTCAACTAAGTGGTATTTCAAAATACTACCCTACGTTCAACTGGTCTAGAAACCTGCTGCTTCTGCCTACAAAACTGATCACACACTCCTACTGCGCACAGCCTGTTTATAACTTCTTAGACACATTATACTCAAATTACTTTGTGTAAGTGATTTCAATCCGGCACTTCACCTAAGTCAACGCCTAGCATGTAATGCACAACTGAAAGCCTTATTTATTTTGTGTCTAAAAGTTCTTTTATTCTGTATGATGTACCACTTATATCACACCCCTCTCTTGGAACACCCCTGGTCACACTGAACAAGGAATCAGGACGGTTTGCAAAGTTAAAATATTTATTTATGTAGTTCACAATATAATCACACTACGTTTAATGGTTATACAATAATCACCAATGGGGTGAGGTAACACTAAGCAATCTCTTTAATCACAAGGAGTAATAATGAGCAAAAACAATGCAGCACAGAATTAATACTTTTGCGTGTGTGTGTTCAATCAAATGGTAATGTGGTTACTATTTCCCCCTGCGCACCCCTCAACCCCCCAATGTGCAATATAAAAAGATAGGAGAGAGAGAATTGGAGCCCGAGAGCCCCAAATGGAAAAGCAGAGTCAGGCAGACACAACGCGGCATTGCGGAAAACAACCGCGTTGTGTCTGCCTGAATCTGCTTTCCCATTTGGGGCTCTCGGGCTCCCCACGGGGATCCCGAGAGCCCCAAATGGGAAATCAGCTGCAGGTAGAAACACTACGCGGCATGTAAACATAACCGCGTGTGTTTCTGCCTGCTGTGGATATCACTTTGGGTCTCCGGTGCTCCTGGGAGCACCGGAGACCCAAAGTGATATCCACAGCAGGCAGAAACACACGCGGTTGTGTTGGAAAACGCTGCGGTTTTAAAACAGAAAGCAGGGTGTCACCATTGTGATGTGGGTTTATGAGCCAGAGAATCCTCCCCTTGCCCCTTTGAACATAAAATCTGCTTTTGGTATAATACATATTTACATGTGTGCAATCTTTATAACAATAACATATATAAATCACATATTTTGTGTGGCAGATACTCTTCCAAACCTTGTCGCTGTCGGATCTTGTGTCTGCTTTTGACAGAATTCTGCCCTTTTGGCCGTAACGCAATATCTAGTTTATCCAAAAATGTGTACAATTGTGTGCATTGCATATGGGCATAAGAGTATGACGTTTTGTGCTTTTGGCATAAATACATTTGATGTAAAACGATATTTTCCGGTACTAATTCCCAGAACATCTCACAGAGTTCTGGCATCTCTTAAACCGTGCATCCAGAAATCACAATAACAAATCTGTTGTTGACATATTTTACACAGTAATTTATCAGTCTTTTTAAAAATGTACTTTTGCCTTTGTTAAACAGCAAATGGTGGTTTATCCCCGCCTCCTTCTGGCAGCTCAAACGCCATCTCTGCCCCCTTCCTTCTGGGAGAGGCCGTTTATGACTCTTCACACTCTGCATATCCTTTCAGCCAGAGGAAGTCCATTGTCCTCTTCCCCTGCAGCCCAAGACCTCCTCCCGTGATCTAATCCTCACAGAGGTGTGATTTCCTGGCCTTCATGGGGGGGAAGCTATCATACTGTTTGGGTGGCTTTGAGGCAGCTTAGATTCAATGTAATTTTTACATTTTTTTTTCTTGGTTTAAAACAAACATGCAATTTTCAAACAAGCAGCTAGAACACTTATTCCAGCTTCTAAGCCATGGGATTGAAATAGTTACAACCTAGGTTACGCTCAATAACAGGTCAGTTAGTTTTCAGACATTAGATTTCAATGGTACAAGTTTAAATCCTTATGATGCAATCTACTGACAGCTGTCATACAGGTGGCCGCTGGTACTGCGCCCAGATCAGGCAGGCACATTTTTGCTGTGAATGTTCTGATGACAGATTCCGCTTTTCATGACATTGTGTCTTCATAATAATTTCTTGAATGAAGTGACTAGTAACACCCAGCAAGAATATTGGATGTTTGATGCTGTTTTGGATCGACATTCTGTATTTTCAGCAACGAAGGAAAAGATTTGAAAACAAGATTCTGGATTCCTTTCAGCAAAACACTGCTTTTCATGCAGTCTCCATTTTTACTTGTTGTGAAGCCCAGTGACATGTTTCAGCAGTGAGGTCTCCGTTCCACCACTGACAACATGCATGGTAGATTTGGCAGTCATCTTTTTGTGTTGTAACGTGCGATTTCCATAGATTTTGGCGCGCATGGGGGTTTTGTGGTCATTTTGATAATTCTGGCACAATCAGCACACAGTGATGCCGCAGAGCATAAGTGGGTTAATACATCTCACATTTACTAACTTACCCCAATGTTTAGTCCAATTTTGTTTCAGCTTAACCTGCCAGAACTCCGTTGATTGGGGATTTGTACATGCTTAATGGTATGTTGGCACCATGAGTGAAATGACCTGGTGTGGATATTTGCAGGTATCCTACAGGTCAAGCGCACAAATCCCAATGGGTTGCCCTCCCGTAGTAGTAAAGGCAATAAAATGTCTGTCAATCTGAGGAATAGAAATTCTGTTTTTGGAGGAAGTATGGTGTAACATAAAAGTACCACAAGTTTTATTTGCCGGTGGAGTAGTAGTAGTAGTAATAGTAGTAGTTACCTATATAGCACCGTTTACCATTGTTATGGTCTCAATGCACTGTGGGAACGGCCTCACGGACCACAGTCCATGGTATGGGAACATTCTCAGAAAATGCTTGAAATGCGTGTGTATATTTGGCCAAGATAAGGAATTATGTGTATGGGCTGGGCTCCAGTAAGCAACCCAAGTGAACAGGCATGTGGACGGGTGCTGAGGGAGGCCATGAGTGTGCACAAGTGCAAGAGACTCTTTTTGTGTCCAGCTGGACCGAATTCTGATGCGTGCTTGTGGGTAGCCATGCCTGCGGCAGATGTCCACTGAAGTGCTGCATTTATACATACCTCAAGACTCGGATGGAGCTTTATTTATGCCACTGTTTGACCAGGTGTTCTGTCTGAGAGATTCCTCTACGTGCACCAGCCGGGTCTCCAGAATAGGTCTTCTAAGCATCATATATAAACTTATGATAAAGCATCTGCTTGGCCTAATAGACTAGTTGCCCTAAATACATCTAAGAGCAATACATTTCCTGCCCCCAAATACATCTAAGTGCAATGTTTCCTGCACCTCCCCCCAATAAATGTAAGTGCAACCCACTGACCTCCCCCAAAATGCCCTCTCAGGAGCGCAGCAGGTATTCTGCACAAATGTCTGATTTGAAGGTAATAATGACTGAGTGGGAGGGTTTTAATTGAGCACAAACCTGCCACCTTTTTTAGTGTGTTCGCTGAATCCCCGGATGGAAACATTGTGGCCTTAATCTTTGAAAGCTGTTATATTCTTGTCACATATTGCATACTCCTTGCACTCTCACACAGCGCGTATTTGCACCGGCAATTAATGCCATGTGCAGAAATATTTAACTGTGAACTTAGACAGTTATATCCCCGTTGCAAATGCAGACAATCCTTGCACTGCACCATGCACATTATATGAGATATTGGACTTTGGAATTGATGTGCTAATTTCATCTGTTGCTATCCCTCCCTTTTTAGCAAAATACTTGATCATCGTCCCCAATCACTTCCAAAATGAAACATTTTACATAACAAAAAATAATATTTGTTTTGCACTGACTCCCATATTAAAATGTCAGATTGGAAGACATCCAAGCAGGCGTTTCAGGTTAGCCCCACTGTTCAAAGTAAGTTATGAACAATGAATTCTAGAAGACTCCGTTTTGTAGTTCTCTTCTGCAGGTGATCAACAGAGTAAATTGCACTTTGCAGTAGTCAAGACTTGATCAATGTCCGGGTCCGTTGACACTGTGGTGGAGCAGATACTGATAACTATTTTATTTCCTGGCTCTGCTAATTTTATTTAATAATTTCCATGAGGCCGGGCCATAATTCAATCCAAATGATTTCTGCTTTTTCTTTGCACACAGTTGTTCCAGAATTAAGCACGTCTAGCAATTTCCTCGAGGCCAATTCTTCTATCTGCCTGATGTGGAATCGCAAGCATTTTTTGGAAAACCAATTAAAGTTTTAGAATAATGGCAACAGGCATCTTCTTAAAATGTAATTCCCCTCTAATTGAAAGAAGATGAAACAGGAACAAGTCTTTGGAGAAGAGAATTGGGCTTTTTATTACAGTTGCACTGTAATTCATTGTACAAATGACAATGGTCAGGATGTGTTTTCATATATCGCTTGCTGTGCATGCCTTCTATAAAAAAGTCATTAGCAGATAAAGTGGTTAATAAAGTCTATATTGTCTTCCCGGCATATAAATACAGTGGATTATGGAACCTGTATTCCACTCCTGTGAATGCAGCATGTTCACAGCCTGCTCTGGGTCTGCTTAGTAGAGCTGGCCAAGCACCCTTCTTTGGCGGTCAGTTCTATGACCATGCAAGAGTATGTAGCCGGTCCGTTCTTTAGAGTCATGGCCCTCTCACTGTCCAGAACCATGTTTGGAATTATGGTTGTGACACTGCAGAAGCACTGCACTGTGAAGAGCCGTGCTGACAGGCTTGTTTGGGCGCGTATGTGAGAGGTGGGGTGAATTATCCATTATCCTTGGAGACTTCAATCTTGGGTACAATGACCCCAAGGACACCCCAGCCACATCCTTAGCAAACGCCCTAACTGAGCATGGATTCACTCAACTCAGTACTTCACCGACTCACCAGAAAGGTAGAATTATCTACTGGGTAGCAACTCTTAACTGCAACACGACTTGTAAGGACCCCCAACCTCTCACATGGACGGATCACTACCTTATCCCCCTCGAAATCCACATCAACCATGTAGTTCCTAAAAAGTGCCCCATGGCACCAGCCTGCCTAACCAGAAACAAATGCAACATCACCACCGAAGCCCTATTACCCTTGGTCCTACCCACCCTTAATGCTCTACCAGACAATGCTGATCTAAATCTACTTGTTGACACCTTCAACAACTCCATGGCCACTGCCATTGATACCATTGCCCCTTTGAAACTACGTAAAAGTAAGCCAACTACTTGGGAAAAAGAAGGCCAAATCAGAACTCCTATGGAAAACTAACCCATCATCTGAAAACAAATCCAATCTCAAGAACATCTCCACGCTATACAAAAGTGAGATAATTTGCACCAAAAAAGATGCCTATAACGTTAGGATTGACCAGGCAGGCTCCTCCACCAAAGAACTATTTAAACTACTAAAGGAGCTAGAAAACCCCAATCCACTTCCAGACACCTGCTCAAAGGATAAACCTTGGTGCACCAGCATCCAGAACGCCCTCAACAACAAAATTACAGGACTCCAAACCAAAATTGAGGACAAACGTCAACAATCACCTACACTAACTACGCAGATAACACCGAGATCCTCCTCACCATCTCGGGCAACTACAATGCGGACGTCACCCGGAATAACAAAATCTTCTCCATCATTCAGGCATGGATGGCCACCCACGGCCTATGCCTGAAAGATAAGAAGACGGAGCTTCTTCTGGTCGGCTCTCCCAATAACCTGTCAAAACTTAGTCCTTGCTACAATAGCATTATCATAGATGGTAGCACCATCCCCATCGTAAAGAGTGTGAAAACCCTAGGCTTCCATCTTGATGCCAACACCAACCACTCCAAACAAATCAATGCGACCGCCTCAGCCACTGCCTATACGGGTAAGCTAATTAGGGCTAGCAGACCATTTCTATCCGCCAACAGCTGCATCACTCTTGGCAGAGCCCTCATTCAGTCCAAACTGGACTATTGCAACAGCCTGTACCTAGGAGCCAACCAATCCATAATCAACAAACTTCAGGTTCTCCAAAATAATGTGCTACGTGCAGCACTCCACATCCCAAGGCGAGAGCACATTTCCACAACCAGGAAAGCGTGTAAATGGCTTTCCATACAGCAAAACATTGACCTCAAAACCATCTGCCTCACTTACAAGTCCTTAAACCACCTAGCCCCCTCGTACCTCACCAACAAATTTACTTTAAAAACCGCCACCAGAACCACCACATCATCCAACTCCCTATGCCTGTCAGTGCCTAGATTTGCCCTACAAAGAGCAGGAGGCACTAGTTTCACAGTGCTTGCCTCCCACCTTTGGAACACCCTACCACTCAACATTAAAACTATTGAGTCCTTTCCGATCTTTAGGAAACATGTTATTGGCTGGTTACTGAACAAAGAATAGCATTTACCTTCACTTTCTAAGATCTTCAACTCCCTAAGGCCGTAACCATGCCTATATTACATGTAAATTGTTGCACCATGTAATTCATGTTAATTGCTGTACTATGTAAATGTTTATCTCATGCCTGTAACCGCTTCCTTAAGCGCCCTTCTACCTACGGGTCCGGAGCGCTATACAAATAAATAAAACAAACAAACAAACAAATGCTGGACACCAGGCTTTGATTTGCGGATTTGTCAGAGGAGAGGAGGAAACGCAAGGACGGTGGAGAAGGTTATCAGGATGGCAAGTATTGTTTTAATTTTGGGGAGGTTCAAACACAAGTATGATAGGGGAGAGTTGACGGACATCAAGTATTGCTATGCCTTATTGGAAGAGGGTGTGGTGGAAGGAGGGAAGTGAGGAAGGATGGCATCCGGCCAGGAACATTTTGGTGCTAGTGGTGAGGGGAAAGAGGTGGGAAATGAGGCAAACCATGCTGCTTATGCTGCCTCATATTACCTCTAATGCCCCTTCCAAGCTGGTCCATCGTGGCTGGGCATTGTGTGGAAATGAAACATGGAAGAGTCCGTGCACATCATGAGATAGTAGTTGTCCATCCATCAACAACGGGCGCCTGTCACCTCGTGTTGTGCTGGCAACAATGTCTTAACTCTGATTGTCTGTCATGTCACCCATTTAAGTGAGATGTATCCCCATTCTTAATAGTTACTCTTTTTCAAGCCATATATGTACAGTTCAATGCCATATACGTGCATCTCTACGTGTATATGTATATTGTGATCAAAGCCAATTTACGGATTAAGTATTGTGTCAAATGTTGACCAGGAGGGAAAGTGAATTTCCGAGTATCTGTCAATGGAGTGGCCGTAAAGAATCCCCAGTTTAATAGTTCAGTCTTTGTCTAATAACATTCAGAACATCAGATTCGATGTGCTCATCATTGGAACATGTAAACAATATCGCAGTACACATTTTTTGAACTTACAAACCAATTGTTCATAGTGGCATTTCATACACACAGTGGCATTACAGTCTGCTGCATTTTGTAAATTCGGACATTACATTATAATTTGAATCTGATGGAAAAGACTTGGTGACTTTTTCACGGGGTTTCACATGTAATATTCCCAACACCACTAGCCTCATTGAGAGGGGGCATGCTAAATGACGATTATGTTTTCAGGTGAATCTACCCATTAAAAATAAAATGTGAAATTATTGCCAAACAGTACAATCCACTCTCGCTCCGGGTCAGTACGACCTGTGCTGACGGCCATACAGGCCAAATGCTGCACATTGAAAGCGGCTCATGAAACATGCCGTCTGTGTGTGGAGGGTACCGGCCGCACTGCACTCTGGAAGGGCTGCACACAGCAGCACAGAGCTCCAACATCTTGCAGTTGCCAAGTCTCACAATGGACGGAAGCCAATAAGGAGACCGGGCAAAGGGGGGTGGAGAGTTGTGGGCATGCGCTATATATCCATGGGTGACAGGGTGCAAGAAGGAATGGAAACAGTGTCAGGCTCAGTGGGACTCCTGAAGTAGAAATATTGGGTAGGGGCATGCAGTGGCGATTGGGCGAGGTACAGTAGCTTGGGTTTGTGGTGAACCACTAATGACCCGAAGAGAAAGTGAGGAAGAAAGCAAGGGCATGTAGTGGCATGGAGTGCTTAGCAAACTGGGAGCAACATTTGTGGCAGGCGGTTGGCAGCATGAAGTCGTTGAACCATTCACTCTACCCTTCAACATTGGGATTGCTGCTAGCAGTAACTAGAGTAATAACAATAATATGCAGTACAGTCGGACTCCATACATTTATAATCCCCCGGTATCTCTACCAAAGGTGAACAAGTTAATTGTGGCTGGCTTACCACGGTCCTACTTTCTGTATGCATGCATTGTTTGGGTGGGACAGGCAGTAACTGCAAATAAGCTTTGAAGGAAACGCCAAAATCGGGGAGAGGCATGATTGAGGTGCCCCTTGTAGTGCTCTCGCTCCTAGATGTCCCACCTGAGCATGCAATCTCTGTGGCTGGGGAGGCTACTGGTTGGGCAGTAGTTCCCTTATATGTGATGCAGGCAGGTGTAAAGGTTATCATGGCTGGGCTGAGTATCCAGTGTAATTCCCTTAAGAAAGGAGAGATTTAATCACATGATTTAGTTCCTGTTATTAGGTGCCCAGTGGTATGTTTATCATCCCCAACGGTGGGATTGGGGGCAGCAGTTGCATAAGGATGAGAGTCCCTCACACCAGCTCTGAGTTATTGAAGGCTTCCATCATCCAAAGCGGAAGAGATGTTCTCCTCTTTAGAGGGGAGCTGATGGTGTGGATGAAGCTTCTTTATACCAATGTGGAGACCTGTATTCTCAAAGTGCCTGCAAAAATGGTTCAGATTAGGCTCTGAGCTGTGATACCACTCATTGAAGTAATTTGTGGTATTGACCTTGGAATGACTGTTGCATGCCTTAGAGGGGTATTCTTTCCTGTATTAAGGTCAGTGCTGCATCTATCCCTTTCCCATGAAATGTATTTATCTAATCAAGGATGCTTCTACTGGTTGTGTAATGTGGCAATACGCCATGAGACGGTGGGCCAATACCACCCCAGGTAATGCCCCTGGGGCCGTAGTTACAGGCCAGAGCGTAGTGAGGGCCTTAACGAAGCCCCTGGGGCATTACCATGGGCAGTATTGGCCCACCGTCAAGGGGCTTAGTCATTAGTACCCCGGCCCGTTAGATTGGGGTGCTAATGGCATTTTTTTATGGAACATAAAACAATTAAAAAATAATCAAATAAAATGGCCGCCGGGATAGGGAAAACATAGTCCGTTTTTCATTTCCTTGGCAGCCATCGGGAGCGGACGCGCTGGGAACACTGTTCCCAGCAGGTTCGCTCCTGAGAAAAGAAGAAAAACAAAGGGAAGTGGGGGAGGGAGGGTAGGGAGGAGATGGAGGGGATGGGGGTGAAGGAAAAAAAATAACTTACCTGAGTTCCCGGCGGGGACGAAGGCAACCTCCAGCCTTGGGGAGGCTCAGAGCGGGGATTGCCCCGTTTTGAGCCTCTTCATTGGGTAAGGGGCTGCCACGTCCCCCCAGGGAACAAATGCAGGCACGTCCACAGGATTACACCGTGGTATGGCTCGGAAACGAGACAATCACCACAGTGTAATCCCGTGGACACTCCTACGCCGGGTACTAATGTGTTACATTCATTCTTCTTAGTTATTGAATGTTTCTTTCGGATCACTGGCTTGCCGAAAGAAAAGTGGTGGATTCACTAATGCATTTACATGGCGGGGACGTGGTGGTTGACAAAAAAATTGTCAAGTTGCTTTTGGTTGTCCCTCTCCCATATCGGGGCCAAAAGTGAAATGTATGCGAGTGTTATGACTGTGTCGGTTCGGTTCTCACAAAGGTCTCTCCATTAAATGGGCATTCACAAAGCCAATCATTTTGGTTGTTGCATGCTAAAAATGAGTTCATGCACACACAGAAAATCAGGGAGATGGGGGACGTGTCAAAGGGAAAGCGGGGACACCAGTGCAGCAGAGCTGAAGTACGCAAAAAAAAGTGGTGGGGGGCCTCAGGAGAGCACTGGGAAGTGACATCAACGTGAAATATGTAGATTTAATTCAGGCTTGTATTTTATGATTGAAAAAACTTGTGTTGGGGAAATTTTCATTTTAGTGCTAAATCTCTCCACCTTCGAAACCCCCAGCTCTTTTGCTAGAGTTTAGGGCTTTTTAATTTTAACCCGGGAGGAGTGGGATCTTTAACTCACTTGCTCATGTGTTTTGATTTGATTTGGATTATGTTTTTCCTTTGTTTTTGGAGTTTGACAAACACCTTCATTGCTGTGTCACAGAGAAATCCTTTAGATTTCTCATAAGGTTTAAATACCTTTTCTTGTGTGAACTATTGCTCCCAAGAATAGTAAAGTGAAATTGACTTTACTTATTCTGTGTAGCTCCAGCCCACACCATCTTATGTGGAGTGCCTGGGGGTTACTTAGTAGCCCCTTATCCTACCTACTCATGTAACATTTTTTATGTTGCCATCACTACTTTAAAAGGCTGGAGGCAGTGGTTTAATTTTCCTAACATTGTGCTTCTCTACCACAGGCAGAATCCTCAGCTGCAGTATAGCACCCGTGGGTGACCATTTTGTCAAAATGGCTTGGTCTTCTTTTGTCGCAATGTTCTGTTTGTGAGGTCTTACGTGGGTTTTACACTGCGCGCCAAGCCAGGTTTGAGCCCTTTGTTCATTTTGCCTTTGGCGGGCTTCAGTACTGAAACCCATTCCTGGCTCCAGTGCATCTGGAACGCAGAAAGTGAGGGAGGTTCCCAAAACTCCCCTGTCCTTTGTCTTTAGGAATGCGTGAATGCACCCAGTCCTGATTGGATGTCTGGCTGTCCTTTCAGGACAGCCACCCTGATGTTTGACAGCTAGGCTGTGCATGAATGGGAGAAACCTGCATAAAAGGTGAGGGTTTTGGGACTGATGGCAGAGTCGCCCGCTGGGAAGAACAACCCAATGAAGAAACCGTGAACGAAGATTGCTACATCCTCCTGGGCCTTTGTATCGCACAGTGAAGCCCTACTGCTGTGCTGAAACGCCTTTCTCTGATCAACCAGAGAAGCTCCAGAAGGTCCGACTTCTTCCCTTGGGTTAGTAGGACCAACTACCCCGGAGATGAACTCCACCGGACCATCTTCCCCGACTGGCTGTACTTCTTTGCTGCTGCAGGTCGAGAAATCCTTAGTCGAGTGCAACGTCTGTGATGTTATGTTTGTTTATTGAGTTTATATAGCGCTTTAATCCAAAGCACTTGATCTGGCCAGAAGCTCCAGGAATTTCCTCAGGACCCTCCAGAAGCAGGACAACCAGAGCTAGCGTCCCCTCACCAGAGTGCAGGACTCAAGGAGGGAAGGGAGCCCAACCAGTATCCAAGATCCGCAGTGGTGCTGTGCACCGAGCATTGAAACCGCAAAGTGCCACTGATCCAAAAAGAGCCTGTAGCTGCTGCAAACCTCTGAATTGCTGCCACAGTACTCCTCCAGACGTCCTCCCTCTTGTCCCCATGACTGAGGCCCAGGAACCCAGGCTCTGCATCACTGCAACCAGACAGAAGCTAGCTGGACTGCTCTTCTAACCAAAGGTACTGTTCTGACTTGGGGTACTTACCTCCGTGTCTTTAGCTTTGCTCTTCTCAGTTGAGACTTGCATTGGCTACCAAGCTAGAGTCGATTTCAGCTCTACCCTTCACAAGTGTAAAAGCTTGTGACCCTACAGTGATTTTTCTTCAACAAACGCTCTAACTTCGTGCAAGACTTTATCTAAGAAGTGGCTCAGCACCATAGACTGTGCTCCAATTGACTTTGGCTGTCCTGGCTCCCTGCAGACTTTTCTAGTCCATTTGACTTTGATACTTACTGTCCCTCCATAGGTAATAACTTGTTAAACTATTATTGCTGGGAAAGGTTTTTATGGAGACTTTATTGGAAGATGTATGTGCTCGCATGCTCCGAGAACCAGTTTAACCTTTTTCTTTCCCTTAACCTTTCCTCTCTACAATCCTCAGAATCTAAAAAGTGTACTAGTGTTATATACATTCTTACTGTCCTATTAGTGAAGCCACCTCGGGGTGTAGGAAGTGTGTAAGAAGCATCTCTAAAGTGTATCCACTAGATTTGTGTTGATTCTGGAAAAGTATTTTAAAGTATATTTGATTGTTACACGTATTGCTCTTTTTAAAGAATGCTTATTTATAAACTACTGTTAAATACATAATTATATATAACAAAAACCTTGAGTGTAAGTCTTACTTGGCTACTTGTATTGGTGGATTTCATTGCTACAGCTCTACAGCTCACATTTACCCCTCTTGAGATAAGCCTAGCTGCTCAGTCACACTACCAATTTGTGTAGTACAGGCCTATACCAAAAGGTGGGTTACCTAATGCCAAGAGGACAAGTGTTGTGCTGTCTCCCACACGGTTACTGCTCAATTCTTGCCTAACATGCACACTAAGGGACCACATTTTCATATTAATCTGCTACTGAAGTATGACATTCATGCACTTTTAAAATCTGAAAACCTGTAGCAAAACATGTCCGTAATAAAGATGTCCATATGAGACATTTTGCTGTGTTTTTTGTAAACATTGCCGTGTTCTTGCGGGTAAGTGTCTCGTTTCAGAGAGGCCAGGGTTAGATTCCCATCTAGGGTTCGAAACTGGCCACACTGATACAGCATGTTGTTGTTCATTATTATTTTTTACACACAGGCGGGATGGCATCCGCTTTCTCAAAAAAGTGGGCGGATGCCGTCCACCTGCGTTGTCCCTCGACTGGAGCTCTGTAGTGAGGGAGAGGTGGCTGAATGTCTACAAATGCGAGGCTAAATGAATGAGAGCGAGGGAGAAGGATTATTAATAAAGCGTTAGATGCCCCAAGTCCAAAAACCTGGACTGAGTGAGCCAATCCATCATGCATCGGTTTGAGAACTTTGCACTGACACAATGCCCACGGAAAGTAAGCATGCGTGGTTAGAAAAGTTTCCATAGTTACAATACATCCCATTAATTTCACTTTACGAAAAAAAGCACATTTTGGTTTATCAGTTTGTTTATATATACATTTCCCTCTACCATCACATCACTATGAACACCTCTGCACTCAGTAGCACTGTCCTAGAAAATGCCAACTTACACACCCATTTCTAAAATGTCTCTGTCATGAGGTAATGATGCCATGCTGTGAGACCACCCTAAACTAGCCAGAGACAAGCCCAGGAAGATTGATGCAACAGAAGAACCTCTCTCTTTGATAGTCCTGTTTCCGATTAAATGCTTTACTCGTACCCCACTTGTGCAGAAAAGAGTAATTGGGGCATTTGCTCTACAAATGGACAAAGGGCAAAAGTATGCCAAAGGTAGCCTAACATTTCTCACAAAACAGTTGACAGGGAAACTTGTCAAGTTTGTTACCCTAATTACTTTGCATACATGTGCATTGTTTGTTCAGTATTGTACTTGGAGGGGAAGGAGGAACCAGAGGTAGTGTTATGAATTGAGTGACAGGAGTATTCATCTAATGAGGCTCTTCCTGTTGGGGGTCTGTCCTTTGCCCCCCAGGCGTGCCCATGAGCCCCCAACCCAACAGAGCTCACACTCACACGTCCGTCAGGTTCGGGCTCCCCGGTCGCTCTATCGCTTCCGGGAACGCCCCGTTTATTTAAGCCGCACGCGGCGACGTGCAACATCACGCCGCCGCGTGCGCAGCCCTTACGGGGCAACGCCACACTCCTCCTTTTTCAGGAGGACACACAATTACATTATTAGTTAAACACAACATATCACACAACAAACAACTTGCCCATCCTGGACCCAGGCCCCTTTAATGTCAGCCACCCTCACCCCGGACGACTCTCCAACTGTCCCAACACATACTCTCTGAGGTAAGCGGGTTTCCCTCGCCCAGTCCTCTGGGGGGGGTACCTCCCGCTCACCTCCGGCATCGGCAGTCCATCAACAGTAGCCTCCCGACACAGAGAGGCCGGGACACCGAGAGGGGGCCCATCTTCCTCAGGGATCTCGGCGACACCAGGGTCCAGAGGGGGTTCAGTTCTCGAGTCCCCCAGCTTCTTGAAGAAGCTGACGTTATGGGTGACAGCCGTTCGCCCATCGGAGGCCGTCACCATTGACCCCTTCACGGCGACCACATCCAGGGGCGCAGGTTCATAAGGTAGGGACAACTTCCCGTGAGGATGGCGGTTCCTGATGAGCACCTCATCCCCGGGTTCCAGCCGCTGGGGCCGCAGGCCCTGGCGCACGTTCTCTTGGCTGATCCTGGCCAGTCTGTCGGCCTCAACCTGCTGGTCGTTGATAATCCCGGGTTCTCTCTCCTGTACCTCTGGCAGTAGACCCCGGGGGCATCGCCGGAACAGCACTTCCGCCGGGGCGACACCAGTGGAGGCATGTGGGGTGGTGCGATACACTCTCAGGAATTGATACAATGCCCGTTGGAGGGGCTGGCCCTGTCCTTGCGCAATCCGAAATGTCTTGTTTAGTGTTCGCATCAGTCTTTCTGCATCGCCGTTGGCCCGAGGCCACAGCGGGGATATCTTTCGGTGTTGAACACCACAGCTGGCCAGGAACTCTGAGAAGCGTTCGCTTTGAAATGGCGACCCATTGTCCGAGCACAGCGTCAGGGGAAATCCGTGGGTTGCAAAGATCTTTTCCACGCCGACTACCACATGCTCGAATGCCACCGATTCCACAAACTCCACTTCGGGGTACCGGGAGTACTCATCGACTATGGCCAGAAAATGGGTGCCCACGGACGTGTACCCAAAGTCCGCATGCGCGACCTCCCAGGGCCTGGTCCCTCGAGGCATTGCTTCGATAGCCGGTTCCCTCTGCACCGGGGAGGCCGCCTGGCACCATACACAGGCTGCCACAAAGTCATCGACCCTTTTCTCCAGCTCCGGGAACCAGACCTTCATCCGCAGCCTCGCCTTTGTCTTGGCAGCACCCTGATGTCCGTGATGGGCCAAAGCGATCACCTCACCCACTTTGGAGTGGGGGACCACTATGCGATCCCCCCGGAGCAGGAGCCCCGACTCCGAGAAAGACAGCTCATCTTTCACCTTCCACAGCTGTTCAAGGGCGGTCTTCGCCTCATGGGTCCGCCCTGCGAGAGCTTCCAAGACGAGCTTCCAGGAACCGCTCTGCATCGACTGCTTCAGTATCTGGAAGCACCCATCCTCGGCCGCCGCAGCCTCCAGCTCCGACAGGGGCAGTGCATTTGGTGTTGCTCCCTCCACCACCATCCGGACATGGTTGTCCGCTTCTTCTGCGCAGGTGTCTCCTGCCACTCCCCCATGCACTCCGGGATGACGGGAAAGGAAGTCCGTAGCATTGTTGGCACCTGGCCGGTATACCATCGTGACCCCGTACTCGAGCAATGCGAGCATCCATCTCTCAATTCTGACCGGGGGCTTTAATGACGAGCCCGCCAGAATCGGGAGCAGGGGTTTATGATCAGTCACCACAGTCACCGGGCGCCCCAGCACATAGAGGCGAAAATGTCGGCATCCCCACAGGACCGCCAGGGCCTCCCTCTCGATCTGGGAGTACCACTGCTCCGTTTCCGAGAGCGCCTTGCTGGCGTATGCTACGGGCCGGAGGTTTCCATCCCGGTCCACCTGGGTCAGGACCGCCCCCAGGCCAAACGGACTGGCTTCGACCACGATCTCCGCGGGTAGTGCCGGGTCGAAGAACGCCATGGTGTCTTCCGTTGTTAGGGCGCTCTTGATGTCCTCGAACGCCGACTGTTCCAGTGGGCCCCAGTGCCAGGCAGTCTCTTTCTTGGTAAGAGCTCTGAGCGGCTCAGACCTCGAGGCCAGGTTTTGGATGAACCGACCACAGTAGGTCACCATGCCCAGAAAACTTCTCACTTCCGACACGGATTCCGGGGGCTGTGCACACTTTGTCCTGAACCTTCCGCGGGTCGGGTGACACCCCTCCCTCCTTGAACACGAACCCAAATAATTCTATTGATGGGCGCAGGAATTCGCACTTGTCCCTATGGAGGGTGAGGCCCAATGACTGTAGTCTCTCGAAGGTTTTGGCCAGGCGCTTCAGGTGGATCACCTCCGTGTTGGCAAACACCAAAATGTCATCACTGATGTTGAGTACCCCTTCAAGATCAGCAAGTGCACCCCTGATAATGTTCTGAAACACTTCGGCAGCCGACGATACCCCAAAGCTCAACCTCTTGTACCTGTAGAGTCCCCGATGGGTGGTGAATGTAGTAATGTACCGGGACTCCGGATGGAGGACAACTTGATGGTACCCTGCTCTGAGGTCGAGTTTGGAGAAGAATCTGGCCCCCTGTACCTCAGCAATTATGTCATCGATGGTCGGGGTCAGGTGTCGCTCCCTTTTTATGGCCTTGTTGGGTAGCCTCATATCCACACAGATGCGAACGGAGTCCGGCTGCTTTGGTTTCCTGGCCACGACAATGGGGGACACCCATGGTGTTGGGCCTTCCACATTCTCGATGATGTCCAAGGCCACCAGGTTGTCCAGTTCTTTGTCGACTTGCTCCCTCAGATGAAAAGGAACTCTCCGGTGTTTCAGGGCAATTGGTTGTACTGAGTCGTCAATGTGTAGCCGGACTGGATCACCGGTCATTCTCCCAATGCCGTCGAACAGGGCTGCGTACTTGTCCAGTAGATCGTTGATATCTTCCAGGTATACTGAGTACGCAAAACTCACTATGCCGAGTGCCTCCGCAGCCGCACAGCTCAGCAGGGTGTTGTTGCTTATGGGGGTCACATAGAACCGGGCTCTGATCTTCGAGCCTTCATGCTCCACCTTCGCCACGAACGCTCCGTCCAGCGGTATGGGCTCGAGTCCACCGAAGGCGAAGATGCGAGCTCTTGGCACAGCCAGGTTCGGTAATGGGTCAAGAGCGTCATAATGTCCCCTCGCCATAACATTGACCGATGCCCCTGTGTCCACCAGCACGGGAACAGGCGAGCGGTTCACCTCCACCACGCACCTTGGCTGTCTCCTGCTTTTGCCTTTCAGGATCCCCATGCTTGAGACGAAGAAGATGTTTTCCTCCTCCTCTACTTCAGCCTCCTCTGCCTGAGCCTCCTCTTCCGCTTGATCCACCTGGGCCACGTTTGATGGCCGGGTTTGGCGACGAGTCCAGATTCGGGCAGGACCTCTGGGTACCATGACAGGTAGAGCCGACTTACACACTCTCGAGAAGTGATCCGGCAGTCCACATCGGCCACATGTTCTTCCTGCGGCTGGGCACTCTGTGGGGTGGGGGAGGTCATAGCCACATTTCTGACATGACTCCCCCGATCTTCCTGCCCTGTCTCGGGGGGGCTCCACCAGGCCTTCTTGTTCCTCTGCTGCCCCGCCACACAGCGCACACCTCTTCGGCCTTGATCGAGCGTGAACCCGCTTCCATCTTGTTTGCCCGTGCCTCAGCCACTTCGTGACATCGACCCAGTTCTAGTATACGGGGCAGAGTGATTCCCGGCTCTCTGAGGACCTGTCGCCTCAGTTTGCCGGAGGAGCATGCTTGGATCAGCATTGTCCGTATCATGTCCTCCGCGTCCCCCCACGCGCACCCTTGGGAAAGGCGGCGTAGGCGGCCGTAAAACGTGTCCAGGGTCTCATCATCCTTCTGTTTGGCCGACAGCATCACAAATCTCTCAAAGTCCACGTTGGCAAGTGGAAGGAAGTGTGCGAGGAGAGCCGCTTTCGCCTCACCATAGGTCTGGTCCACCGGAGTCAGCGACTCGAAGATCTCCTGAACCGCGGCTCCTGCCGAGTACAGCATGGTGGCTACCATGCTGTCATTGTCATCCACTCGAGCAGCCCTGAAGTACATGTCCAGGCGGGCCACCCACCTCTTCCATCGGGGCCCCAGACTGGACGGGGGGCCCGTAGGATCGAATTCTGGTATCTGTTGCAGGGCCGCCTGGGCTCTAGCTTGAGCCATGATGGGGGACCCTTGTGGGGCAACAGGCTGTGCCCCTAGTGGTGCCTGTGGTGCAGGCCCCTGATTCCCTGGTGGCAGCGGTTGCAGAGCTGCAGGCTGGGCCGCCTGACCTTCGTCCTGAGATGCTTCCCCAGGATCCGCGATGTCACCGTCCTGGTCGCTGTCGGACATGGGACTGAGCGCACAGGCACCCCACTACCAGACCTGGGGCCGCAACTCAGATTCCCACCATCACCATGCGGAAGGATGCACCCCCGTGCCACACACAGCCTGGTGCAAACACACGAAGAACTTCCAAAACGGCCACCACCTCGTGATGATGAAGAGGATCAAAAAGAGTGTCCTGATGATGAAGGGGGCAAGGAAGTGCCTTGTTGCCACCTTGCAGCAAAGCACTGCCGTACAGAAGTCCCAAAAATTGAGCCACGTGGATGGACTGGACTAAGCAGGCCCTACCATATTAGTCCTTATCCTGGCTTACACTCGACGTAACAGTCCCAAAATCTGATGAAAACACACAAATTGGGTATGGGCGTGCAGGTCATGCACTCAGCAACCACAAAATCCAAAAATTAGACCCGGATCACCTTCTCGGTCCGAACCGGAGCTCCGAGATGTTCTGCGGCCTCGTATGCAAAATGGCCGCCAGCCGCGTGTGCGGTCAGCAGCCACGGCATGAAACGAAACGTCCGTGAACGCTCCGATCGTTTAAAAAAAAATTCCGGACGCCTTTCACCGCCGGGCCCGGGCATCCGACATCACTCGTCGCCACTGTTGGGGGTCTGTCCTTTGCCCCCCAGGCGTGCCCGTGAGCCCCCTACCCAATAGAGCTCACACTCACACTTCCGTCAGGTTCGGGCTCCCCGGTCGCTCTATCGCTTCCGGGAACGCCCCGTTTAAGCCGCACGCGGCGACGTGCAATGTCACGCCGCCGCGTGCGCAGCCCTTACGGGGCAACGCCACACTTCCTGGCACTAAGTTTTTCGCCCCCGGATGCCTCTGGGCCTGGCGTGCGCTACAAATGAAATACAAATACAAATCAAGTAATGGGCAGGTAAACACCTGATTGGATGAATGCTCTACAGGCAGAACATGGCAAACTGAAGCAGTGAGGTCCTTCGACCCGAATGCACAGACTACACGGTCTGTTGCACTTTGGCCAAGTTGGTTTCCACAACCTTCAGCCAAAAGTAAAAATGGTTACACTGGAGAAATGCATTATCATTTTTGTGCACATGTTAATTTAGCCCTTTTCCAGTCTTCTCTAGTAGAAGAACCTACTTCTCATAACATAGTAATGACCCGGGCCGCACTGACCCCATCCGCCTTGCTTCGCTCATGAGACTGCACTCAGCCTTTTGGTTTGGGAAAACGGGGACTGATCCATTTCAAATCAATGTCCACACTTTGAGGCGCCCCCTAGTTCATGGAATTCCTTCATGTTGTTTTATTGTATCCATGTTTACTTGTGACCAGCTATTTTCCAAATGTAATGTACAGTTGCTGCATGCTTTCCTTGTGGGGCCACAGGCACTGTTTATGTAAGTGGTCCTGGTTCAAGATAAAATTGTGAAAACAAATCCATAGCAGGAATAAACCAATGCATTGATGTGTTATCACATGTACTTTTGTATAGCAGGAGCCACTCTGTCTAGTAGGAACCCCTTTGATACTGAGAGCACTGGGGCTAAACAGTTGTGATACCACTCTTCCACCATAAGGCCTTCCATTGGCAATGGACCTGGGCATCATCATTGTTTAGGAATGGTGCACTTTAACAAGTAGCTTATTGTCTTCTTATTTTTGCTATCCTCTAGGTGTGGTGGATGTTGTTGCTGGGCTTTCCATTCAAAGCTCTTTGGTTCATCTGGACAACAACCAAACTAAAGCTGCAAACACGAGTGGATGTGAAGGGCTTGTGCTGCTGTCTCGCAATGGAACTGAGATGATGGTAAGTTCACAATATTGGTAAAAGAAGAAAGACCAATTTCATAACAAAGATTCGAGTGTTTGGTGCCACTTTATGACTAACATTTACTGCGTATCACTCTGTATATGATTGATGTCCTCTCTGCCCTTCCCACTTTGGAAAACTGAAGGATTTATCAGTCACAGTGAAAGGGAGTCATTTGGGGGCTGGGTGGGGTCACAATCAATTTCTAATGAACACAAACAACTAGTATTCTCTTTAACACTGGTGAATCACTCATTATGCATTGAATGACAGCACAGCCAGTAGTGATGTGTACATTACACAATGTTTGATTTTAATATTTATGGTGCACTGTACAAATGGCAGTCAAAAATGCAAAGAGGATAACTAGCAGATACCAGAGATGCGAGGGGGCATTAGTAGGGTGAGGTGGTCTCAATTGCCAATGGCTTCCTAGATGTGCTGGATCTTCGGTTCCTTAATGAAGGGCAGGAGATATGAGGCCAATATATATATATATATATATATATAATATTGATATGTTTATTTTAATTTATTTAATTGGTTTTTATACCGTGCCTAATACTGTACCTGAGTTCGGTTTTTAAGCACAGATCCGAGATTCAAACCTCTGTTGGTAGCCCCTGTGCTAGCGTCTGTTCACTGAAGAGTCCCGGTGCACGGCAGGAATAGGTTTGTCTTCTTGTTCTTTCCTTCTTGCATTGCTTATGGTGTAGTCTACTTAAATTGTGGCTTCAGGCATTGACCCAATCCCCTCGAATAATTATTCGAGGGGATTGGGTGCTCCGACGTATTCCATATCTATGACCGTAATCACGACAGCTGTGCTGCTTCGGAAAATCTTTCTGCGTCGATGACGTCGATACGCCGTCTTCAAGTACCTCCTCTGATGGCTGACGTCATCGGATGATATAAGTACGACGCACAATGCCCATAGCCTCAGTTCTGTTTTTTCCGCGAACGCATTCGCTTCGGAAATCTCAGCGCACCTCGACTCTTTGGAGTTTCTGTTCTTTTGGTTCTTCGAACCTGTTCATTTGTGAAGTTTATCAGGATGTCTTCCTCTTCTTCCACCCCAGGTCCGGGATTCAAGAAGTGTGGTGACTGAGGTTCCAAGATGTCGCTGACGGACTCGCACGACGTCTGCCTCTGGTGCCTCGGGGAGGCCCTCGACATGGATAATTGTGTTGATTGCCAGTCGCTTACGTCCAAGGCCTTGCGGGAACGTAAGAAGAAGCTGTCGGTCGGTAAGGTGTCCAAGCCCCGGAAGTTGACATTTCAAAGAAGGTAGCAGGCGCTCCTCTCCAGGAAGAACATGGCATGATAACCTGTTCTGAGATGAGAGTTTGCAGCCCACGCTTTTTGCTCACTGTACCTTTCACACATGGGAAATATCCATTTGCATATCAGTCTTTGTCCCGCCCACATGGGCAGTCCAGCACCAAAATGCTATGGCAATTCCTCTCTGAACAAGAGTACCAAAAGCAAACCCATACACGTGTTTCAGCCTTGTTGGGCCTCCTCAGTGAGGTGAAGCTGAGGTTCACTGGGCTTTCGACGAACGATTCGAGGGGAGACCCTCCGCATCGTTGTCGTAACTCTAGGGGCTCTCGGTCCCGGAGTGGGTCCCGCCACTCCTCTGCCTCTTCGAGGCACTCACGGATTCGCCATCATCGGTGGCCTTCCCCGTCCTCATCTGAGGACTCCGCCCATCGGCGGGTTGCTTATCCCACCAAGCATGCAACTCTGGAGGAATAGGCTTCCTTTGGTAAGAAAATGTTGGCGATTCTTGAATCGCAGGGCACCGGTCCGTCCGCGCCTCCGAGTGGGGTCGGGCGTGACCGTACTAGAGACAAAGCTCATATGCCTTCGGGCTCAGGTGGTCAGCACGATTCTCGGGAAAGGTCCCACTCGGACAAGGGGAATTGTTCTAGTCATGCCCGTTCCAGGTCCCGGTCCTCGAAGTTCTCGAGCCCGTGTGCACCTGTGAAGTCTTCGAAGAAGACGTCGCCGCCTGTGGTGCCGAGGTCGTCGAGGGGCTCTCTCGAGGCTCCGCCTCCAAGGAAGTCGTCGAGGAAGACGTCGACGCCATCGGCGCCCAGGCTGTCTAAGGAAACGCTCGGGGCTCTGCCCTCGAGGCCTGAGTTGAAGCCGTCGATACTGTCGGCGCCGCACTCAACGTCGACGCTGATTCACTCGACGCCTTTCGAGGCTGTTTTGTCAGAGGTACCCTGTGGCACGGTGGATCCCCCTAGAAAGGCTCTGGCCAAGGCCAAACATGTCTTTGTCCCCCATTCTGTACCCACTTTCCACCATCTGGATTATATTTCTGAGGTGGATGAGGGTTCTGAAGATGGGATGGTTCCTGATACGGTGCTAGACGAGATTATCTCTGGACATAGCCAGTTTGAGGACCTGCATCAGTCGCTGCACGACGCCACTGGTCTGGACACCTCTCTGGAGGTTGAGTTCTGTAGGTCTGAGTCTGGCACCCATGCCGAGCCCTCGTACCGGCACCTTATTTCGAGGGTCTCTGAATACTTGGGGTGGTCTGCTCCACCAGGGGATTTTCTGCAGGATGACCTGACGGATATCCTCGACCAAGGTCCACCAACTGACCCGGTACTGCCGTTCCATATGGCTCTACAAAGGAGGGTGGTAGCGGCTTGGACTGCTCCGGAGAGTCTCCCGGCAGTGGGCAAGTCTTTGCCGCGAAAATACCACCCAGCCAGTAGCGACCCCTGCTACTTGACCACGCCCCCCACTCTGGAGAGTTTGGCGGTGCAGGTGGCTACGGCCCCAGCGAAGCAGGCATCGTATCCTACCATCCCTCCTATAGGGACGACAAGCGTTTTGATGGTTGGGCGAAGAAAGTGTTTTCTTCAGGGTGTATGGCTCTTCAGGCTGCCAACTCCATATGTGCCTTGTCACGTTTCACGCACACTCTGTGGAACTGTGTATCCTTAGCGGCTGAACATATTCCCGAAGGGGACGAACGGGATGGTTTTCTTGCTATGATACAGGATGGCAAGGATGCCATGTGTGAGCCCGTTCAGTCGGGTCTGGACATGGCGTATTGCGTCAGCCGGTCCATGGCAGCGAGCACCGTAATACGCAGGTTTGCGTGGTTGCGGAACTCGGGGTTTGCTCCTGATGTGCAAGCCCGGCTCCTCAACATGCCCTTTGATGGTGTACATCTTTTTGGCAGCAAGGCTGACGAGATCCTTCAGAGGTTGCAGACCTCAAAAGCTGCAGCAAAGTCGTTGAGCGCTGCAGCTCGCCAACCTCTGCCTTTTCGTCCTAGGGGACAGCAATGGAGGGGAGGTTCCTTTCGTTATTACTCATCCTTTAGTAAAGCGAGAGGAGCTGCTAGTCAAAGGGGCCACCATAGGAGTGTCAGCGGTGGAAAACAAGGTACTCAAGGTGCCAAGGCCGCTCGGACAGTTGCCTCTTTGCCCTCAGGCAACGCCGCAGCCGCTTCTGCTCAGTCATGAGGCCCATGCTTTGCCGGTGGGGGGGAAGGCTGGCGCAGCATCTGGTAGAATGGTGGGCCATTACTTCAGATGTGTGGGTTCTGGAGATCATAGCCCACGGCTACTGTCTTCCCTTTCGGCAGAGGCCTCACGACAATCCACCTGGGAACCTCTCTTTGAAGAGTCCGGATCCGCTCCTTGCGCAGGAAATCCAATCCCTGCTGGAGAAAGGCGCCATAGAACTGGTGCCTGTAGCGGAAAGGAACAAGGGATGGTGTTCCCCTTATTTTTTGATTTCAAAGAAAGACGGGGGATTGAGACCCATCATGGACTTGCGCGGTTTGAACAAGCTCCTTCAGAAGGACAAGTTCAAGATGGTTACTCTTTCTCAAGTCCTCCAGGCCCTTCAACTTCAGGACTGGTTGGTGTCTCTCGACATCTCGACATCAAGGATGCTTATTTTCATGTGCCGATCCATCCCAAGCACAAGAAGTACCTGAGGTTTGCAGTTGCCGACTCGCACTTTCAGTTTCGGGTCCTGCCATTCGGATTGACCTCCGCCCCGAGGGTCTTCACCAAGCTCATGGTGGTGGTGGCAGCATATCTCAGGACAGGGGGGATTCACGTCTACGCCTTCCTGGAGGATTGGTTGATCAGGGTGCGCTCTCCAGTACATCAGAGCAGTGCTCGACACGTCCCGGGGGCAGTGTTTTCCTCCCCAGGTGAGGGCTCATTATATTCAGCAGATGGTGCACAAGTTTCAACATGCCCAGAGTCTCCCAGCGTTCGAGTTCTTGAGGTTGCTCGGCCTCATGGCATCCTGCATTCTTCTGGTGCCAGAGGCCAGGTTGTGGATGAGATCTTTTAAATGGGCTCTCAAACTCCAGTGGTCAGTCCTCCGGCAGGATGTCGGACCCCTTTCAGGTGCTGCCCTCGGTCGCCCGGGACCTTCTGAGTTGGGCCGTCGAAGGCAATCTGATGAAGGGGGTTCCATTTTGGCTTCCCTGGCCAGAGGTGACGATCGTGATGGACGAATCCCTCACGGGATGGGGAGCTCATGCCAACGAGCTGACAGTCAGCGGTCGTTGGTCTCTGTCGGAGTCCAGACTCCATATCAATCTGTTGGAGCTGAGGGCCATCAGGCTTGCCCTGAAGGCTTTTCTGCCAACTGTGCGAGGAAGGAATGTCCTGATCCTGACGGACAACACAGTGACCATGCACTACCTCAGCAAAAAGGGGGGGCAGGGTCACTTCCTCTGTGCAGGGAGGCAATGCAGCTCTGGTTCTGGGCAATCCAGCAGGAGATTTCGGTCTCGGCAGTTCATCTGGCCAGAGACGAAAACGAGACGGCAGACGCTCTGAGCAGGCAGAGCGCGATCTCTCACGAGTGGGAGTTGGCTCAGGAGATTCTCCTGGAGATCTTCGCCCTTTGGGGGACACCTCAAGTGGATCTCTTTGCCTCCAGTGTCAACCGGAAGTGCGAATTCTGCTCGCGGGAATTTCCTACAAGAGGAGCCTTAGGAGACGCGTTCGTGGTGGAGTGGTCATTCCCACTGCTGTATGCATTTCCTCCAGTCCCCGTCGTCCCGCAAGTGCTGCAGAGGTTATGGAGGTTCAGTTCCCGGATGATCCTCATTGCTCCGGCATGGGCCAGGAGGACGTGGTAACCGGACCTTCTCGACTTGTCCATCTGCCCTCCATGTCGTCTTCCCTACTGAGACGATCTGCTCTCATGGGAGGGGGGGTCAGGTTCTCCTTCCAGAGGTCAGATCCCTCAACCTTCATGCTTGGCTTCTGAAAGTTTGAGGTATAAAAATTGGGACCTCAGTGAAGACGTGATGGAGGTGTTGCTTTCGGCCAAACGGCCGGCAACGAAGTCCCTGTACCGTTGCCGTTGGAGAAAGTTCTGCAACTGTTGCAGGGTTAAGAATGTGGTTCCTTTTTCATGTGATATTCCTGTGGTTCTGTCTTTTTTGCTTTCTTTTGCCCACAAGGGCCTGCAAGTGGGTACCGTTAAAGGTTACCTGGCGGCGCTGGCTATATTTAAGCGCTCGTCTGAGGAGTGTTCTTATTTTAAAATCCCTTTAATTTCTCAGTTTCTGAGAGGGCTCACTAATGTATTCCCTCTGTCACCGTTCCAGGTGCCCGGTTGGGATCTGAACCTTGTTCTTAAGTTTCTAATGGTTGCTCCCTTTGAGCCTTTGCATTTTTGTCCTTTGAGAATGTTAACCCTTAAAACTGTATTTTTAGTTGCGTTCACTTCTGCTCGCAGAGTGAGTGAGTTACAGGCACTTTCAATTAAGCCACCCTTCACTGTGTTCATAAGGACAGGGGTGTTCTTTAGAGTTCGTCCTTCCTTTCTTCCGAAGGTGGTGTCAGAATTTTATTTAGTCCAGAATGTTATTCTTCCGGCATTTTATCCACCTCCGCATCCTGGTAAGGAAGAGGAGAGGCTCCATAGGCTGGATCCTAGGAGAGCTTTAAGCTTTTGTTTCACAAATGTCCCGGGTCCGAGTGGACGATCAACTCTTTATTGGTTACGCTGAAAGGCGTTTGGGACAAGCTGTTACTAAGCAGACTTTGTCTCGATGGATAATCTTGGCAATTTCTGAATGTTACCGCTTGGTTGGTAAGGACCCTCCGGTAGGCTTGCGGGCCCATTCTACCAGGGGTATGGCTGCTTCTACTGCCCTGCAGAGGGGTGTTCCTATTCGTAACATCTGTGATGCAGCCACCTGGGCTTCGGTCCATACTTTTGTACGTCACTACTCCCTCGATTCTATCCGTGGGCAGGATCTGGCCTTTGGCAAGGCGGTCCTTTACTCTGCAATTTGATTGGGCATTCTAAATTTCTATATTCTAAATTCTTTCCCCACCTCCTTACATTGGTACTGTTTTGGGAGTCTGTCATAGATGTGGAATATGTCAGAGGACCCAATCCCCTCGAAGGACAAGTTACTCTCTTACCTGGTAACGTTCTTTCGATGGGATGGTACGACGATGTATTCCATATCGCTCCCTCCCTGCCTTCCCCGCTACAGAATTACTTATGCGATTGCAGCTTACATTTCCGCAAGGCTTTCTGTGGTCATACTGGCAGTAGTTTGGTGCCACATGTTCTGGGAAAAAACTACAACTGAGGCTACGGGCGTCGTGCGTCCTACTTATAACATCCAGTGACATCAGCCGTCGGAGGAGGTCCTTGAAGACGGCGTATCGACGCAGACGCCGAAAGATTTTCCGAAGCAGCACAGCTGTCGTGTTTACTGTCATAGATATGGAATACTTCGTCGGACCATCCCATCGAAAGAACGTTACCAGGTAAGAGAGTAACTTGTTCTTATTAGGTATGGATTACTAAACTATTGGTAATTTTGTGCTACACCTGAGTAATATATTCAATAATGTATGACACATAATATATGTAAAGAATGTTTACATATATTACGTTGTTGTTCATGTCCAATCTGGCCAGATCTGTTTCAGACACTAATGATAGGAAATAACTTTGAGATGAAGTATGTTATGTGAGCGTTCTGTTCAAAGTCGATCTGTGAGTGTAAGACAATCTCACTTGATTCTAAATTGAGAAGGGATCAGGGCAGGCGTAAGCACTAAGCAAGATAGGCACTGGCCTAGAGCGCAACAATAATGTGAAACCATTTCAGCAAGAAATGGTGATTTACTCTCTTGTATTAGTGTTTTCACTGTTAGTCTGTCATCTTCACCTTCCATGTATGTGATGATTACCACAGGGTTGGTAGTAGTACCCTGAGGAGCATCTCTGCTACACAATACAAAAGTAAGATGGAGCGAAAAAAAAGCTAGTGAATTGGCACTATCTGCATGTCCGCAACAACAATTTAGAAAATATCGTTCCAGCACTTTGCAGTCCAAGGCTGAGCAGTTAGTCGGGCAGCTGTGTGAAGGCCGTATTAGGCAGGGGAAAGCAGAAAGCAGAAAATCACGTTTAAAAGAGTCTCTGCTAGGCTTGGTGGTGCCACTTTCTGCCCATCAGGAGCCTCAGAGTGTTGGGGAACTTCAGACCTGCAACCTGTGCTGCTAAACTGCTGTTCCTACTTAGTCTTCCACAGCCTGTCCAGCATATTTGGACATTCTAGCAAGCTAAACCAGCGACTTTCACATTTGATGACATCAGCGGGCCATGCTCTCAGTGTGAAAATCCACCCGGTGAATAAATTTGCGTGGGGCTAACAACTGGCCCAGGCCGATTGAATACACCAAACACGCACTGTGTATCCACATACAAGAGGCAGAGTGAGGGCCATGCAGAGGAGAATGGGCTGGAATTTACCAACTGTGACAGTGAATATTGTGCTTTTCTGTCTGTTAGGGACAACGTCAATGCACTTTTTGTAGTAATGCTTTCTCAACTGCCAAGCTTGTGCACACCACTCGGCTAAGAGTGAGTACAGAGGTCCGTCAAATGCTGTATTTAATGGCGATAACAAGAGGTATCCGGGACAGCATCTTTACTTGGACTACATCTCGGATCATCTGAAAAAGACGCTGCATAATAACTTGCTCCATTTTTACAACAAGACCAATTTTTTCAGAGAAATTACTTGAACTAAGACCCTGTGCTAACCAATTGTGCAGTAGGAAAGACTCTATATCATGTGTGTAATAGTTAATTGTATTGTGCATTGGTTTTACAAAAAAAACACAGATGATCTTAACCATAAATATAATATGGAATTATACATATTCCTGATAGCCAGATAACCAACTCTTCATTATTTAGTCACATCATGTGAAGCAATACATTAAATATATCAACTACTAGCCGACACATGTTTTGACCAAAGGTTCTTAAGGCTAAAATATAAACCTAATTAAATTGCATCCCTCCTTATTGCTGATGCACCAATTTAACAAATACAGCATAATCTTTGACTCTCTTTAAAACACCATATTGCATAACATAGGGTTAAACGGGGAGAGAGGTAAACATAAGAAAGACCAACAAAAACACAAGAAAAAACCCATTTACATTTCTTGCATTTTTGACCCTTGGTTCTGGTGGAGAACCTCTTCCATTATTGTTCCCATTATAATGTGCCCTTCTACCCAATCATGCTATCTAATCATAATGTGACACCATAGTGTCATATCAATGTTAGGTATCTATTCCTGATTCTGTATTTTTCTTCAATAATCCATTGTTCTGTAATATACATAATCTTTCAGGCCATTGTTATAGGATGAGCCATCAAACGTGGTTAATTTGCCATTGTTGCCCTTACCCTGTGCAGTAATTAATTGTGTTCCATACGTAGGCAAGTATCTAATGCTTTCATCATATGGTCTCGTCACAATTGCTGAAAAACAAATCGCATTGGATGTGATTTGAATGTCAAGGTTAAGTACTTGCCTTTAACCTAAAAGCAGAAATAACTGCAACTATTCACTCATTCTTCTACGTGGCATCTGATGCAAAAGATACTGGCATTAACGTGTCCATCTGATATCATGGGGTTGCCCCAATTATTCATACCCTACAGCTTTCCTTAGTCCAATGTGAGTAAGAATCCATAATTCGAAGTACAGCATTCAAATGTTTTATTTCCTACAATTTAGTTCTAAACCAATATCTGATTCTAGTTAGGTCACAAGTGCAGCCCTTATTCAACAAAAAAATGCTTTTCTTACCTTAAGTTTCTGGCTAAATCCAAGAACACCGGTCGTCCCGCATGTATTTCAGCACAGCCGCCATTTTGATTTTGCTTTTATTTATCTGAATAGCTGAATTCAACCATTCCGTGCACATGACGTCACTTGCTTATTTACAATGTTATGAAAAGAAAGCCAGCAGGCAGAACTCATTGTGCCACCTGCCCTCTTTAATTACACATTTGGGTTGTCCTAACATTATAGAACTGCTATTACCCTTTTAACTATGTTGTTTATCTGATGCAACTTAATAGAATCATATGTATCCGGAATTTGTAGTAATGCACACTTGAGAATTATGAATCCATATTTCAATTAGAATTACAGTGGTCACATTCAGCCATGCTTTACATGCGCTTCTTCATACACTTCACAATTCAAAGGCATCAGGAAGGAGGGCACAGACAACCAATTCCAGTTTCAAAATAATCAACTTTATTAACTTAAATGTCAGGATGGAGAAATGCCCTACTTACCTATGGTAAGGTGCAATTTCCCTACCTAAATGAAATTAAGTAAAGACTGAGTCAAATAGTTCAATTTAGGAATCTGTCTGTGTCCAAAACCTATGCTTTCCCTCACAACTATAACCATACAATGTATAGGATGTCAGTAATCAAAAAGAAAACGGTGTTCGACACAAAGTTCTGAGCTTCTTCCAGCTTGCAGACCTCTTTTAGCTCCCTTCCCCAAGTACAAAATAGTTCAACAAAGTAAAGTCTCAAAATTCCCTTTCTACGAAATAAAACGTAGTAGTCGCTTCAGGTCTCCCTTCCCAAAGTTCCAAATGTCGCAATTCCGAAGGAAACAGAAAAAGGTCATTGACTTCAATCGAATAGTTAGACTTTGTTTTCAAATGTATAGTTCAGATAATTGTGTAGCTTTTCCACAGGTTGAAAATGTCACTGAAAATCAGGATTCAATATCCTCTGTTTGCCTGTTCTTTTCACATGCTTTTATGTTGCAGCATACGTGATTCTTGCCACACGCAATCACTTTGATCTCTCTGATGCAAGATATTTCCTTTTACATTCCCGTTGACATAATATTGAGCAAATGTAACTGTTTGTTATATTTTAATTGAATAGTTCAGTGTTCAGAGACTTTAGAAAACATGTTTTTTGCCACACTCGACCACTCTGATGCAAAGTATTTCCCTTTGTTGTATTTTTAACAAATATAGTTGTTAGTTTGCCTTTAATTGAGCAACTCGCTGACCGGAGATCTTCAAAAATGTGTTTCACGCTACATGTGAACAGTCCAATACAATGTATTTCAGGAAACATTTCCGTTCACACACGCGCACCGGGCTTCTCAAGCATTAAAAACTCACTGGTTGCTTTGAATGCTTGTGCTGCCGTGCAGATCAAACAGCCTTCTACCTTCTGTTTTGGGGCTCCAGTTCCTGCCCCTCAGACACTCCTGAAGTGCTCCTCCGCTCCAGGGGAACAAGCAAGTTGTATGGAAAGGAACAGGGCAGCCTTCCTGCACGACTCTTCAACTTTCCTAATCTGCCCCAGGAAATCTCCACTCCCACACCATGCGGTACAGTCCTCAACTGCCTGCATTGACCTGCTAGTCCTGCTCCTGTCAATTCCCATCCATTTCCTCTTCCACTGGGTTGGGCTCCATTTATACACATGCAGCCCCTTGGCAGGCTGCAGGTGTGGATGATTATTCCGCCCTGCCTGACTCTCATTAAAAGGTCATGCCTGACCATTACTACTCTTAGCAGGCATCTTCATCTTCCCAGTACTAGAGTGCTAAAAGAGCATAGTCTGTATTGCTCTTAGTTGCCTCTTCTGCATCCCAGTACTGTCAAGGGTCAATTGTTGAGAAAATAGGGCAACTGACTTGCAGTAGCCCATAAAGGTTGGGGAAGGGTTGGATTGGTTGTCACTAGGAAAAGGGAGATACCATGTCTCGCCCAAGGGTACCCCATGCTTTTACCCCCGCCTTCTGGATCTTTGAGGCTTGTCTTTTCGCCTGATGTTGTTCTGACCAAAAGAAATGGGGTAACAATATCCCACAAAGGCTTCTGGGACTAGGGGTTTATCATGTTCTGGAAAAGTGAAATATTGCGTCTGCACCTGAGGATATGTATTCCCTTTCCCTAAGAACCTTCCACCCAGGTGATCCTCCCTTGCTTCTCCGCCCCCAGGGTTGAGATCCAATAACTATGGCCTTTCACTGGCCATCTGTGCAGAAGATCTAAGGGAAGTAGATGTGAGGATGGCCTCAGGTTTCTGACAGCTCCTGACAAATTACACCTAGAAACAGACTTGCTATCGGAACATGCAGTACTTCCGGTCTGCACTCAACACAACACAGTAACGTTATCTTGCGTATTCCCTCTCTTCTCTGTAATCTAGCCCACCCATATCCCTCTTCATACCAATCAAATGGCAGTGCTGTGTGATATAAATCTCAGTAACATTAGATAATGTTTTGGGCCTTGCCCTTTTTGTGCTTCTGTCATTAAAATGTTGCTGTTTCCACCCAGCATTTGTCAGATTGGTGGTTCCAAATAAGAATGTTCCTTTTAAGTAGCCATGCTCCGCTCGGAATAAAAGACAAAGTTCTGCTCACTCACTGGGATTTGGCAAAGTTTCCACAAAACAAAAAGGTATTTGTCTCCACACTTAGGGTCAATATTTCAACATCACCTCTCTTCCTTGAAAAACACTCTTCCACAATTCTTCTTGATCAACAACAATGTTTTGTCAGAGTGCATCTACCACAGTTCAGCAAACACATAGGTGGTCTTGCCCCTTTTTTTCTTTGCAAGCTTCAACCACAATACAGTACTTCAATGTCTTCTTCCCGGTCCACTAAGCTGCCAAGACTACCACTAATAATTCCTTTGCTTGTATATTCGACTGCCAGGATAAAAACTCATACCACTACAACAAGTAATCTTGAGATGTATAACTACTTCTGTGCGGATACAATACACATTGGTGCCGTTTGTTCCACTGATTTATTTGCCACGTGCAATCCAGGTTATGTCCATCTCCTCTGTGATACATTTCACAAAGAGGGCTCCTCTCCTTCTACTTTGTACTACTTTACCACCTCTTAACTGCTGACAATGTCTTTGTTATACTTACCTTCTTTGGCTTAGCCAATGCCTGTTCATGTTGGGCTCAACTATTGCCTCTTCACTCTGGGAACAATGGTTAGTCTTTCTGCAATATTGTTCTTTCTTTACTTTGCCAATGTTGGTTATCTTATTTCTGAAGTATTGCCCCCTTTTTACTATGACAATGCGGGTTCCTATCTTGGTTCAATATTGCCCCATCTTTGTTTTGGCAATAATAGTTGGAGTGTCCCGGGGGTTACCATATAAAGGCCAACTCGCTGGTCTCTATGCGTCCACTTTATCCGCTGCCACTTTTGCTTCTTCTGTTGATTCCTGAAGGTTTGGCAGCTTCAGTTGTATTCCCACGGCCTGCACCATTTGGGAAGGGAGCCTATCTTGCCCCTTGTGCACTCAGGTGCTCGCAAGCCATAGGGACAAGGCACACAATAAGGAGAGCTTCCCTTCAACAGGACAGCTTATAAAAATACTGCTTCCTGCAGCGCTGCCTCTGCATTTCAGGTTTTCAACTTCAAACACCCTCTTAGGACCGACATCCGACTCAAACACAGCGGCTCCTCTGGCAACTTTGTTTCTGTTCCTGCAACTGCGGCTAGCAACAACTTCTACTGCCCCAACTTATTGTTCTAATGGCCCACACCTGAAGGAGATTTGAATATTGAAAAGTCCAGCTCAGGTGTGGGTCATTAGAACTACTAGACTGCATATTGCAGTTCTGTACCTTTGAGCCCCTCTTCCTTGTCCCAGTACTTAGGGCATTGTGGGACCTGAAGTCCCCAATGTTTGGGTTCCATTTTGTATCACAAATTTCAAGTCCAACCTTATTTAATTCACTCTGTTTATTGAATACACCTTTTAAAGAAAGATTTTAGAGGAGGAAATGGTTTGTTCTTGACTTCATTGTTCAAATCTAAGGGCGAAGCATAACGATCAGAAGCCAAGGTATCAAAGCTCTGATTCTTATATATTGTTCCAATGTTGATCATAAGGTTTCTTACTACTAACAAGGTCGGTAATTTTGGGAAGGGAACCCTCACTCTGGCAAGCCATTAGATATTCTGGCATCACGGAAATCTCCCCCTCTGTCGAAAATAAATGCTGTGTCTCTCCTAACAGATTCATCCCATTCCCCTTGGGGGCCTTCTCCTACCAGGTGATCCAGACAGCTAATACCACTGCCAGGGTTAGGATCAGGTAGCGGCTGCCTTCCCGTAGGCACATGGGAGGAGAATTTAGGCAGGGAATCTGTGAGGACTCTGCAGGATTCATCACATACCCTTGCCCTACAGACCTGGCCTCCAGTTCCAGGTTCTTTTCCGACCTGTAACCAATCTGCCTGCCCCACATTTAAAGATGGTTCTTAATTGTTAAATTCCACACTGGACCCCCTGAGAATGTCTCCTCTTGTACCCAAGAATTTTGGGGAGAATAAGAAAAGAATGGATCTACCCCCAAGCATAAAAACCAATATACCGCATAATATCAAACATCCAGTTTGAACCATGGATCGTCACTGGTCGACACCAAAAAATTGTAAAAGTTCAAATAATCCTCTTTTACAGCTAGATAAGAGGAATTTATTTCCAAATTGGTGATAAACCATCTAAAGATGGCGCACATAAAATATCACCCACAAGTCCGTCTTTGAACATATTTGGAATCCCCGACCGGCGCACAGGTAAGATTCTGGTTCAACAATTATTAGTCCTTACAATGGATTAGGAAGTACATGGGAAACACCAGGTACCATAGAATACTTTCTCTTTGCAGACTGCAGAAAACGAGAATGTGGATGAGGCGCTGATTACAGCTAATACGCACTGAGATTGCGACCAGAAAGGAAAGCGCACAGATCGTAATATATAAAGAACACAATGCCAGTCAAGCAAATGAAGAGGTATGAACTTCTTTGGCATACAACTGGCACCATAAACCACAGGAAATAAACAGTGTGCTTTTCCTAGGTCAGTTTGACTGCCTGAACATCCGATCACGCATAAGACCACCGACCTGCATAGGGCAGTAGATTAAGATACGGGACTGCATCAAAAATTTAGCTTGAACAAAATTTAACAACAAGAGGTGGGCACGCCCATGCCAAAGATAACGAGTGTGCTTAATGCTATTAAATCTTGGGGCTGAGAATTGGGAAACAGCGCTATTATGTAGTGTGGCTCTGCGCGGTTCTCTGTGCCTGTGCTGTACACTATACCGCATGATGGGGCGGTTAATAAAGTTTGTAATATTAGGATGATTACACATTTCTAATGTTAATACATTCATGTACTATTTGATATAGAACTACAAAAGTCTAGCAGTGTTTCATGCATCACAGAACATCGGTTGAATACATCTTACATGGTAGTAGATGGATAACACATGAGGTAGCATTAGGTTTGGTTGTGTACTCAGGAGCATAGAAGCAATACGTTCAGAGGTGATGGTACGTTTACATTCATGTTCATAACATTTTAACCGTGTCCCACTGTATGACACATATATATTCTCAGTAATGTTTTTCTCGCCTTCCGTAGTACATTAGCAGCATTCGTTAGTTAGCACTAGGCGGGCTGTATCAAGCCCATTCATTGTATCTTACACAGGCTCAGGTTAGTCTTGCTTTATTAATACTATACACTTTTATCCCTTTCCCAACACTAGCATTATAATCGTTAGGCTTTGGTATGCGGTTATCACTTCATTTGGGGAACATAGGCAGGGGTTCATACAAGGAGGGTATTGACACCATATATTTTAAATGTTAGGGGCTAGATGCTGGGTTGGGGCCTGTTCTATTAGGATAGTTTTTGTTATTTTCCAGACTTGAACCGCGAGTCTGGTCACTTCGGGGACAGTGATGTACTGCAGAAGGTAAATGATACAGTGTTTGTTCTGATACTCGTTCGTGTCTGGTTGCTCGTGAGAACGGGCCTTCAGCGGATCTACCATGGGGTGGAGGCGCCGGGGGAGTGTATGGCTCCCTGTGCACAGTGAGCGGGGGCCAAGCTGCAGCTTTCGTAGGCAGACTGTCTCGTTGGGGTCTAGGTCGCTACTATCTAAAATGGAGTCTTGACGCTCCCAAAATGGAGTCCATGGTCTGTTACAGTGCAACTCAATTGGCCCTGTGTGTTGATCAGCAGCCACCCCGTCACCTGAGCACAGGTGTCGGGGGGGCTTCTGATGAGCCACGAACCTCACGTAGAGGGGGGGGCATGTCGGGGAGGGTGTCCCATGGACCTATCCTCCCATACATTTCCCCCCCTTTCGTTACTTGAGTAACGAATACTGTAACTCGCCCAACCTCTGGCGCTCTTTCTCATTTGCAACAGTCTCATCCCATGCTGGGGTGCCTTTGATTGCCATCCAAGCCCTACAAACCTCCTGCAGGCTCTCCCCCCTCCTGGCATATTCATCTGGTGTGCAGGTCATGTATGTACGTCCACCCATACTTCTGTATACCACTCCCGTTCTTTGAGCTCTTTTATTGTGGTATGATATAACCTATCTACCATGTACCCATCATAATATAAAGGCACCATTCTATACTTTGGTTCAGGGTCCTCACCTGTTTGTATTTGAGCTTCCTGCATGGTATGTGCCACTCCTCTAGTGTTGCCCATTGTCACCATCATCATTGTGCCATTAGGCACTGCATTTGAGCAACATCGAAGACCCAGCTGGCATACACAAAAAATCAAAAGTAAAAGTAAAAATACCACGATAGGCATCAGCATTTTGACCGTCAATCCAAGCCATGATGGTACCCAGGAGAAGATGTTGTCGAACCAGGTGCTAGCGTTCGCTCCGCCTTCGGTTTTCATTTGTTCCCCCAGGTTGTGCACTGCTGCGATACCATGTGACAGTGTACCATTATCTTCGTCTTCAGAAGGTACAAATGTGCAACATGCGCTCCCCATTTTTCAGCAAACTCCGCCGTCCATCGCGTTAACACGTCTAGGACATACCTGTTCTGCATGGTCATCAACCGCAGGACTCTTAGCTCCACCTTTATCACGTTAAACCCTTCTTCAGTGTCATTAGCCAGCTGCATCAGATCCCTGCATTGTGATTTGGAGCCATTTTGCGTTTGCCCGCACCTGGATGCTTGGGACGAGGGAGGCGAAGAATGTTTCTGCAGAATTAAATAGCCAGTACTTGTCTGGAATCTGTGCCAATAGTTCTGAAGATGCTTTGGCTATATAGTTGGATGATCTTCGCTGGCTCGATAACACATCTTGCACATTTCCTGGGGACAGGGCATACAGTTGCGGTTCTTCTGTTGGCTGGGTGTTTTGTTCACGATGGGCATCTGGCACTCCTTTCCCCCCCATCAATGTGTCTCTCCGGAATTACCATCAAGGCTGAATGCAACGTTGCCAAGGAACATGTGCCCCTCCAGGATTGTGGGAGGTCCAAGTACGCCTGTTTGTCGCAGACCCAGTAAGTGTCCATGAGTGCTGCGGTTCCTTTCTTCGTGTCTGGGATAGTGAGTGTCCTGTTACAGTTCTTATTTACACCCATTGAGTTTTTCCCTTCGCCATGGAAACACAGATCATATGATATTTCTTTCTGCAGTTTGAACGGCTTTTTTATGGCAGTCACCCAGGTCAGTTTCATGATGTGTTCTTTCCAAACTGGTGTGCAAGTTTTTTTGATCCACTGTAGTTTTTCTGCTGTCAGTCCTCGCAGTGCTATAGCTTTACATTAGATTACGTCATCTTTTCATTTATTGTCCAAATACAATGTCCCTTTAATTGCGAAAAAAGGTTCTTTCTAACATCACTCCTTTGGCTCTTGAGTAACAGGTTTTCTCATTTTGCAGTATTTCAAAAGATGCCTGAAAGGTGTTCTTGATTCTGCACAGAGTGAAACGAAGGAGACACTTGGCATCTGCAAGGGGCAATTCTTTAGTCAACAGAACTTTAGGTGCACCTGAGGCATGGGGGAACAGACATAACAACTCTCGTTGGTTGTCTGATTTGCAGTGGAACTCATGTCTGCATACCATTTGTTTGACTGATGTGGATGTCTGGGGTCTTCTATTGTGTCTAGACCCAGGCCAGAATATTCATATTTTCTCCTCCCCACCTCCCTCTTCTTTCTACTGCTTCGCAGGTAGCTCCTTGCTTCTTGCGCTATATGTTTAATTCGCCCCCCTTTCCCCACCCCCCTTTTCCCATTCATCATATAAAGCCATAAACCTCTCTGCCGTTTCTTCATTTTCTTCCTTTATGCCCGCAGGTGATCTAGTTTCTGCAGTTGGGGTAACTTTTGGTGCTGACATTGTGGCAGTAGTGTCGTAAAACCATGATATGAGAATGCGATCATTTAGGCTATAAACATTATATTCTGAGACATTTGAGCGCAGAGTTGGATCTATACTCGATATCATTTGAGGGCTGTGTGTTGGGCAGGGCTGTACCATAGCCCCATACAAGCTGGAATCTGTTCCATATTAAGTAGTCACCTTCTTTGACCATCCTGGTTCCATTCCCCATGTTAGTTCCATTCCCTCCCCCCTCATTCATCTCGATAGAGATGAATGAAATGAACCAATAAGTAATAATACCAAACATCATTGCAAAGAATAAAACAGCACACACAAACAGGCCACATTCATACAAATATCTACGTAAGTCAAAAGTATTATTTACATTTCTAACTGCCCTAATGTTATTTGTTGCGGGCTGCCCATTTGTTACCATGGTTACTCCTATATCTTGAAACATAAAAGTGTATTAAGCATACTCAAACAGTTGAAATTATCATTTTGCTATACAATAAGAGAGAGGTAAAGGAGGGGAGGGCGTGATAGAGAGATATAGAGAGACATAGAGAGATATTTTATAATTGCAATTCAACCTTATTTACATTTTCATTGTTATTTTTCGTTTGGCACAGAAACAATTTTCGTCAATGTACATTTTCTTGCTATCATTCTTTTACTCTGTACCCATGTTTAATATTGATCATATTGCTTTTCTCTGTACTGTGAAATCTCTGCTGTTGTCTGTACTTCTTTTTCTCGTTCCTCTCTGATCCTGTCATATGCTTTACGCACGTCTGTCAAATGTATCCAATATCTCAAGCCCTTTACCTTCACCGCAGTCGGTGTGCAAAATATCACCTCATAGGGGCCATGAAATATTGGGGCAATCCACCTCCGTACGAAACTTCGTACATAAATCATGTCTCCTGGCATTAACTGCCCTTGTGGGTTCTCCACAACAAATGTTACTGCCTCATTCCCTTCTTCTCGTGTAAATGGTGGTGCAAACTGCCTTGATATCATGCGGGCTGCTCTGGTGAGTTTTGTCAGATTTTCTCCTAGTATCGTGGCGCTTTTGTGCGCATCCGAATGTCTGCGGAGTGGGGAGTGTGCTGTATGCATGCATCTTCCCATCACGATCTCGTGCAGTGACAAATGGTGGTCTTTGCTAGGCTGATTTCTCAACTCGAACAAGGCCAGAGATAGGCAATGCACCCAATTCTTTTTAAGGGAGAAACACAGTTTTGACAGTCTCCCGTCAGGAGGCCGTTGATCTTCTCAACCACGCCATTGATTTGCGGATAATAAATCGAGTATAATGTATGCTTAATTCCTAACAGAGCTGTTACTTCTTTGAAAAGTTAATTAACACAATGTGTAAAATTATCTGAGCGAATCGCGTCGCAAATTCCCCAGCGTGGGAATACCTCCCTCACTAAGAACTGTGCAACGCTCTTGGCGTCTGGTCGTGCACACGGCCCTGCTTCAACCCACCTGGAGAATGGACAAACTACCACTATCGTGCACCATTACACCGTTCTCCCATGTCTGCATAATCAATATGCAGTTCTCTGAAGGGCCCTACTGGTTTGGGTATTGTTCCTCGCAGTGTCCTTAGGGTCATCCCTTAATTGTATATTTGACATGATGTGCAATCCATTGCCAGCTTTGATATATGTTCCTGGAGGCGTGGGACAAACCAGTCTTCCTGAATCTCTGCTGATATATGCTGTTTAGCATTGTGGGCTGGGAAGTGTAGTTGCTGGAATGCTATTTGTAAGAGTTTGAGTGGCATAACCACCTTCCCGGTGTTATCTTGTCGCCACAAGAGATCTGTTGCTGATTGGCTACAACCTCTCTTTTCCCACAGCCCCTTTTCTTCCTTGCTTGCCCCTTCTTGTAATTCCAGTATTTGTGACACGGGCATGGTGCTGTATCCGTCTGGGAGATCTTCCTCTACATATTGATGCATTAGGTACTCACCTGTTCGTTCTTTTACTAAATAGGAGGCTTCCTTGGCTGCAGCATCCGCTGTTGCGTTTCCCAAAGAGATAATGTCTGTATTAGACGTATGGGCCTGGCACTTCACTATGGCTACCATGGTGGGCTCTTTTAATGCTTCAATCAGTTCCTTCAGGAGCACTGCATGTTGGACTGGTGACCCATCTGCTCTGTGGAACCCTCTCCGTCCCCACTGTGCCAACCCGCCGTGGACTGTTCTGGTCATATAAGCTGAGTCTGTGTAAATGGTGACTGTGCACTCTTTTGCTGCACATAATGCTTCGATGAGTGCTAGAAGTTCTGCTGCTTGGGCTGAGTAATGGGATGGCAGGCAATACTGTACTATCACTTCGTACTCACCTTCTTCCAATCTCACAACTGCCACCCCCACATGTTTTTCCCCCGTGTCTGTGTTTATTGATGCTGACCCATCTATGAAGAATACTTCTCCCTCGTTTAGGGCGTTTTCGCCTACCACCGGGCCTTCCTCTTCCTCCTCCTTGTAAGTAGTACAGTCGTGTTCCTGCATGTCTTCTAGTGTGCATGGTTCTGTAATGAATCTTGCTGGATTTAGTGTTTTACATCGGACGATGTGTATGTTTCAACTGGACAATATTATTTCATAAGCAGTTGCTCTTTGAGTTGTCAGTGTACTTTTTGATCTTTCCAGTATAGCAAATAGGGAGTGTTCCACAAATAGTGTCACAGAGCAACCCATCACTATTGTTGCACTTTTCTCAATGGCGAACGCTGCGGCTGCGAGAGATTGCTCGCAAGTAAAATGTCCTTGCATTACTGCGTCTAATGTGCCACTGTAGTAGGCAAGAGGCTTGTGCCCTAGGGATGTTTTTTGTGTCATTACTGCTGTCATGAGGATCCCCTTGCAGTGGGAGAACAGGTAGAACTCACGTTCGTAATCCGGGTTCACGAGCACTGGCGCGCTCGAGATCAGTTCCTTGAGTGAGGTAAATGCATTGCCCATTTCTGCTGACCACTGTATTTCTGTGTTCTCTCATTGAGTGCCTGCAATAATGGTCTTTTATATGCTGCATAATCTAATATCCATGCTCGGCAGTAGTTACACATGGCGAGAAATTTTTGCATTTCCTTCGCTGTGTTTAGCCGTCTTACTGCTGTGATGGCAGCTACCCTGTCTGGTATTATTTTCTTGCCATCTTGTGATATTAGCTGTCCCAGATATAACGCTTCTCGTTGGCAGTACTGGAGCTTTCCTGTGTCAACCTTGTAGCCCTTGTGGGCCAACAATGTCAAGAGAGCGACAGAATCTTTCCCACATTCTTTCCCATCTTGTGCGCAGATGAGCAAATCATCTACGTATTGAATAATCATGCTCTCTGCTTTCATGCTCCCTAGATCTTCATGGAGGATACGGTTAAATATGCTAGGGCTCGCACAGTATCCCTGGGGTAACCTGCAATGTTCATATCTCTATCCCCCCCAGTGTGAAGGCTGTTAGATACCTGCACTCCTCTGCCAATGGGATGGAGAAGAAGGCATTTTTCACATCAATTACTGTGAAGTGTGATGCATTCTTGGGGATGCTACACAGTATGGATGCCGGATTAGGGACCAAAGGGAACTCCTTTTGGATGACTTCATTAAGGGGGCATAGGTCTCGGATCATCCTCCACCGCCCACCTCTTGCTTTTTTAATTGGGTAAATGCAAGTGTTACATGGCGAGTTTGAAGGTACTATTATTCCTTGGGCCAGTAATGCACTTATTGTCTCTTCTGCTTCTCGGGACAGGGGGTACTGTTTTACCCTTGGCAAAATAGCTCCAGGTTTGAGTTTTATTTTGACTGGCGTGACTCCATGCAATAATCCCACGTCATGGGGGCCTGTGGTCTACAAATTACTGGGCACTAATTTCATATCATCATCAAAGAAGGAAGGCGGTGCCCCCACCACCTCCATCAGTTGTACTGGCACCTGCCTCTCTTGTATCATGATGTCACAGGGTATGGCTATCTCTATCATTATCTCACCGTCACTTTCTGAATCTGAGAATAGATCTTCATCTGACAGGTCTCGCAATGCAATGTTGAGATTGATGCGCAACACTGTGCGCCACTCACAGCCAAGTATATCCATTGCAATGACGGCTATTCGTTTAACTGAGATTTGAACTGCATGCAAATCTAAGGACATCACTGTCCCTGGCACAATCTCTGGGCATGCTATTGGTCAGAAGATGACCTCCGTGGGTACCCGCCATTCGAGCTTCTTCAACTCGGGGACTACCCGTGCCAATGTTTTCAGCCCTTGAATGAACACATCGGGATCTACCGGTATGCCGTGCACTTCTGGTGCTGTTGCTCGTGCGTGCACCACCAGCATTATGCGCATGGGAGTGATCCCTGGGGTTGAACAAATTATCCCTCTCTCTGTGAAGGAGATAGTCATATTAAGCTTACTGGGAAAGTCCCTTCCAAGCAAGTTAATTGGGGACTGTTTGTAATAAATTAGGGGTGCACTCACTGTCTTTCCCCCCACGGTGACATCTAGATCTTCTGTGTAAGGAACTTCGACAACAGCCCCAGAGAACCCCTGCGTCTCCAATTTATGATTGGATAGCGGAAACCGGCCTTCACGTAAACAAGATTTTTCAGCTCCCGAGTTCACCATAAATATGAACTGTTTATTCCCTATCTGCGCCCCTATCAATGGTTCCTCTGCTGCATTATAGGTCGTAGATAGTACAGGACATGCAAGTGCTCCCGGTGGGCTGTCCTATGCTTGATGTCTTGTGTTTCCCCCTTGACTGAAGACATTCCCTGATACCACTGCCACTCCGCCGTATGGTGCAGGTACACCATTATCGGTCGTGGCAAAAGGGTTACCCTGTGTGTATTGCTTATGATCGCGGCTTTGTGGATGCTGTTGTATATTATGAGGAGGTTCGCTTCTCTGCTCTACATACCCCTGCTCTGGCTGCCCTTGTGCCCCTCCCATGGGTAATCCATAGGGGCTCCCGGATGATGATGACATATGGTTGATCGTCTTCATTATTTGGTATGCTTCTGCATTCTCGTGAGAAATGTCCCCACCTACCACAATTCCAACAGTTCCCTTCCCCCCCCTTGGACCTTGTCCTCCATACCCTTGACCACCCCCTCTGCGGCCCCAGTACCCACCTCGTCCTCTGTGGGGGGCCCACAATTGCCACTGCGTTCCTCCGTACTGCTCCTGCCCATTCCATTGTGGCTGCCCATTGCCTGCCCAATTTGCTGCCATCCTCCCATGTATCGCTACCAGTCCCTCCTCCCCCCTCCCTGTCTTGGGGGAGTGCTGCTACAGCTGCAGCGACCTTCACCAGTTTTGTTTGTACTAGTTTTGCCTCATACGCCAATCTTTTTTGGGCAATTTCTTTCTCCCTTTCCTTTATTCTTTTGCAGTGGTGCACTATTATGCTTTGTATGTCTGGCCATCCTTTTGCTTCGATCCCTGCTATTTTGTCGAGTGCTTTCTGTACCTCTTTTGGGAGCCCTTTCTTTATTATAAAGTAAAATAGGGATGTTGACTGGTACTAAGGCATGCCCGTTGCTCTCCACATCTCCTGCACCCGAAAAATGAAATCCATAGCATCCTCCCCATCATTCATTGTGCACTGCATAACTGACTGTAAATCTGGTGCATCTGGAAATGTTTCCCTTAGTGCATCCCATAACCTTGCGCATACTGTGTTAAAGGATGCTCCATCATGGCAATCACAATCCAATGTTACTCCCGGGAAACCAGCCTTTGGCCACACTCTGTCTGCCTGGTCACCCACTACCGACACTAGCAGACTTTTGACATCTCCTACCGCTAATGGCACTCCCGCCGTATGCTTTTCGAATGCATATATCCATTTACTTGCCCCGTCTGAAAGTGGGGGCAATGATTTTAGCAAATTGGCTTTATCCATTTGGGTCAAGGGTATGTAATTTGGCCTCCCACCTCTCCTATGTATCAATGGGAGTTGTAGTTTGCTCTTTGTCGTTCTGCCAGTACTCCCCTTCACCCCTTTCTTTCCTAACGTTGCCATTCTTCCCGTTCTATTCCTTAATCTTCCAGTCCATTCCTCTTCCATTGTCCTTTCCAGGGGTGTCTCCTCTCCTCTACCTGGTCTTCCTCACATCGCCACACCCAACCTCTCATTCTCCTGTCCTCATCCTCAATATCGCACAACAGTTCTTCCATCCCCCCGGTAGCCATTCCATCTTCACGTGTTTTCTTCCAATTCCTGAGGCCCCAGTTCTATTATTCAAGTTGGTTCTTCTTGAATCCTAAACAGTATTTCCCCCTTCTTCCACCCTTCTTCAGAGGACCTGTTGAGCTCCTGTGCCCTATGTGTGTGTTCAGTTCTCAGAACACTTGTTCCACTCTGCTCATATATAGTTATTATTCTAGATAACTCGTCTCTTGCCATTGAGAGCCTAGAGTCTAGGTCCTCTTAACTTTTCAATATCTACTGCTGGGGGTGCTTACCTGTCCACGCTGTCTGGGGCACTCATATGGTGGCGGTGCGGTTGGTCATGGGGTGGCTGTGGGGGCTGTGGTGGGCACATATGTGGGATCACTATATCCTTCTGCTGGCACTGGTTTGTTTAGGAGGGGGTACAATAGTGTTACCTCTATTGATCCTTCTTTTCCTGTATCTTCCCTTTCATTTTCATGTACTGTTAGGGGAGTGTCAACGGTGGAGGGCAGGTTTGATACTGATTCTTTCTTTTTGAGTGGAGGCACTTCTTCGAATAGCCTCCACAAGTCTAATATTTCTCTTCTATTATGGAACTGTTTCCCCTTCTATTTCATGAATATACATGTGGCTACCATATCCAGGACACTTTTCAAATGATATGCCTTCTGGCTATACCTGGGGTAATCCTTCTCCTTTTAATGCAGTTACCCACTGACGTGGTACTTTTTTATACGTTCTGTATAACCAGGTAAATTTTTACAAATGTGGGCCAGGGGTGTTTCCGCCCCCATGTTGTACTCTGAGTGCTTGCTTTTCCGTACTATTTTCTATCACTGTGATTTATGTGTGTGTGTGTGTGTGTGTTACCCTTATCTTCAACAGTTCTTGAACATGCACAATAAAAGACTTATGCACAGTATTACTCTCTTCCAATCTTGCCGGGTCACACTTACAATGACCACACCACAGAACTATACAATGTAATTAATTCAACATCATCTCTTTGCAGTTCTTTGAAACGCTGTTACTGTAACATGTATAACATGGGACAGACATTTAACATACTTTTAACATACAACACATAACATTCACCCTGATAGGGTCCCCTTCCCCTAGTGCCTCCTTATTCCCAGACACATTTATGTTATATTCCACTTTTCACTTATTCCCAGCACTAGTTAAGATAGCACTATGCGGCGCCGCCTTCTACCCCTTTGCAGAGCTAGGTTCCCGTCTTTATCTTCTTATTTCACTTTTTTTTTTGTCCTAATGGCCATATGCAGAGAAGGTAAACGTAAGCATAGATAGCATTGATAGTTGAAAGTACCCCTCAAATGACCTTGTATAATCTTGCTCCCCTCCCTTCACTTATTTATAATCACTCGCACTTAATACTCACGTGCCCGTCTTGATTCGAGATTCTCCGGACTGGGTCTGTCGAGGCGGCACTGCCTTACACTCGATGGCCTCCTGGCAAGCTGTACTAAAAGGTTTTTTTTAGAGCGGGACCCCGTACCCTTTGGCCTACTCCGTGCGCACGTCTAAGCGTACCAGTTGCCGTAGGCGGGCAGCTCTCTTGCGCGGGCGCACCGCGCGTCTGCACTGCCGCCCGGACTTTCTCGAGTCATAGGGGACGATGAAAAAATTAAAAATGTAATCACGCTTTCAGGGTCACCACTGAGAGCAAGCGTCCCCAAAAGGCATTACCCTCCCCACAATGAGAGGCAATAAAGGACACACCCCAGGAGGGAATGAGACCAAGACCAAGTGCGGGTGAATGTAAAGGTTTTTTTTATCTAGTCTAATAGGGCATGCAAAGGACTCTGCAAACTCTGAGAGCGCTCTGTCTGACAATAGCAAAGACAGTCTTATTTATTACAAAACCGCGTCAGAGGTCCTACACACTATAGGGGTCACATAGTCTCAGGGATTGGGTGGCATTGGATAACTATAGGTGCAGTAGTGATAAGCCGCTCCTGGATTGGTGGACATCCGTGGGGTGGATGGGTCAGCTGGGCTCATCGTGGTGGGGCTGCTAGGCCAGGCGCGGTCATTGTCGTAGATTGATGGCTGCCCTAACATTCTGCCCTTGTGGCCACACACACAAACACTCATCCGTTTAGATGATTCCAGTTGTCCTGTAAATCCTGCAATATGTTACTCTAAGGGATAATAGGATACTGGAGAAACACATGCATTGTGAAGCTTTACAAATACATCAGGGCACTGTTACTTCTGACCTGTTGACTGGGTATCATAAACTTGGGTGTCTGGTCTAAGGGGATGAGGTGAGCTGCCCTGTCATTCTGGTCTTGTTAGATGTGGTGAAGAATTACTTTATGATATGTTAGTACAGGGTTGGATACCTATCTCCAAGGCCCATTAACTTGGGGTGAACTGGAGTACTACTGGATCAGCGAGGGTACACCTCTGGCCCCTTGAGGCGTGGGGTTTAGGACCAGGTTGTAAATAATTAATTTGGCCGACCATGGCGGCTTCGGACATGGGGGAGGTGAATACTTGAAGCGGAATTAGGGGAGGTGAGGCTGTGCTGCCCGCGCACCAGCAAGCCCTGGCGGACCTTGGCGGGAAGAGGGGGAGATGGCCTTGTGGCTCTGCGCGGTTCTCTGTGCCTGGGCTGTACACTATACCGCATGAGGGGACGGTTAATAAAGTTTGTAATAATAGGATGATTACACATTTCTAATGTTAATACATAAATGTACTATTTCATATATAACTACAAAAGTCTAGCAGTGTTTCATGCATCACAGAACATCGGTTGAATACATCTTACATGGTAGTAGATGGATAACACATGAGGTAGTATTAGGTTTGGTTGTGTACTCGGGAGCATAGAAGCAATACGTTCAGAGGTGATGGTACGTTTACATTCATGTTCATAACATTTTAACCGTGTCCCACTGTATGACACATAAATATTGTCAGTAATGCTTTTCTCGCCTTCCGTAGTACATTAGCAGCATTAGTTAGCACTAGGCAGGCTATATCAGGCCCATTACTTTTATTTTTCACAGGCTCAGGTCAGTCTTGCTTTATTAATAATATACACTTTTATCCCTTTCCCAACACTAGCATTATAATTGTTAGGCTTTGGTATGCGGTTATCACTTCATTTGGGGAACATAGGCAGGGGTTCGAACAAGCAGGGTATTGACACCATATATTTTAAATGTTAGGGGCTAGATGCCGGGTTGGGGCCTGTTCTATTGGGATAGTTTTTGTTATTTTCCAGACTTGAACCGCGAGTCAGGTCACTTGGGGGACAGTGATGTACTGCGGAAGGTAAATGAAAGTGTTTGTTCTGATACTCGTTCGTGTCTGGTTGCTCGTGAGAATGGGCCTTCAGCGGATCTACCATGGGGTGGAGGTGCTGGGGGAGTGTATGGCTCCCTGTGCACAGTGAGCGGGGGCCAAGCTGCAGCTTTCGCAGGCAGGCTGTCTCGTTGGGGTCTAGGTCGCTACTATCTAAAATGGAGTCTTCACGCTCCCAAAATGGAGTCCATGGTCTGTTACAGTGCAACTCGTTTGGCCCTGTGTGTCGATCAGCAGCCACCCCGTCACCTGAGCACAGGTGTCGGGGGGGGGGGGGGGGGCTTCTGACGAGCCACAAACCTCACGTACGGGGGCCATGTCGGTGAGGGGGTCCCATGGACCTATCCTCCCATACATAATATATTGGCATAATATCAAACATCCAGTTTGAACCATGGATCGTCACTGATCGACACCTAAAAACTGTAAAAGATCAAATAATCCTGTTTTACACCTAGATACGAGGAATTGATTTCCAAATTGGTGATAAACCATCTAAAGATGGCGCACATAAAATTTCACCCACAAGTCCGTCTTTGAACATATTTGGGATCCCCGACCGGCGCGCAGTCACGCTGGTATCGTATCCAGAGCAATGAGAATCAACAGTGGGAAGACGCCAGACGCGGAAGTCAACAATCCCGCGGTTGACCTGCTCCAAGTAAGATTCTGGTTCAACAATTATTAGTCCTTACAATGGATTAGGAAGTAAATGGGGAAACACCAGGTAAAAGAGAATACTTTCTCTTTGCAGACTGCAGAAAACGAGAATGTGGATGAGGCGCTGATTAAAGCTAATACGTACTGAGACTGCAACCAGAAAGGAAAGCGCACAGATCGTAATATATAAAGAACACGATGCCAGTCAAGCAAAAGAAGAAAAAGAAGAGGTTTTTTTCCTAGGTCAGTTTGACTGCCTGAACACCCGATCACGCATAAGACCACCCGCATAGGGCAGTAGATTAAGACTCGGGACTGCATCAAAAATGTTGCTTGAACAAAATTTAACATGAGGTGGGCATGCCCATGCCAAAGATAACGAGTGTGCTTAATGCTATTAAATCTTGGGGCTGAGAATTGGGATACAGCGCTGTTAGGTAGCGACTGGTTCCGATTCCAGCACAACTCTCACGACCAAACTCCTGGTGGACTTTATTTTACTTCACTTCACAGATTCAGCTCCACGTGCAAGAGGAGAATGACATGTGTGTTATTATAAACTGTTCTGGAAATAGCAGCAAGAACACACTTTTAGCACTTCAAGGTTAGTAGGTTGTCTTTCCAAGCAGGGGAATTCAAAGTTTGAATTTGTCCTATGAAATTTCCAAAAACTCATATTGAATTATTCTTTATTTAATTTGTAGGAATATTGAAAACAGTCCTTGAAAATAGTCTGCACCTGATGAAGGGCACTCCTGCCCGAAACACGTTGTGCATAGAGATATGATTCACAACCAACAGCATGCATGTCAGAACATATCTTGAAAATGCACTTTATATCACTTCTTTTGATTGAACTTTCTTGACAACTCTGAATTGTAACAGTACCCTAGTATATATGTATTGATGTAAAACATAGTTCGTCTGCGGACAATTGCAAAACATTGTATAATTTAGCGATATTTCACACAAAGGCAGTGTGAATTAAATGTACGAGCAACGTAAATACTTTCATTATGAAAACAATGTGTTAATTTGACATTTATGGATAGTACCATGAAGACGCTGTGTATAGATTTTTACTTTTCCTAAAAGCTTTAGCATTTCTTTTTTTGCTACAAAAGTGTGCACAGTGCTCTACCAACCCAGAAGGGCTAATTCTCTAACTTCTGTACATTTTGATCTTGTGGCTCAAGATCAGTATCTGTTGCACCTAAATATTATGAGAAATATACAACAAGAGATTACATTTCCATGAGAACTGAGTGACATTGTTTCCAGTAAGACGGCCCCTCCACACAGTTATTTAGTACTTTCAAAGTGCAATACCTTGGCTACCTTCATAATACTTATAGTCTGAACGTCACCATTCTTCTAAGTGCTGTGCATTGTCTAATATTCTTAGTTCTAATTGTAACACATTGGCTGTCTTTGAGAGTTTGCAAGTGAGATACTTAGGCTCATTTCACAACTCTTCTAAGTGCTACTCATCGGCTAGATTTGCAATTCGTCTGGGCACTATAGATTTCCCCACATATAGGATATGCATGTTGCATGTATGGAATTCTAGCCCCTTAATAGTGTGTGGTAGTCTCAAGGCAAACAAGAATCTTGTGGAAATTGATTACTATAAATTGGAAGATGGTATTGCCAATGGTATCATCCCACCTGTTTTTAAAGGCTCTTGCTTAGATCACAATGTTATGGTTTTATTAAAATATTCATATGAATGGAGCCTTAGACCTGTGACAGTAGCTTTATATCAGATAGACAAGGACATGTTTACCTTCAATGGCACACAATGCCAATCAATAATTGTATGTCTTTGTGTCCATTGCAGATTGGCACAATGAAAAGGGGCTTCATAGTAGAAGATATGTGGGCTACTTACCATCCAACTTTGTGTGTCTCACTGTTAATTCTAAGCATCTTAGGTGCAGGACCAACCAAGAATATTTCTGAAAGGCTCCCTAAGTAGGACTGTTCGTTCAGTGTGAACATTGTAACTGATATAACTATGAATGTTTTTCTGACTTGGGAAATGCCTGCCTTGATTCTGGGATTGTATTAAGTGTCTTGATACATTATTAGCCAATATTGGTAATAGATTGACGAATGAGTTTAAACCATATGGTTCTAAGGCTAAGACATTGTTGCTTGATAAAGCTTGTAAAGTCACAAAATCTGATTTGATGATCATTCTTAAGAGACATCACTAGTAGGTTGGAAGTTATCACTGAACAGAGGCAATGTATTGGAAAAGTTAACTTAAGTAAAAAGGAAATTATTGACACAGAATGGGAGAATTTGGCAGCTAATGGCTCTCTGGGTAGGAATCGTAATCAAATTAAAAATATCATGGTTGACACTTAGAGTAAATTCACCATTAAACTTCCAATTGAGGGTCTGCTTTAAACATACACATACAGAGAAGTGTGCATTCTTCACTGTTAAAGATACTGTGGATGTTATCAAGGCTATGGAAGCCAAAAATACCCCACACCCTAAATATATTCACTCTGGTATTTTTATGAGATCCAAATTACAAGGTACCCCATTTCATTGTAGAGTTGTTTTTTATATAATGATTAAATGTATTTATTGTCCAGAATCCTGGAGGAAAGCTGCTATTTTCCCCATTTTACTTTTTAAAAAAAAGAGACATTTCTTGCCTGTCGAGTTACTACCCCATATCGCTTTTAATATAGTCACTGTTTAGAACTTTGAATTCACCCCCTTGTAAATTCAGTTGCATCTATGAAACCAAGAAATCAGCCTGGATACCTGTGTACGTATCACACTCCTTGCTTACGGAAGATAGCTGAAGGCATGGCCACTGTTAGGGAGAATTCTCTGTTTAGGCTGAATTTCCTAACCTAGTGAGTCCCCCAGCAGCTTTGCTGGATTTCTGGAGTTTGTTTTTTTCCATCCTGCCAAGAGTGAGACACTTTTCCTCCCACTCTTGGACATGTATGTGTGTAATTCCTTTGAATGTCAATGTGTTCTCTGGGCTATGGGGTCTTTTACTCCATAGGGTCTCATATGTTTTTCTATGTGTGTTACACCGCACCCTACGTGCCGTAACACTGGGGCATCCTAGCGGACCTCCACCATAGACTCCATACCCGGGGACTGACTACTGTCTCCCCGGGCATGTAAAGTCACCATTGGCTTTACTAGACCTAAATTTACTAACAGAACTAGTACAAACCATCTTATTATGGACGTTCTAGTAGGGGTAATTCGATTACTCCTGGATCTGTTACTCGAGGGGGCACTGTCCCGTCCCCCCTCGTCAAGTTTTGGCTGGTGGCAGTGGAAACTACTTGTTATGTTCGACCCCGGACATAACCCTATGGGATTCGTCCCATTGTTGGAGATTGATACTTTTTCTCGTTAATCTCTAACGTACCATCGATCTACTTATCTTAAATAAGTTTATCGGATGGTATTTTCTGCCAGAACTCGGTTTTTAAAATGGCGTTTGTGTTCGTCTCTGTGACTCCTAAACCAAAGGTTGAGCCCTTTGTTCCACTTTTGGCGGGCCTCTGGACAGAGACCCTCCAAAGTTGTGCCATTCTGTCTGGGTTACCACAGGGGTGTGGGAGGGGGTTTAGGCACCCTGGACCGAGTTGCCTTGCCAACTCCGGTCGCACTCTGGAGTGATTGGCCCAAGTGGTGAGCCTCCCCGCTCACCACTTAGCATGTGTTGATTGACAGCTAGGCTGAATGAATGGGGGTTTTCTGCATAAAAGCAGGGCTTTTGGGACTGGATCTTCAGAAGTCGCCACAGGACCTAAGAATCCGATGAGGGTAACGCTGAGCCAACCTGCACGACGACACCTCCGGTGGAGCCCTGCTGAACCGACTCGCCACTTCCCGAAGACAGAGGAGATCTCCCTGCCGGAGAGTCTCTTCCCCTGACTGGTGGGAACAACCAGTCCCCTTTGCTTTTTCTTCGCCTCAGGACGTGGTGGTCGAATTGCCTGTGCAGAAGCACCCCGGCAACCAGATAGCCACTACCCCTGTACCGCGACCAAAAGGTGGTGCCTTGTGACGGAGCACTCCGCGGCTGGTCTCTTCCCTGGTGGTGCACCGGACTTCACTTTTCTTCGACGACGAGATCAACTCTACTCTTGGCAAAGACCCGACGTGCATCCACCACCAGGAACAACTGCCCCCGCGGGAGCTGTCTCTCCACAACAAGGTACCGTGTCCGCCTGGCTTCCCTTTCGATCGGTTCGAGTGATGTGTCTTAATCCTCATCTTTCCGTTGGGTCGCCTCCAAGCTTTTTCAACGTGTTGTTCTGAACTGGTTCAATCTGCCACTAACAATTTGCTACAAAGACTCGAACGCATCTACACTAGAGACTTTTTGGGACATACCGCCTTGCCCCTCTCCGAGTGGGCCTGGCCTCTGAACTTTATGATCTATTGTGGTTCTTGCCTTCCTGCCTTGCATATTATCCATGACGTATTGAACTGTGTTGATTTCGTAACCTGTCTATTTTTCTCTCCCGCCCTAACTGATATTAGAGTGCCATCTAGGTCGAGGTATACACCTCTGTCTGAAAATAAGTGATACCGGGAGAACCTAGACTTGTCGAAATATTGTTGGGGGGATTGATTGTGTTCCTCCTCGTAGAGTAATTGTAATTGAACTGTTTGCCGTGATAGTGCCATAGTGTTTTCCATAGATGTTCCGTTATAAATAAATACCTTAATATCTTTACACTGAAGCCTTGTTGCGTGTTTGCTTGTCTTACTATGAAGAATTGTCCTAGATTGTATACTCCACATACTGCTCAACTTTTCTTGAGAGAAGTCTGACTGCTCAGCCACAGCTACCAAGTGAATCTGTGTGGTACAGACTGCTACCAAGTGGGTTCACCGCCAAACGCCTGTAGTCCTAAATCTTTTGCAGTGGTCCCAGAGGGAACTGCACAGGTTTCCGCCTAACAGCCACCGACACCTACCCATCTGCTATAATTACACTACTTTAAGACATATCACACTACACTTCTCCCATAAGAATGCAGCCATCCCCATGACAAATATTCATCTAGCTGGACATATGAGTGTCCTGCACTAGCCTACACTCCAGGCTACCTCACAGCACCCATCCATATGCCAGCTCGACATCGGTAGCTAGCTGGGACTTGGCCAACCCTACTTACCTTCGTATTGGCTAAAATGCACACAAGCATTCTAAACTCCTCTGAATTTCCCATACCTTGGACTCCCGTTCCCCAAGGGCATTCGCCTACAGCACTTTGAGGCCATACCGATGGGAAAAGGTGTTAAAATAATTCCATTCCATTACATTTAAAAATGTTTGAAAGGCCTCCTGTATTGGATAGTGATCTGAGCCAATGATTATAAATTGGCCACAGACCATTTGAGCTTCATGAAAGGGGTTTGCAACGAGCACCAAGGACTGAATATGTATTTTCTAGTCACCAAATCTATATTTATAAAGCATGTTTCACTCTATGTGGCCTATATGGGGATGGCAATGGGTCTTGAGTCGGTAAATCAAAATAACTTGTAAAATTCTATATGCTTTGTCTGCCAATCAATATTCTGCAGATCCTTACCACATTGTGTGCAAATAATTCTGCTATTTTAATACTGATGACAATATAAGTCTATTTTCTTATTCATTGGTCTGTACTGCAAGGGTGTGTGTTGGCACCTTTTTATTGTTTAATCTTCTTAGAAACCAACAAAGCACTGTTAAATGTAAAAGTAAAGCGGACGTTCCTAAGGTTGGAGACCTACAAATCCAGATTTTACAGTATATGTATGATGGCATGTTGCTTAGCCGGACCCCTAAACCACTCCAGAAATGACTCAACTTGACACACACAAGCACTGTCCCGGAAGTCCATGCCTCAAACTCTGCCATTATATATTTCTCTAGTGATACTCTGAGGTCTGTGAGAGTTAAGACTGTCCATAACATTATGCTTCATGTTGCCTTTAGGATCATTCGGGCATGAGATTTTCTCGTACCTTTTCTGGATCTAACCACATCACTAAACAAGTTAATGCAATGAAACTGGCTCCCAGCGGCATTTTTATAAAAAAGGTGCACCTTACTTTAGGACACACCCAATTGATTGATTGATTGATTGATATGCTTTGAGTGAATGAGGCTCACGCCTGCTGTGTGGCCCTCTATGGTGCAGGTGTATGGGGGCTAATACCACTCGGCCAATTCCAATTGTAGTAAATGGATGTTGTCAAGAACTATTGAGTCTCCCTCCGTGAGTCCCGAACATGCCAGCACAGCTTGAGTTTGCAGTGGATTATCTGGTGGATGGTTTCTGATTGGCCCCCATTGATTTTTGTAATTTTTTTTATTATTACGAGTGACCACCCTATGCTGTACGCGATGGTAACGCTGACATTTGGGAAAAATACGTTGAGACCCCATGGATTATTTGTGAGAACGCTCTCTCCGAAGAAGTTGATTATAATAATTATGCAAAATATTTCCATTACTAATAACAGCTTGATAACGAGTATTATTAATTGTAGGAACATAATTTTGACACCAGGTAACAGCCTTTGTGATACTATGACACTCTTTCAGAACAGACAGCCTTATTGTATTTTTTTTCATTTTTTTTATTTTGGATTTTTATAGCGCACTACAACCCATGGGCAACGAGGCGCTGTCATTTTGGCACTGTGTTGACAGCATTGAATTTTAATTGAAAAACTTGGTTTTAATTATGTTGGTCTAAATATGGTTGCAGCCAGGTCCAAAGGGGGGCACTTGTGCATTGTGTTCCAGTGAGCAGGAAACAATGGCGTACGCTTTTATTTTTCTTCCCCAGAGACAATATAATAAGAAAGAAAGGTCAAGTCTTGACCTCCCTGAAGTTCATTTTAATCACTGCCACCCAGCACTGTTGTTAGTGCTGTGGACTGATTCCACACTTAAGTTTTTCCTGAGAATAAGAGGCAGGAATTAGGTGCGTGCCCTATTGTATAGAACAGAAACTGGAAAAAAGTTGCGGCGTATTTTATTTTGCTTCAGTGCTTCGCCAGAAAAGGCTTTGCATGGTAACTGGCTATTTTAATTGCCGTAAAGTGCGTGCTGTGCATTCTGAAGATTAGCCTTGCTACACATGTATATAGAATCGTGAAGATTAGCCACTACCACCCCTCGCCGTAACCACCCCTCGCCTCCTACACCGCCCCCCCCCTTCTACTATAAACGCCCATGGGTTAACCAAACTACACACAAACACACATCCCACATAACTAACACTCGCAAACAACAACAATCCCAGGCACTGGACCCTTACGCCTATGGACACAACAAGTCAGTGCACACAACCATAACCACAAATACCAGCCAATGTACACATAAAACACGCACACCCAACATAACAGACACTGACATACAACAAACAAGCCAGGCACTGGGCCTCATCCTTACGGATCCAACAAGCCAGTGCACGCAATCAACCCATCAGCCAACCAACACACAGAGACGCCAGTTTCTCCTGGTTCTGGACCTATCCCATCCCTGTACCCTCGCTAACCAACCCCGTCCTCTTTCCTGCAGAGCCGCGTGAGCGCCTGGAGACTGCCCTGCAGTGCGCAGTAGAAGTCATCATAACATACCATTGCTGTTTTCTCTTTTTATTCTCCATGTACTCTGTGACGTCATTTGGGTGTCGCCAGGGGTCGCAGTTGCGACCCCTGAGGTCTCCCTTGCTACCCATATGATCTCCCTTGCTAACCCTAGAAAAAAAAGATATTTAAAATGTTATTTTTTTTAAACTTTTTTTTATTATTTTTTCCAGTTCCTGGGCTGTGGCCAGTGTCATGTGGCTCTTTATTTTGGGAGTATGACTTATAGTAGTGTACTTAGGAACAATATGTAATGTCCCTTCCTGTTTTGTCAAGGGGTGAAAGGTTGGGTTCCATCGCTTCCCGTGATGTCACTTTGAGTTGGGGGGGGGGTCAAATGACATCACTTCCTGTGATGTCACTTCCGCTACCCCTGGCATTTTGGTGAAATGACGTCCAGGTATACTCTTCTGTAAAGCGTTTATGGTGTTTATCAGAATAGACTTGTGGTGATGATGACGGTTGCCTCTGCTGGCAATAGAATGGAAAAGTCCCAGATATCTGAGGTTTAACAGAATACGGTTTGTTTTGCTCTCTTCGCGGCGTTGTTGAATGTTAGCAGAGAATGCCCTCCTGCCCCACCATTGTTATTAGATAAGTGGGGTAGGAACTGTTAATGTTGCCATTTCATTGTTGGCATGAAATAAAATGCTTGATATGATAGGTTATTTATAACTCACTTAATACCCAGAGGTTTCGAAGCACGGACCCGGGATTGAACCTGTGGTGCTCTGTGTCGTCTTGCTTTCAAGGCGAGCACGTTGCCCCTGAGCTATCCTCCCGAGACGGGTTGGAATGTTTTTATTGCCGAACCTTTTATTAGTTAACAGAAAGTACAGAATAAAAGAAAATGTACATTCTACTTTCCATACACATGTATTACGGGGCTACTGTGGCGTTATTGAGACTCTTCCGATGCACATTGTGATATTTTGGACTTGCCTAGACCTGTGGGGCTCCAGTTCATATATGGTGACATACCAGTCAAATTACTTCAATATTGGGTGCCCCTAGGCTGTAACTAGCATTTGATGGCAGCACCTGTGAGGCCATGCCTTTCATATGAAGACTATATACCAGACATTGGAATGCATAATTGGGGCATTTCATGCTGCATTTAGCAAACAATGGCAGCACCTACCTACCTACCTGCATGTGCCGGCGATATGCTGTAATGTCGTGAGGACTGTATCGGTCATATGATGTCTTAATTGGGCATTTAAATGTGCGCTTGACATATGACAGCTCACATCGTTTGGCTTTCCAATGCTTGGATTAATATAGTAGCATGTGCTCTTTAAATTACTACAGCGATGTTGGACGGCACAAGCATACATTTTTGATCTATAGGTTAGGAAGAGTTTTCTGGGTGCTGACACTACTTTGCAAGACGTATTTAAAATACTTTCCAGAGTGTTGGATGTTGACCATTCCGGTTGTAAATTGTTCTTGCATGATGGAAGTTTGGCTATCCTTTTATCCTTCATGTGTGGTTGAAAAAATTAGTCTGGGATTTGTGAGTTTTGGGAGATAAAAGCGGGATTCTAGAGAATTCATCTTAAAAGCATTGCGTTATTGAACTGCCTTTTAAATTGCACAATCTTTTAATGAATGGCTCGGGGGTCATGGAACGACACATGGGTTTGGAACGAGCCATTGTTGGTGACAAAAGCACAGGATAACTAAAGTTTGACTATTGGTCCCATGCTTAGCTAAAGGTGAATGAGTAGTTTTAATAGAAGTCCTGCTGCACTAAATCTAAACCACAATTGGAAACCCCAAATATTGTGTTGATTCAAACCCACCAGGACACTCCTCCACCAACCTCCTGTTTCAGGGGGCATATCCTAGTTTGCCACTGGATGAAATACGCTTTTGCAAGATATGAGGATTAAAAAAGAAAGGGCCAAATATTACTTTTAAATAAAACCAGATGTCTTTATGAAGCAGTTACTTGCAAGAAAACAAAGTTGAGCTCAAACTCGTGCTGCAAATAAAAACGATTAGATTTATCAGATGTTCAGTGGCTGCCAATGGGAAATTGCCGGCCATAAATTGTTTAAGATCATGCTCTGTGAAGCTGAAACTGTATGGGTGTTACAGTTCAATCCAGGAATGTCAGCATACGTTCCTTCCATCCAAATTGAGCAGGGTCTGGCACTGGCTTTTTGAGGAAAATCCATATCAACAAGCACTGGCAAATCCAATAGTGGTGGCATTTTAATAGCACGTATAATAATTTCTCCGCTATTACCAGTATATTCCCAGCTACTCCCACCTTTTGCCAGCTACTGGACACTTGTCCAAGCACTTGCATCATGAGTACCAGGGATGTATTTCGAATGTCCAGATACAAAAAACATTGGCAGGAATTTCCCTGAAATGCCCAGGTACTCAAACCATGGATATGTATGCATGTGTGTATACAGTGTGAGTGGGGAGGTAGTGTGTGTGCATGTGTGGACAGTGTTGGTGTAGGAAGTGTGTGTTGGGGCTATGACATGGAGGACATTGTGGGTGGGGGCAGTGTTTAGGGGTAGTACATGTGTGGTGGCAATGTGTGTGGAGGTGTGGTGTGTATGTGGTATGCATCTGGGGCACAGTGCCTTGTGTGGAGGTGGGGTGTTGAGGGTCAGTGCTGTGAGTGAGAGGCCAATGTGTGTGTTTTGGGGCAGTGGGTGTTGTGTGTGATGGTAGTGTGTGTGTGCGCACACACAGTGGGCTTGCATGAGGAATGTGTGGGGCACTGACAGTGTGTGTGGAAAATGTGTTTTTCAAAAGTGAGGGGGTCCATTTGTGTGAGGGGGCAGCGCCTGTGTGGCTACATTATGCCTTGGCAGTGATTGTGTGCATGTGTGGGGGAAGTAGTTGTGGGTGTGTGGATTTGTACGGGAAGTTTCTGTGCATGCAGTTTTGGTGTTTGTGGGCAATGCATGTGTGATGCTGGCCAATGTGTGAGACAGGAAATCTGCATGGTAGATGTGTGTGGGGGTAGTGTTTGTGTGTAAAGTGTATGGGGTGTGTGTGTGTGTCTGAGATGTATACATGTGTGAGGACAGTGTGTGTGGGGGGGTAATGTGTGCATGGGCAGGAAATGTGCATGGGGTACAGTGTGAGTCGGACCAGAATGCACGTGTGTTTTATTATGATGGAGCAATGTGTGAGGTCAGTACTTCTGTGGCAGTGTGTGTGAAGGGGAAATGTGTGTTGTATAAACAGTGTTTGGGGGCAGAGGGTGCATATGTCTGCCCAGTGGGGGTGTGCAAGTGTGTACAATCAGTGTGTGTGAGTGAGAGAGAGGCAGTATTTGTGGTGGTGTGTGAGGGGTCGGTGTGTAGTTGGGATATGTGTGTGGGTAGAGTGGCAGTGTGTGCGTTTCTGGGTATATATGTGTGTGTGTGGTGGCACTAGTCAGTATGTGTTGGGGATGTGTGTGGGGCAGTGTGTATACAGGAAGTGGATGTGGTGTCATTGTGCCTGTGGGCTGAATGAGGTGGGCAGTGTGTGTGTGTGTGTGGCAGTATGTGCATGGTGTAGTTTACAGTCTGTGGGAAATGTATGTGGAGGCCGTGTAGGCCAGTATGTGTGGGTCATTGTGAGTACGAGTGAGGTCAGTGTGTGGGGGGAGAATTTTGTGTGGGAGGCAGTGTGGGTGGCAGCATTGCATAAGTGGGATGAGAGTGGAGGGGGCAGTGTGTAAGTAGGAAGGTTCAATGTTTGGAGAGCAATGTTCGTGTGCCAGGGGACAGTGATGGTGTGTGTGGGCAGTGTAACGGTGTGGGCCCTATCTGTGTGTGGGCAGTGTATGTGAGTGGGGGAGTGGCACTGTGGAGGGTGCAGGTACTGTGTGAGAAGCAGTGTGTGTTTTTTTGTGTGAGAAGCAGTGTGTGTTTTGTGTATTGCCGTGCGTGAACATCATTTGTGGTGGCCTTGTGTGCAAGTGTGTTCGGGGGTACGTGTGAAGTGTTCATATGTTAACATTGTGTGAGGGGGCAGTGGATGTGTAGATAACGCTGTGTGTGAGGGTGAAAATGTGTTTTTCTCCATAACCTAAAATCCAAGGGCATGCTTAAAAAGCTCCACCAGTGCAGACAAAAAGGCCGAACAACAAAGCTCTACAAAAGAAAGTAAATAAGCTAAAAAATATATTATTTAAATCGGCAAACGAGCTGGAATTCGCTCGCATGCAGCCATCCAAGTATGGATAGTGATGTCCACGGGGGAGCGGGAAATGGTCAGTAATTGATTCTTATGAGGTTATATTTCAGTTTTATTTCCCCTACTTTCAATCAGCTGAACATCACAGGCGTTCTGATGAGCCTTGGAGTCAGGCAGTTGATTGCCAACATACTAAGAGTCTACAATGGGCAAGGGTTGTGTGGAGAGTGGCAGGGATGGGTAGAGAAGTTAAATAACTAGAGCAAAACTACAGGGGAAACAATCCCCAGAAACCTCCGGCTCAACCAGATCTAAAGTTATATATCAAAAAATCAATCCTTTATATCAATGTATCATATTCGTAAATAAACAATGAACAATAACATATTTTTAAAAAAAGAGTGTTTATTCAACGGGTGCAGAGTTCATTCACATGAGGTCACGCCAATGCATTTCGAACCAAAGTTCGTCTGCAGGGCGAACTACAACATTGTATATAAACTGTACATGCAAATGAGAAGAAACGGCAAACAGGACAAAAGAGAATAAAAAAGGAAATCAAATCCAGTACCTTAACATGTTGCAAATCAATGATGAACTCCACAAAGGTCACTCTGAGAAACACATGAGGAGAATTAATAGAAAATAAACAAATCCAAATCAACGAAGAAACTGGCTATATCCCATTTAATGTATTATGTTTTCACATCACATTTGCATACATAGTGAAAGTACCTTTATAATTGCAAACCAAGCTCCTCTTCATGGATGGATGAGGAAAAAAATCTGGTAAATGTAAAACAAAAAAAGTCTGTATTTTACCATCTAATGGGATCTAATGAATGTCTCGATTGTGGTACTTATGAAATAGCATGCAGATGCTACTCCATTAAATCAACTGAAATCCCTTTCAAAACTAAGAGGTGTGTGAATCCTAGGACTGTTTGCTAAATGCTCATCTACTGAAATATATTTGAGACGCTCCCCTCTAAACTGCACAGCGAAATGAGTGATGTGTGGCTACAGCGACGCCACAGCGACGTCACTGCTGCCGCAGTGGAGAATGTAAACAGACTAGAATGCGTCAGTAAGTATTTTTTATAAAAAAGAGGACCGACTATATAATGAAACTTGCTCAATCAACCGTGAAACATTTTTGCAGATCGAACCAAAGGAAAAAGTTATTTATACCAATGTGTCCCCTAAAGTACGAACAAACTGCAATGCCCACTCGCACTTCAAAGGACACATCAATACAAATGGTCATCCATAACAATATGTTCTTCAAAGCACAAACGAACAGCGCTGCTGACATACAGACCTGTCTTAACAAATCATCCAATATCTTGATGTCAATAAATCAATCCTTAAAGTACACATGACCAGCGTCACATATTCTAAACACTGGTGCATACAAATTCTATCTGGCTCGTTAATTGATGTGCAAAATCATCAATAATGGAACTTTCCAAATACACAACAAAACATACAATGCAAAACTTTAAATGAAGCAGATACTGTGTGTACCCGCATTACAGGCTGCTAGCTTCTCAGTCACATATGTCCTGCAGGCCGTGCATGTTTGATCAGTTTGCGTGTGGGGAATAATCGCACACATTATCAAGTGTTCCATACCAATATCTTCATTTAAAACAAACAAAACAAAAAAGTTTTACTTTGTGGACTAAACATAGTCGCATGTTAGTTGGAAAACTATCCAATCAGATGGAGTTGGCTCTCTCAGGTATTGAACTCACCCTAGCAACGATGACGTCATGGCCTTCAAGTATAGAGGTTTATATCATAGTCAGACAATTCCTGTGTGAATCTAAATGTGGCACCCAAAGTTACAATCTTCATTCAATCCATATGGGGCAACTGAGTTGAGCTGGTCTATCCAGAAGAGTTCTTTTTGATGAAGTCTTTGCAGCAAATTGTCATGATTGCCTCTCTTTTGTACTATTTACAAAACTTGAAACTGAGAATGGTATGTTGATCGGAAATATGTAGGCATGGACCTTTAGCTCCGCTCCTTAACCAAAATTAGGCCCACCTCTAAAATTAGTAAGTGTGTCTTTTGTCCATAGAGCAGGTTTATTGTACAATGGCCGGGAGAGGGGCTTAGATGACATCTAAAAGTCAAACTAATCCTGGTCTCTCTGAACCACACAAAGAGCACATTATATATAATGTACAAGAGTTAATACACTCCCCTAGATAGCGTTACACAATCATCCCTCCATACATGATTGGTTGCCCTGTACAGAGAAATCTAAAACCCACACAGTTCATTGGACACAGACATTAGAACACAATCCCCTAAAACTTAGAATTACATTTTCAACACACCCTTCCCAAAAGCTTCTCCATATTTGGTGGCAGCCTTTTCTCTTAGTTACAAAATAACAGAATTCTTATTGATGACGCACAAAGGCATACCCCTAAAATATCTAAGAACATGAAGATGAGAGAAAGACACGTAGATTCCCTTTGACCTACTTGTGTTTGCTAACTGCATTGCCCAGACCTTTCTGGTGTCCAATTTATGACTCCTACATGGCTGACCTTTTTCCTATTCACATGAGTTCTGCCCACTGCCTGACAACACAATCATTCTCCTAAAATGTATTACTGCTGGACTCCGTAAGTACCCCTCCTTCAAACAACCCCGTGACTTCACAAGATGCCTATCTCATACAACAATGAGCTCTGCAGTTCACCAGATATCATATCTCCTCTTGCCCTCCAGCACTTGAGCCATCTGCAAACTGACCACAGCCACCCCATTGACCAGCAAACAAAACCTGTGCCCCGACTTATGACGGTCCTTTCAAACCTATGTCATGATGGCGAAATCACCCTTCTGATTAATCCAGAATGCAGAGAACCATGATACACAGAGCAATCCCACCTCATATATTTAATATCTTTTACTACATTTGAAAAACACTTCCCATACAGGTGTACCATTATGTGTGCATTTTATACCTATTATGATCGGCCTCTCATGACCGCAATTTATTCAGTTAAACTCACTGTTCCCTTATTAATCGCCTGCTTTACCCGAGTGTGAAGGGGCCCTCCGTTTGACAATGTTTCCTTGTTATGTTGCTGCACGCATGCAAATCTACAAATGTATCACCTCTACATAAAATAACACAAGGTAACCTAAATGTAACACTTATTCCATTTACCATAAAGATTGTAACATTCGTATCAGTTTGCGAAAGTGACAGAAATGACAATGACGTGGCCACCCGCCAGTCAGTGGTATGGTGCGCGAAGTTCACATTTATCCAATTTCCCAACAAATCCAATGTCGAGAAACAGCAGATTTCATATTTCTGGTTAGAATGTTTGAGCAATGTTCGTTCCACCTCAATTACATGGTCGACTGGACTGTCCAGTGTAGCATAAACCACACGGGCATCGGATGGCATAAATAATGTTAGCAGAGTCACAGTTCCATATAAATAAATAAACAAGCGTGACACACACATTGCGCAATTCGAACAGTGCATATAGGGATATGTACCTGTATATGTAGTGCTTTGTTTATCTAGATGTTGTGCAATCTGGGTTTGGGTTAATTTTTCTTTCAAATTTGGACTACATTCGAAGGAAAATACTGACTTCTGAGGATTGTTACCTCTGTAGTTTTGTTCTAGTTGTGTTCCTGCCCTGCTGCTGAGGGTAGTACCTCCTCAGTGCCCCCTGACTATATATGTAGATTGATGTGATACTACTTGGGTTGATAATCCAGCAGTGCCCCCCCCTCTCGGAACTCATTAAAGAAGTTACATAGCCCTTAGGATGGTTGTGCGGGCGGATGGGGGAAGACAACAAAACCATATGCAAGCTTTGTGTCCCTGCTCAAATGCCATTGCCCCAATATGTGCTATTCCCGTGTTATTAGTTGGCAGTATTAGATGGGCCCCAGACTACAGCTCTAATGTTTGTTTTCCTAAGGGCCTCAGAAATGTTTTTATTTTCCTTCTCCTCGACAGGGGTCCCCTTTTGCTGAGATCTTTTAGGAGTGTCAACATCATTTGCATGGTTACTGGAATAAAGTTACTGATGCATAATGCTCACAAGTTAAAATGCTAATCCAGTTGCAGGATTCGATTTTATCCTAGGGGCACTAGCCCAGGACATAGCACACATCCCCTCCTGTCTGGAAATATAGTATGAGGGTTTCAAGTGGAGGGAGGTTGCATGACCTGTTTGCCCTTACAAAGCAATTTGACTTGCCCGTTCACTTGAACAAGTTATTTTATTTATGTGTTTATTGCGTATGTGTACGGGCCCTATACAACAAATGGTGTTTTAAGGTACCATAGGACAAAAAGGGGGTTGGGGAGGACAAGGGAGAAACATAACAATAACGGTCCTACTAGGCCTTGTGGGATTCGGCTCATGCAAGTGCCGTACCAAGAAGTGTGAGGGGGGAGTGCCTGTCTGAATGAAATGCAAGGTTCTAGGGTAGGAAGGGAATGCAGGATGAAGAGGAGAGATTGCAAGTGAAGGGGGAGTGGAGGAGGGGGTGAAGAGGACCTCATGGGCTAGGGGAGTGCTAAGGGGAGGTTGGGAAGGTAAGTGCCAGGGAATGGGTGGGGTGAAGGGGGTTGGGTTCCATACACTAAGTACGAGGAGGGGGAGGACTAGACTCGGGGGTGACTTGTAGTACTCAGATTATACCCAGGCTGCCAGTCACTGTGGCAAACATGGGTGTTAGAAGGGCAGGGGGAGAGGGAAAGAAGAAGGGAACATGAGGGCTGTGAGGCGCATCCAGGGCATGCGAGGGGCAGGGAGACCATTCCAGAGGGAGGCTCCTGCAGAGGAGAGAGACCTACCCCCCACTTAGAGACGCACGTGATCTGCAGAGAGTTGGAGTTAGAAGATCGAAGTGCTCTAGCAGAGAGGTAGTTAGGGAGAGAGAGTTGGATGTAGATGATGCAGAGGGTCTTGAACCTGATCCTAGCAGCAACCAGGAGCCAGTGGAGAGATTATGGGGCTGGAGAGATGCAGTCCTTGGGCTTAAGGTCAAGGATAAGTCTTGCAGTCCTATTATGGATTAGTTGAAGGTGGTGAATGGATGATAAAGGATGTTTGAGGAAGAGGCTGTTGCAGTAGTCCAACCTAGAGAGGACCAAAGCTCTGGAGACAATGCTTTTCTTGGGGAAGGTGAGGAAATGGATTATGCCTCTGAGGAGGTGCAGCTGATACTGGGCCTTATTGGCAAGGTCCGCAATGTGAGGAGAGAAGGTGCGAAGGGATTCAAAGATGAGAAAGGTTTTTTGCCTTACAAGAGAGTAAGGGAAGGGGACCCACAAGGGTAGGAGGGAAGTAGGAAGCTGGGGTCCCAGTGAGAAGGAGCTCAGTCTTACTGGCATTAAGACCTAGATCATTGGCAGCACACCATGCCTGAATAGAAGTCAGACAGTCAGGGATGGGAGAGGAGGAAGAGGTGACAGAAGAGGGAAGCTTGAAGGAGAGATGCATGTCGCCTGTATAACACTGGAAGTGAGGAGAGAAGGAGGGGATCAAGTGGGCCACAGGGGTGAGGTAGATGTTGAAGAGCCTTGAGGGCCACTGCCAATGAAGTGTGTTCTAGGGGACAGAAAAGGGCCCAGTTGAACCTGGGAATGTTGGTCAGAGAGGAATGAGGTCAACCAGTCCAGAGCCAGGTCTGTGATGCCAAGGGTGTCTCAGAGCCTATTTGCCAGGGTGTCATGATTGACCGTGTTGAATGTAGAGGAAAGATCCAGAATGAGAGTTGGAATTGTGATGTGAGAGCAAGTCTTCACGGGTGTTCAGTAGAGCAGTTTCCGTGCCTCTGGCTGCTCTGAAGCCAGACCGGAGGTTGTGGAGACAACCAACAGATTCTGTATGTTGGATCAGTTGGGAGATTAGCAGGAGTTTGCCCAACAAGGGGCTAATGGAGATAGAGCGGTAGCTAGCCAGGCAGGAGGGGTCGGCAGAGGGCTTTGAAAGGAGAGGATGCACAAGGCAGTGCTTGAGGGGTAGCGGGAATGACTGACAACAGCTTTGTATTCCCAAAAATGAACAGCAACATTGTTGCTGTAAAAAGCATCAATTAAGATGCTTTTAAAGATGATAACTTTGCATTATCATTTTCCAGAATGTTCACTGCCATCCTCATTAAACAAGATGCACTAAAAAGTATGTAAAGAAACAAAGGATACTTCGGAAACATGTCATCATTTTGTCCTAAATGTTTTTGAGAAAATTAATCTTGGTGCTGCTTTGTAGAATATTTTAAAGACACCTAAATTTGGACTAACCAAGGCATATGGAGATCATGAAAAGTGATGCACCCAAAACAAATCTATTTTGACCCAATTGCCAGGATTCGTATGCATGTCGTATGTTTCCAATGTTGGGATGGAGTGGTTGGATGGATGGTTTCTAGGATGAATGGATGGCTTGGATGAAAGCATGAAGAGGTAGATGGCAAATATACAATAGATTGGAAGGTTGTAAAGGTAGATGGGAGGATTTGCTTACTGTGGAGGTGGGATTGAGCGAGGGACTGGGCAAGGATCAATGGAAGGGATGGGACAATAATAATGAAGCTTGCTAGAAAAGATAGTCGGCTAGAAGTAAGAAGATCATGCAAACAAACTTATGGCTTTGTTCGTTCTTTCGTATTCCGATTGTCTTGCTTTTTTTGCCTCCTCCTCTCCATATCTTCCTCTTTTAACTTACATTGTTTCTTACCACTTACCTCTCTTGCTCGCCCCTCCCTCTCCTCACACGACCTTCCCTTCTTGCTCTTTCTTCTGATATCCTTTGCTCCTCCTGTTTTCCTTTGTTCATTTATATCTCCATATTCTTCTTCATTTTTTTTCTCCCAAATGCTTTACTTTTTCACCCTCTTATCTTGTGTGTCTCTTTGCCCTTCTATGTTCTTCCTTTCTCTCCTCTCCAGTTTTCCTTCCCCTCGTCTCTTTAGTGGTTTCCCTCCACTATCCGCATTGTTGATTTCTTCTCTCCTCCCTTACGAAATCCCTCTGTTGCACTTGACGCCATTTCTGTATCGGGGGCAAAATAATTTAATGCTAAATCCAACGTTTAAGCGATTTTGCATAAAGGTTGTGTTTAGTATAAAACAACTCCATACTTGCTGCATTCCACATTTTGATTAAAGCAGTATTTGGATCTTTGCTATATAAAATGAAACCTAATCCGTAAACATCATGTTGTGTCATTTGTGATATGAATTGTATTTTTACAAATGTATATGGTGGTCTGGGTAACTTGAAATAGACTAATGCAACATGTGCCCTACTTGTCACATAAATTAGTACAGCAAAACAAAATGTACGGTTGGACCCTACAGTTGGCAATTCCTGGACAGGATGTGGATTCATGTGTTTTTCTTATTTTCAGATAACGGGTACCTGAGATGGGGAAGGTATCATGGAAGGGAGAAAGGGGGAGCATTTTCAGTTTCTTCTTGCTGTTTATTCTCCCCATTAACCACTATAAACTTTGCTGTAATATATACACTGGTGTGCTCTATGACTACCTGCCTAGGCATATATGGCATTGGCGACTAGGGTTAAAATGCTCGATTGTGCCAATGATTTGATTGTGTTGGGTGACATTTGTGGTTAGTGGTTAGTGAGCTTTCCATCAATGTCCCATGGATATCTCTCACCGCCTTCTTCACTCCGCTTCCAGGCTTCCTGATTAAATAGTGAGATCCCGATTAGATTAATTAGCACTCCATTTTCTGTTTTTTTTGCTTCTTGTTGTTTTGGTGTCATTGCCTCTACCTCGTGCCATTTTTGCTCATCTTCTGTGCTACTAAAAATAAAGGTTGGGTGCATCACTTTCAGCTTCATCCCTGTCCACAATACTGTTTTTTTCATGGATCTGCAATCATTTCAATTGACTGGTCAAATGTCGACACAAGCTAAGATACGGGGTTCTGCACCCACCACTATGCCTCCAGCACTGGAAACAGTTGAGGCAAAAATAATAATGTGGGAAATTATTTTGATAGTCACTTATTTGATTTGGTGTTCTTTGGGCTGACCATTTCAAAATGTATGACTCACCCCTCCTTTTTCCCATCTGGGGTGACCCTGCCCCTTTTCCATGCCTATTTGCTTCTCCCAGCACATCAATTAGTTTCTTTCACTTGCCTGGGCCTAACGGCAACCCTGCGGTGCCTACCCTCAGAAGTCTTTTCTTCAGTGTAGCCTCCTTGACACCCCATTACTTGAGTAATAAACCTTAAGATGGGCTTGCATTACCAGTCAATTAATGGATCAGGGCCCAAAGCATAGTTAGTTTAACATGGGCTCCAGCATCACTGCCTGGCTGGAAATTCCCACCGCAGAGGGGTTAATGGATATTCGCATTGCAGCATGCTTTCTGGGGTACGTTTAGTTGTTTGTGTTTTTAAAGTTGAGAAACGGTGTGGTTACTGTTTCTCAACCTAACCAAAACACGACATAAAATAGGCAACCTGGGCGTAGGGAGAATAGAACTATGTGAAGTGCCCTCTCCCGTTCCATGGCAGCTATTGCTGTGGAGGGAACCAGGCAGGATCGCTAGTGTCTTGAGCCAGAGAGAGATGAGGTGGTTACAGGTAACTGTGGCTAGGGTGGAGCCCGGTAAAGGGGCATGCTGTCAGAAGGATTACACTCCAGGAGGGAAGATGGCAGCCTCCTGCATCTCATTAGGTTAGAAACGGGGCCAATATCATGAGATATAGCCTGCCATCTGAGCTTCCTGATTGGCTTTGAGGCTCTATGATGAGACTTCCTGGGTGTTAATAAGGAATGCAGTGCATCATTTGACTTCTACTGGGTTTCATAGAAGATCATCATTGCCCTCTTTGTTACTTAGCTCAATTGGATGGCCCGGCCCATCTTTAACCGCTTCACAAGCATTGATATGCAGACATTAAAAGTATGAGGCAATCGGGCCCCTCACGAGGACTCTGCTTGCCTCTCCCATCAGGATCTCCCAGCATCATGGCCTGGTTTCCTGTTATAAATATATATTATTTGTCTTTGGAAGTATTAGACAGCTGGGCACTTTTCGGAAGCCAGGAGCGTAGTAGATATACTGGAGCACAATTTATGTTAAGTGTCAAAGAAGGACTCAATTAAATACAAACTCTCAAAGATAGTCCAATGATTTTTATTGATGATTTGGAGAAAGAGCTACGGGCTGTAGCTCTCTTGTGGGCTTTCCCCTCCTTAGGCTAGACATCCCTAACCCCGAAGAGGGTCACTAGAGTTTGGTAACCCCTGTTGTCTAAGCTGGCTAGCTGGTTGTGATTGCCTAAAGGCAAACACCTTATCTAGCCGTCTCCCTCTGGGAATTCCTAGGTGGATCCTATCCAAAGTGTCCGAAAATGTAACCCTGTTCTTCACTATTGAAATGGGTGCCTCCCAATTGCCCAAGCTCATTTTGCCCTTTCCTCTCACACCACTTTATGTGCTTGTATCCTCTTTCTCCTTCCCTGCCTCTTGCTCTTTCCGGTTCTTCTTTCCACCAGCTCCCTCTTCTTGCTCTGTCTTCCTCTTCTGTCCCTTCAATGGTCTCTTTCTCTCTCCCCTCTACTCCTCACTTCTACCTTCCACTCGCCGCTACTCTCCACTCCTTTCCCACTACCCTCCCCTCCAATACTCACAATACTCCACTCACACCTTTTTCCGCCGTCACACTAATTTCACTCAGTCACCTTGTCCACTCCTGTCACCCAGACCTCCACACATGTTGTCCTAGTCTCATTCGTTCATCTCGCACACACTCACACCCAAGTACCTCTTTCTCCCACCAATCAATTCCTCACCTTGCCACATGATCTCTGTAATCCTCCATCCTTTCTCGTCTGGTCTGTTGTTCTGGCCTTGAACTTACTGACCATTTGTGTACTCCCCTTTCTCCTTCGATTGGTCATCCCCCTCAGAAGGTTCCCCCGGCCAAACACTAGCTTGCTTTTCCTCAGAAGTCAGGTTGCAGTCATCAAAAAGCATATAATGGGATTTAGCCCCACCCCTTTTATGTTCAGAGGTCTGCAAGCGTTTGGTCATGGCGGCCAACTACAGGTATAGTCAATTTTACAGTTTCTTTGTAATTGGTGGAGAGTTTGGATTCCTGTTCCTATGCTGTTCCGTATGTCACTGCCGTTATCTCCAGTGAACGCTGGTTCCCGTTTCCACCACTTGGCATCCTGGTTTTTGTGGTCCTGTGGAAAAAGAGAAAGAATACTGCTCACTCAAGCGCACAACCGACATGGGGAACGAAGTGCTACTTACATTTAACTGGGCACATGTTGAAGGGACGGCTATTGGGTCCCTCCCAACTCACACCCCACCTCTTGGGCCGGACTGGTTCTGGCACGTGCACTGGTGTACCCCCTGACCCAGGTTGAGAGGGGTCACCATCCCCTCTTGACAGTGTCCGGTCCCAGTCAGCACTTTAGAAGATTGAATGTTTCATTGAAAGTTTTTGTTTTAGCAAGACCAGTTCGATATGGTTTTGGCAATTGACACCGGACAACATTACAATGTATTTCTTCTGGGGTGGACGTCCTCTCATCTACATCATTTAGACTCGCTCAGACCACATGCTGCCAAACCTTCACAGAAGACAGATGGGCAGAATCCTGCGCCGCCCTTCCTCTTCATCATTATGGTTATTCGCCATCCTCCTTGCGCACTGTTACTTTAGGTAGCGAGGTTGGGCAGTCACTGAATACTTATTCTGTGGTTTGTGTCCGGTCAGTAATGGTGAACAGTCGTGCCTGCATAGAAGGCCCTGCTTGAGCGCATCCCAAGCCCATTGCACAATGTTCACTATAAAGAGATGATGACTCAGAAACTGCCTTCATGTGAACTCCCTTACTGAGGGCCTCATTGGGACTCTGGTGGTAGCTGTGCCCTTATTAAGGGCACAGCTGCCGCCGGTAATGATTTTTGTCCTGGGCCCTGAAAAGGGCAATAACCGAGTCATGCCGACCATGCCGGAAAAAAACCATTCCCCATTCCCATTCGAGCCCCATAGCGCTCAATGGGAATGGGGAGGATGCTAACAACGGGCCCGTTAATGACGGTCCGTTGTTGGCATCCTGGACTGCTAGCGGGACCCGCTAAGGACGCCTGGTCTGACCAGGCGTTCCTACAGCAGGTCCCGCAGCAGTCCTCGTAATAGGGCAGACCGGCACCGTTCATTACGGGACCGCCAGGGTCCTAATGAGGCCCAAAATGTGTACCCTCGTATGTCTGGATTCACTCCCTGACTTACCTGTTTGACCAACATACACCCAGGGCTCAAGTCGAGGGTACACGCGGGGGTATGGAGTCCATCCACTTTTTTCAGAGGGTGGACTCAGTCCCCCCCAGCAAAAATTAGAAACAGTGAATGTCCTCTTTGAATTTATGAATTAAAGCCGTCCTCGACAGTCGGCAGATTTGTAGGCCTTACACTTCACCACTGCACTATATAACCTGATGAAAAACATCAAACTAAAGGTGAAATGTCCCATTTCGGTACTGCAAGTTCCAGGGAAAACATTTGTATTGGTTCTTGGAGTTCAAAACCTGCACACCTTTAAGTTTTCCAAAACTCTATTAGAAGAAAATATCCTCTCTTGGTTTTGTGTGTGTGTGTTGATTTTATGAAAGGCAAATGCCATTCTTCCTGTTAATTTTGCGTGGTTATCCAAAGCCAATTTACTGAAATGTGCATATTTCACCTTGATATGCTAATTTCGGGCGACGTCACATCCCATTGCATTTGTTGATTTGTTCCCCCCACTTTCATTTTTAGGACTTGACCCCTGCATACACCCAAAAGCCCACGCACATTACCTCTCGCGCTCACCTTTGCATGCATTTCTCCAAAGCTCTGTTCAGTGAACGCCCTACTCACCTTTAGCCCAGAGGACATGACCTGCCTGCGTACCCCTGGAGTGGTGCACACTACGCCAACACCCGGGCAAGCCTCGGTGCCGTGCAACCACTACAGTGGTGATTTTCCGCATTATGAAAAGTTTAAAATTGTGTATTACTTGTAACACATGCATTGCTTGTCTGTAAATTGGAAATCTTTGTGGGCCTGGAACAGATTGAAATGGCTGATAGTGAAAAGATAGCAACCTGGCAGGAGACCTTGCAGTCTTCCTCTTAGGCCAGTCCATCTCGGTACCCCAGAAGAAAGAAGACATTTATCTACAGGTTACAGGTTGAACAACTATAATAATACGCGTTTTCTATAGGCCTAAGGCCAGTCCATCTCGGTACCCCGGAAGAAAGAAGACTGTTATCTACAGGTTATAGGTTGAACAACTATAATAGGACGTGTTTTCTATAGGCCTAAGGCCAGTCCATCTCGGTACCCCAGAAGAAAGAAGACATTTATCTACAGGTTACAGGTTGAACAACTATAATAATACGCGTTTTCTATAGGCCTAAGGCCAGTCCATCTCGGTACCCCGGAAGAAAGAAGACTGTTATCTACAGGTTATAGGTTGAACAACTATAATAATACGCGTTTTCTATAGGCCTAAGGCCAGTCCATCTCGGTACCCCAGAAGAAAGAAGACATTTATCTACAGGTTACAGGTTGAACAACTATAATAATACGCGTTTTCTATAGGCCTAAGGCCAGTCCATCTCGGTACCCCGGAAGAAAGAAGACTGTTATCTACAGGTTATAGGTTGAACAACTATAATAATACGCGTTTTCTATAGGCCTAAGGCCAGTCCATCTCGGTACCCCGGAAGAAAGAAGACATTTATCTACAGGTTACAGGTTGAACAACTATAATAATACGCGTTTTCTATAGGCCTAAGGCCAGTCCATCTCGGTACCCCGGAAGAAAGAAGACTGTTATCTACAGGTTATAGGTTGAACAACTATAATAATACGCGTTTTCTATAGGCCTAAGGCCAGTCCATCTCGGTACCCCGGAAGAAAGAAGACTGTTATCTACAGGTTATAGGTTGAACAACTATAATAGGACGTGTTTTCTATAGGCCTAAAACCCATATCTTGTGTCTCGTGGCAGACTGTGTGCACCAGTTTCTACTTTGTGGAGTTTTGTGTGACGGGAGATTTATAGCAAATTATTACTCTTAAGACGGAACTATTGGCTGCCTCTGTCCACAACACTCTTTTAAACGAAAACATTTATTGGGTTGGTCATAACGACAGAAGCTTTCATTACATAATAGCGGTGGGTTTAATGACCAGTGTATCAAAAGGGGGAAAATACTGGCTTTTATGAGCATGTATTGGCCAATAAAATCCTTTCTAGAGAACCACTTAAAAGGCAATTTTACTTTAACCTTTTATGAAAGCGAGCCTATTACTGAAAGTAATTTGTCTCTTATAGTTTCCAGCTGCACCAGTAAAAGGACCTGGTCATGGTTAAAAGGCTTTTTACGCACGGTGCTTTTATTTGAACAATGTCTGGTATTTGGAGCGTGTACCTGCCAGTTTAGGGAGGGGTCCGTAAAAACACCTGCAACATCAACAACCACAGCATGCTATAACAAATATTTAAAGGCGCTTTGCATCAATTGCATTGTTGACACTCAAGGGTCAGCTTAGTAGAGGGTACTGAATTTTAAAGACCTATGCTGGTATCTATGATTGTTTGCCATCAAGACTAACCTATAGTTTGCCAAAGAGGGTGAAAAGAAAGCGCTCATTTGTAGGATTTATCTGGCACGATAAAGTGACCATATTTAAACAAAAGGGCCTCTGATTACATGTGTTGAGAGGTTATTCAGAAGGCTCTGCCTGACCCAGTCGTTGTTTCATTTCAACACCGGAAAGATACTGTGTTAATGGAGTGAGCATTGACGCCATTTCCCAAGGAGGAGGGTCTCTCTGTCTGGAAACGCCCTGATTCAGGAGAACAGAAACTCTTACCCATTCCGTCTCTGGGAAAGCCCTAAATATCCGGAACCCCATCTACTGGGAAATCCTTAGCTCCCCCGCCCCCTTTCCACATGGAGCTAAAAATGTTACTTTTACTTAGATGTAGCAACCTGACTGTGTTGCCCATTTGCATTTTTTCATCACACTCCTTTCAGGTATCTAAGGACAAAGCGTGGGGTACCGGGTACTAGAGCGCTGGGGTGTGTATATCTACTCAACTTCTGGTTCAAAGTTCAATTAAACAAGGCTGCTGCAAACCTTTGGAACCGTAGGTTCCCCCAACCTACTATATGAAAATAGGAGCAATGCTGTTAGTTCCAAGGTGATGCGCTGCCGCCATGTGTAGCAAAATAACGAATGACAAGGTGTGAATTGCAATTACTGCAATCTGTGTTAGTTCACAATTGTGCAACAATTATAACAAAGAGTTAGTCAACTGTGTCAACTCAGACCACAATCTGTTGTTTATTCACAGCTATGCATCACATAGTAAGAGAAATTAAATCAGATGTGTCAACTATGCCAACACGTATTTATCAAGTCAAGGCTGAATAACAGCAAAAGTATATAAAGAAAAGAGTGATATAATTAACATCTAAAGCATATTGGGTATAAAAGGCAAACACATGAGCACATTACAACAGAAATTAGGGAGACACAGAGGAACAAAGAGGCAAAAGGGGGACCCAAGTCGCGTGTGTCATGATTGAAAATCAACAAATACCATCAAAAGTCAATGATAAGTAATAGAAGGCAATATGTGGATTAAAATATATATGAGGATAAAAGTCATGGCAATAAAGAAAACAAATGTGGGGAAAAAAGAAATACTTAGAAAGAAACAGAAAGAAAGAGAAAAACAAAAAGGGATTGATTAATAGGGACTACACAAAAATGGCTTAAAATGCTATTGATAAGTAAGCTGAAAATCAAATGACAATAATCAAAATGCCAGATAAAAATAAGCAGAAATATTGTTAGGCAGGCATATAGCTCAATTGGAAAACCTCCTAGTTAGCACATACAATGGTGGTATTCACCAAAAAGGCATGTACATTATTAGTAAAGTTGGCTTAGTCCGAACGCCATGTAGAGTGCCACCACCAGTTTTTCCATGATCTACGAAAAAAGAGCCCAAAATGTGTGAATACTAGGCATATCTAAATATAAAAGTAGGACTGATAGTAGTACGTGAAAAACCGCCCGAGATCAAAGTAATGACACCAGTCTGTGCGTGTTGGAACAAAGAATACTGAAAATATAAGTCATAAATGTCACATGCATCAACTCCGGTGACATATGCCTATGGTTGTACCTTAATGAATCGAGACAAATATTACAGGTTGAGTTGGACCAGACCAGGTCCGGAAAAGTAATGCACCAGAACACTTCCTGAAAATAGGGAAAGTGCTGTGCAATAGGTGAGTGAGAAAATGCAATAAGGGTTGACTGGTGTGACAACCGTGTCAGGTGCTAAACAGAAAAAAGATAATTTACTGTGTCATGGGATTCCTGGTTACAAACAAATATCTGTATGGTAGTCCGTGAATAAGAAGGGATGTTAATGTCATTACGCCATTTAAGGTATCTTACCCTAGATACTGCCTATATGGTTTTGCCTTTAAGCCGGACCACTGTACCACTGTACCACTGTAGCCGCAGGTGCAGCAATTTTTGTGTTGGCGTCATCTGAGGACGTTTGTCTTTTTTATAGGAGACACTTGCACACGCTCATTTAAACCCGACGTTGTATCTGCATGTGTCGGAACTTAATTTAATTTGCTGGATATCAGCTGACATTAACATCCCTTCTTTGGTCACGGACTACCATACAGATTTTCGTTTGTAACCAGGAATCCCATGACAAGGTAAATTATCTTTTTTCTGTTTAGCACCTGACACGGTTATCACGTCAGTCAACCCTTATTGTGTTTTCTCTCTCACCAATTGCACATCATTGTTAAGTTCCAAACTCCCTACCGAGGCGTCGGAGGGAGAATGGAGATGTAGGCCTTGGGCAGCAAGGCCTCGCTGCGCAGCTCCAACTGGAGCAATAAACACACAGACACACGTGCGTTGGTGTCTTGCCCGGAACTGCTCGCGCCGAGCGGGGGCAGGGCTTTTATTCAGCACGCCTTGCATCTCCACGTAGCGGGATGCAAGGCAGATGTAACATTCCTCCTTTATTTTAAACAAAACATTAACCAACAAACATTACTTTGGCAAACTGTCTTAACCAGGGAGTTAGGTAGTCTCTCGATCGGGTCTTCTACCACACATAGTCTCTGAGTCTGGCCGGGGCCCGGGGCGCTGTTCTTAAACCATATCGTCCACCCCTGGGTGCACACCCCTGGCCCCCATCGTGTTGCTCACCTTCATCATTCGGCTCACCCAGTTCTGGTTCACTCGGTGGCTCCTCCATGGTCGCTTCATCTTCCGCGTGGTCATGTCCCTCCCCCATGGGCAAATCTTCTTCCTCCGGTTGCGGCTCTCCGTCCGACCATAGATCCTTTGGTACTGCCTTGAACCAGGATGCATTTCTTGTTACTTGTCTTTGTCCCCTCTTGGCTGTTATCTTGGTGCCGTGCCTCTGGCTTACAGTCCATGAGACTGCGTCGTATTGGGTGTCTAATTTCGATTTCGATGGGTTCCTCCCCATGACCACTTGATCACCAACTCGGTGGTGGGACTTCCTTTTGTTGCTCATGTGTGCATTTGCCACGGTCCTCCTTAGTTCGGTGCGTTCGTGGTCATACGTGTCTGTGCTCATGCTCGGATGGTGCGGGATGGATGAGTTGATGATCGTTCCATACATCATGTTGCCGGCGGTATTCCCATGGTATTTCCCAAATTGTTCGTTTACAATTGTTCGAATTAACAATTGACCGAATTTAAAAGGTCACAATCAACCTTTTCACAATTGACCGTATATATATATATATATATATATATATATATATATATATATATATATATATATATATATATATTTATAGGGGTTTTGGGGGGTTTGGCGTTGGGTGGGGGGGTTGTGGGGGGTTTCCCCCCACATATATGTTACAATTGACCTTCACAATTCGGTCAATTGTGAAAAGGTCAATTGTAATTCGAACAGTTGTAAAAAGGGTGTTACCCTGTAGTTCCTTAGGAATCGGTAGGTATAAGTCAACTCTCCAGGGGCTTGCCTTGACGAGCGACAGGCGCAAAACTTTGTTCATTGTCCGCATGAAACGTTCAACTTCGCCATTTGCCTGCGGCCATCTCGGCATTATGTGGTGGTAGCGGATGTTGAATTCCGTGAGATATTTCTTGAATTCCTCTCCTTGGAATGGTGGGCCGTTGTCACTCCTAATCCTCCTCGGTAGTCCGTGCGTTGTGAACATTTTCTCGATTGCGGGTATGACGGCCTCCGCTGCCGTGGAGTTGACGATTTCGACCTCGGGGTACCTGGAGTGGTCGTCGATCGCCACCAGCAGATATGTGCCTTCCTGTATTTTGCAGAAGTCTATGCTGATCGCATCCCATCTAGCGGATCCTCGTTCCGCCGATAGGATGGGTTCGGGACTCGGCGGCGCCCCTGTTATTTGGCATGGGAGGCAGGTGTTGACTAGCTGCTCAACTTTTCCATCTATGTGGGGGAACCAGACGTGGTGCCTTATCCGGGCCTTGGTCCTCGCCATACCCTGGTGGCCTTTGTGCGCCAGTGCCACTACTCTGTCCTGTAGGCTTGCGGGAATAATGAGCCCCTCTTGTTATGGATAGCTCCTGTTTGACCGTGAAGATCCCCATGAGGAATTCTTTGGCTTCCGCTGTTCTGTTGTGGATGTTTTGTAGGAATCACTTCCATTCCCCCGAGATGATTGTGTCTTTCACCAGATCACAACATGGGTCACTTTGCGTGGCCTCTGCAATGTCTTCTATTCTGATGGGTCTAGGCTTCATAGTGTGTACCACCGGGTAAATGTGTTCCTCCGCCTCCTCCGCCACATGTATTTCGCCCGGTGTGGCCACTCTTGGGTGTCTCGACAGGAAATCCGCCGGGTTACCACTGCCTGGCTGATATGCTAGCTCAAAGTCATATTGTTGTAGATGTAGCAGCCACTTTACAATTCTGGCAGGGGGATGTGATGAAGTGCCTGTGAAGATCGGGAGTAGTGGTTTGTGGTCGGTGTAGGTCTTGAACTTTCAGCCGTATAGATATGGATGAAAATATCGGCAGCCCCAAAGTACTGCTATCGCTTCTTTTTCGATGTGGGAGTACCGTTGCTTCGTCAGTGTCAGTGCGCGGGATACATAGGCAATCGGCATCTACTCTCCTGTGTTAGCCACCTGTATGAGGATGACTCCCAGAACCACGGGGATAGCATCAACATACAGTTCTGTTGCCAGTGCAGGATTGTAATATGTCATGGTGATGTCTGCCGAGAGTGATGCCTTGATGTGTTCGAATGCTTCTTGGCAGGCGGGCCCCCAAACCCATTTCGTGCTGGCCTTCGTGAGTTCTCGAATGGGTTCTGATAGCGTGGCAAGGTTCGGGATGAACCTTCCGCAGTAGGTGGCCATTCCTAGAAAATTGCGAACCTCCGTTGGTGTGGTGGGGGGGGTGAGGCAGCCTGGATGTCCGCTACTTTTTGGGGCTCTGTCGAAATAGCAGCGCTGTTGAAGATGTACCTAAAAAAAGAGATTGCCTCCTTTAGGAACTCACATTTTTCTTTGTGAATTGTCAACCCAGCACACTCTAACCTGCTGAGTAGCATGGGAAGCCTCCTTATGTGTTTTTCCTTATTTTCTGCATGAATGAGAATGTCATCACTGACGTTTAGGACCCCCGGAATGTCACGTATTACCTCCTGGATTGTTGAAAAATTTCAGCCGCCGAGGAGATTCCGAAACTGGGCCTCTTGTATCTGCGTAGGCCGATGTGAGTTGAGAATGTTGTGATGTACCGGGAATCACAATGTAGTTTCAGTTGGTGAGATCCGGCTTTCAGGTCAACCTTTGAGAATATCTTGAATCCTGTGAGGTCTGCTACTATTTCATCGAGGATCGGGGTGATGTGATGCACCCGTTTTATCGCGTCATTGGGGAGGCACATGTCAATGCATATTCTCACTTTCCCTTCTTGGTGTCAACCATGGGTGATACCCACGGCGTAGGCCCAGTCACCTCCTCAATGATGCCCACCTTCTCCAGTGCCCGAAGCTCCTTTTCCACCTGGTTCCGTATGTGGAACAGCATTCTTCGGTGTCGCACTGCTCGCGGTTGGACAGACTCATCGATGTGCAGCTTGATTGACTTCCCTTTGAGGCATCCAATCCCTTTGAGGAGGTTGGGGTATTTCTTGAGAATGTTGTCGACATCTTGTAAGTCGGTCACTTTGCATATGAAGCTTATCAGCCCCAGGTCCTCTGCTGCGTCTCCGGTCAGAAGACATTCAATGCCTGTGTTTACCATGTAGATTTTTGACTGCAGTGATTTTCCACCCTTGCTAAGTGTGGTTCGGAATCTGCCTACTATGGGCAGTGGAGTTTTGCACCCATATGCAAACAGTAGCATGTCCGTCGATTTCAGGGCAGGTTGGGGCCGTAATTTTCTGAATGCGGTCAGTGGCATGACTTTGATCGATGCCCCCGTGTATATAGTCATTTGCTTGTCTTGCCCTGGATCCCTACTTGGCATTTTCGTTTTTGCAGTTTCCTTTTGGGTGTTGTGCTTCCATAGTTTAGTGCAGAAACTAGGTATACTTTCTTTCCTTTCTTCCATTGGTCATTTGTAGCTTCTTGCTGAGTGTGTGCCACATCGTCCCCTTCCTCCTCGGTCGACGAGTTTCTGGTTTCGACACGGCGGACGCTGGCCTGTTTCTTTTTCTTTCCTGCATTTTTTTTCCTGGGGTGCCTGTGGTTGCTGTTGTGGTACCCCCGACGATCTGCACACTTTTGCGTAGTGGTCTTTTCTGCCGCATGCGTTACCTTGGGCCGGGCAGTTTCATCGTCCGTGGCGAGGCCCTCCGCACCACCTGCATTCTGTGGTCCTGGGATTCTGTGTTGCCATCTGGGGGGGTGCATGCTGTTTTCACTGGCCTCATCCCTCGTGTATTGGCGATTCATGGTTTGGGCCACGGTTGCCATCGTGAGAGCCGGCTGTAGTTTCTGTAGGATGGTGCCCATGTGTGCCACCCTGGCATGTGCCAGTTCCCTCTGGTGGCCAAGTTCCAGGATTCTGGTCAGGGAAATTCCTTTTTCGCTTAGCACCATCCTCCTTAGCTTCTCTGAGTGTATCCCATTTATGAGCTGGTGTCGGATCTCCTTTTCAATGTCCGTGAATTCACATGAGATCGCGAGTTTCCGGAGCATGGTGTGATAGGCATCCAGTGTCTCGTCCTCCATCTGGATGATGGTGTAGAATATAAATGTCTCATAGTCTGGATTGAGCTGGGGCATAAAGTGGGCCGTCAGGGCGTCCTTCGTTTGCTGGTAAACAACGAGGACGTCCGTGATGGCAAGCGAGTTGAAAATGCATAGGACCTCAACCCCAACATTAAGTTGGAGGTGCAACCTCATTTTCCTTGATGTGGTAATGTCTTGGCACTCCATGGCCATCTCAAACTTTTGTATACACAACTGCCATTGTGGGCCAACTGAAGATGGGTCGGTGTACGGATCAAAAGGGTTGAGTGCAATGGTTGTTCCTCCTTGCGGGCGGGCGTGCTTGCAGCGTGGACGGTGATAGGTTCGCAGCAATTTTAGAGGGCGTGCCAGGCCTGGGAGTGGAAGTGCCTGTCGCCATATTTCGTGGATCTGGCGTCTAACAGTGCGCACTTGTGGCAAAAACTCCCTCACCTTGGAAGTCTGTGGGCGATTCCTCTCGGCTTCCCCGTCGTGTGTCCACGTGTTGGGCACAAGGCTGCTTCCTCTACCAGATGTTGGGCCTCAGACTGCCTGCCCTATGGTGTTCGGGCCTTCCCATGCTGTATTTCGTGGCTGTGGGTGTGGGCAGATCAGTTGCCATCCACTTCTGTGCTGTGTGGGCTTTTCGGATTCTCGAGGCAAATTCTCAGGTGGGGGTTTGGGTGGTTCTAAAAGTTTCGCCCTCTCCGAGGGCTGTGTCTGTTGGGCGGCGGCGTCGCGTGTGCCGTTTTGGATAACTTCCTCACCGCCAGTGTTAAGTTCCAAAGTCCCGACCGAGGCGTCGGCAGGAGAATGGAGATCTAGGCCTTGGGCAGCAAGGCCTCGCTGCACAGCTCCAACGGGAGAAATAAACACACAGACACACGTGCGTTGGTGTCTTGCCCGGAACTGCTCGCGTGGAGCGGGGCAGGGCTTTTATTCAGAACACCTTGCGTCCTGCTACGGATGTAACAATCACTTTCTCTATTTACAGGAAGTGTTCTGGTGCATTACTTTTCCGGACTTGGTCTGGTCCAACTCAACCCGTGATATTTGTCTCGATTCATTAAGGTACGACTTTAGGCATATGCCCCCGCAGTTGATGCATGTGACATTTATGACTTATGTTTTCAGTATTCTTTATTCCAACATGCACAGACTGGTGTCATTACTTTAGTCTCGGGCGATTTTTCATGTACTACTATCAGTCCAACTTTTCTTTTTAGATATGCCTAGTATTCACACATTTTGGGCTCTTTTTTCGTAGATCATGGAAAAACATGTGGTGGCACTCTTTACATGGTGGTCGGACTAAGCCAACTTAACTAATAATTTACTTGCCTTTTTGGTGAATGCCACTGTATGTGCTAACAAGGTGGTTTTCCAATTGAGCTAAATGCCTGCCTAACACTATTTCTGCTTATTTTTCTTGCATTTTGATTGTCATTTAATTTTCAGCTTACTGATCAATAGCATTATTCATCACTTGAAATGCCTATAATACTGAGGAATATATTGTACCCGCCCTATACATGTGTGCTTTGTCCACATTTAGGTCTTCGACCTGGCAACAGGTAGGTCCTGTACCCCAGAAATGTCTAAGGATTCGGATTATCATGAAATGCCAATTTCCCTAACACGTGTTTCTTTAACTAGTTCTTTACAGGTACGCTTTTTTTCCATCCTTGCTTTATATAATACATTTAAACAAGCACTATCCAAACATGGAGAATATAGGTATTAGACATGTATCCCTAAATTAGAGATGCACAGATTATTAGAATTACATAATGGTCACAACGTCTAGCCTTTTTTGGGGGGGTTTGTTGGACAATAGGAGCTTCTCTAAAAAACTATTAAACATCTGTTGAATGTTTGTATATAAGGACCATCTTTAACTTTTTGAAACCAAGCTAATTAACCATAGTCCGGAGCTACTGCTTTTTGTTGAATTCATTTTTCTTGAGCGCAATACTTATGTCTATCTAATTGTCAGCTATTTGACACACTTTTTATTTACTTTACTGTTTTGCAGTTCATATTTTTTGGCACGAGAAGAAGGGATGTTGATCCCGAAACGCGTCAGCCTTTGTATCTGAATTGCATATGTACATGATTGATCTAAACAGCATTTACTGCTTGACATTTGATTTGTTCTCAGCATCAAATGATTCAAAGATGAACAATTTGCTATAGTGATTAAACTATTGTGTTTTAACCATTTGAATGCCTAAATCATTGTTTGTTCGTACATTCACTTCACTAAAGATTGTTATCTTATATGTTTTACAAAGATGTTTGCTTAACCGTCAAATGATGGTATATTAATAGCGTGCAGGGGATGGGAGGGCTCCTACCCTTGGATCCTCTTTCTTCTCTCTACATATAGGTAATTTTGGTCCTGTGACAGGGTCACGTTTCCTCCCCCGCACCTTAAAAGAATATTAAATAAACTTACACAACCCGTCAAAAATACAAAATAAAAGGCGAGTGCATCTACAACCCTCTTCACAATAGCATTTTAAGCCATTTTTGTATTGTCAGTATTAATCGGTTCCTTTTTTTTTTCTTTTTCTTTCTGTTTCTTTCTAATTATTTCTTTTTTCCCCACATTTCTGTTTTCTTTATTGCCATGACTTTTATTCTCATATATATGTTAATCCACGTATTGCTTTCTATTGATTATCATTGACTTTTTTGATGGTGAATTTCAATCATGACACATGCGACTTGGGTCCCCCCCGTTTGCCTCTTTGTTCCTCTGTGTCTCCCTCATTTCTGGTTGTAATGTGCTCAAGTGTTTGCCTTTTATATCCAATATGTTAATTATATTGCTCTTTTCTTTTCTATATTTTTGCTGTTATTCAGCCTTGCCTTGATAAAGACCCAGGAAGGGTTGAACCACGTGTTGGCATAGTTGACACAGCTGATTACATTTCTGTTACTATGTGATGCATAACTGTGATTAAAAAACAGATTGTGGTCCGAGTTGACTAACTCTTTATTATAATTGTTGCACAATTGTGAATTAACACAGATTGCAGTAATTGCAATTCACTTTCTCATTATTGGCAGCGCATCACCTTGGAACAATCAACATTATTCCTACTTTCAGGTATGCACAATTTAATTGGTCTTGTACCATTGTTCTTTCTTCGGTGCACGTTCAGCAGAAGCAAGGGACATGTGCCAAACCTCACGCGGAACCCACCGCTATGTAAACATGGAAAGGTGAGGCGTGTGGTCTGGCGTATGCCAAGAAGGGAACAATTCCAGCTAGGGAAAAAACCTTGACAACTCCTGATAAATTGTTGTAGAATATGAAGTCAGTATAAATTCTTCGAGAACACCGTAAGGAAGCAAAACGGTAGCATGACTGGTAGGTAAATCTCAGGGACAGGAGATCGGGAATCCAGCAAGCAGAAATGAAAAGAGAAGATCTCTGGAGTGCTGGCCGTCTGAACATAGCAAGGAAGGCTTAGGAGAAAGGTAACAAGAGAGAAGACAGACCAAGGGCAAGTAGACGGAAGAAAAACTGAAGGAAGAAAACATAGTAATCAGGAAACTGTGAAAAAGAGAGCAAATGACAGGACTCACTGGAAAGTTGTGACGTGCCGAGCACCATTGTGGGATTCCTTTTCCTCTGAAGTTCCGAGTCAGCGCGAAAAGACATCATGACGTAAATGAGATATGGGGGCCATCTTAGTATGGGATGAAACGTGAGAAGGCCCGTGCAATCTCCACCACTGCTACAGTGACCAGAGTCGGGCGTTCCGATGCATGACAACTCCTGAACATTGTCCACCTATGTGCCTCACCCAAAATTACTGCTGATCAAGACATTCTTCTGACCTGGCTTCACAAGTAAAACCTTGCCACTTAACTATCGATGCCCTAGCAGCTACTCCATTTGGATGTGTTTCCGAACACCATCCCCATAATGTGCTCCACTGCATGTGAATGGCTTCACTGCCTGCATGCCCATCCCACTTCCTAAGTCTCACTGCTGCATACAGATATCTTTACTAAAAGCTTGACTTCCCATTCTTCCCTCCCAACAATAGGCTGCTGTGTCCTCTTATCCTCCCCATGAATACTGTTCATGGGTTTTTCCTCTTCAACACCAACATGCACCATAAACACTGTTCTCCAGCTCACTCTTCTGCATTCCTATAGCTTTTCCCCTTGCCTCTACATGAGCCCACCTGTTGTCTATCATCATCTCTCACCCAATGACTGCTCTATCCCTTCTACTGGATGATTGCACTCAATTGTCGGTCTACCTTGTACACGTTGCCTACGTGATGGAACATAATCACCTAGCCCCTACTAACATTAGATCTCCTCCTAACTTGGTTTAAATGCTTCATCTGATTCTTCTCTTCCTTAAATCTGATGTCTGGAATAAGGTGACTCACACATCTGCCTACAAAACTGATGCTAACCCATAACTTCAGTATTTAACCGTGCCAGATGTTCTTGACGTTGTAGGGCATGTGATCTCTCTCTTCATATGTGTTTCACTCTGTGATTCTTTTCCTAACATTCTTGTATGTACCTAATGGTGCTTGCACAAAGTTGTGTCGCTGGCCTCTGTGGCACCCTCTCCAGAAGTGACAGGCATATCCTAAGACACTTGCACATTGTACGTGTCTTGGCAAGGTCAGCGGGTGCTTCCTTTATAAAAATCACACAGTTTCAAATGCATGACAGTCTGGGCAGATTGTGCCCTGCATCTGCCTGCACTTGTAAGTCATGGATAGCACTGAAGGGAGACCCTATCAGCTATGTGGGTGCTGGCTGGCCACTCGCCATGACTAAACACTCTTGGAAGGATGTAATATCAATATGTCATGCAGAAGGAGCATTGAAGGGAGTATCTGCTGACGGATGCCTCCTGCCGCCCCAGAGAATGTGTTGTGCTTTGACCGAAAGTCTGGCAATTCACCAAAGCAATGAAACTCATAGGCACGTGTCCTAATTCTGCCAATTATGGGTGTGTTGGATGACCTCTCTGTCCTATCAATATGACAAATTCTCTATGCTAGTGGTCTGAAATCTGTGGCTCTCCGGATCTTTTGGACTACAACTGTCATGATCCCTCGCCATTGACTAGCTTGTTTAGAGTTGATGAGAGTTGTAGTCCAAAAAACCTGGAGAGACAAAGCTTGCAGAACCCTGCTCCATGGGGACCAAGTCCTACTTTGTTGGCAGAAGTAATAGAAGTGGATCATGCTTTTGTACAATGGACCAGCAAAGCAGTAATGCCCTGTACAGCTGAAGGAATCTTAACCCGATATAACAATCTTGTAGAACGAATCTGGCGCGAGCTAGTCCATCAAAATGGAAACTGCACTATCTAAGATTCTTTTAAACAAGGCCACAGATCGCCTCACCCTGTCAACCTCCAACCCTGGTCCAGAAGAAAATGACAAGCAAAGGAACCAACATAGACAGTCTGTGAGCAAGGATATGAAAAATAATTGGAGCAAGAACGAAAGAGTGTGCAGGTCCATTGAAGACAGATTCCTTGAAGATTCTCGAGCCCTGGTCCATCAGGCTGATTTGGATAACGTAAAAGCCTGCAACACTTTACAAAGGCGAACATTTGGCAAGCCCAAAACTGAAAAGAACTCTGTGGAAGCGGACAAAGTATTATGTTTATGCAATGGCCACCAGGTGGAAATCCTAGAGCATGTGCTATTTAGCGGTCTCCGATTTGAAGGTTTCACAAAAATACCCGTAGGAAACATCAGGCTCTCTAACCACATCAAAGGCACTTCCTCCAGGTCTGAGACCTATTTCCAGAGGTCTCCAGTAAGTACCAGACATTTTAAAAAAGACATACGTTGCTGCAGATTAACCCCAGGATCAAGTCCTAGCAATAGGTCAATAGCTTGGTGCCCCTTCATTCAAGGTACTCCTATTCAGATAGGAGTTTGCCTCCCCACCCAACAGTACATCATGAAACATAACAGCCAACCAGTAGACCCCTTCCAAAGATCCAAACTGCCATTATATCTTCAATAAATCAAACGAATTCCCAATGATATGAAAGAAACCTAAGGGGAGATGTTCATCCTGCTTAAAATAGCTTAACCTGGAAAAGATTGACGACTACCAAGTGTATTTATATATTGCTACAAAATCAAGTAGACTGATAAATTTTAAAAAAAGAGAAAGGGGTGCAAGTGGATAAAGCAAGGACTTGTATGGTCCAAATCACAGCATTGAATTCTGAAGACAATTACTGAACAATCACAGTTCAACATACCCTGAGGTAACTGTATGAAAGTAAAATTCAAGCAACTGCCATCAGACTCCATTACCATAGTACCCCATACCTTTACTGCCCACCCAATGGAGAAAAATGGACACCAACCTATAACTCGGCATTCCTTCCCTAACCATTTTAATCCAACATCGACTCCCAAATGAAGTCCTTGCATAATCTTTAGCTGGAAGTTGAAATTATAGGGTAAACAAAAGGAATAATAAACAGAACGTGTCAGGTGGCAAGGACGCACCAATGGATATTGTAAAGTTTTTTATACACCAATCTCAATGAATCTTTACTCGCATCCCTACATCTCTTTCATTTTTCTCTTGCCGTGTTACCATTGAGGACTATACCTTTGCTGAATTCAGTTATTAATACATTTTAGTTAGTTTTCCTGTGATACTCATTTTTATTCAGTCGTTTGGCCGAATGCTCAAAAATCCTTGATGGCTATAGCATTTGGTTGTGCTGGTAACATTGAGTTGAGGAAGGACAAGCACACTGCCATTTAAGTAGTCACCCAGGCTTGCCTAAACAGCTCCACTCTAAGATCAGCCACCACATCATGTAGGCTGTAGGGGTAGCGCCCCTTGTGTAGGGATGCACGGGACACAACTATACAGTTGAAGGTAGATGTCGGATGAGTCCCTATATTATCTGTAGCCCACTGACATGCCCACCTAGTCCCTGCTGTCCCCCACCATGAAGGTAACTTCATGCACCCACCCCAATAATCCTACCGCATAATGACAGCTTTCTGCACTTCCCTAACGTCCAACAGTGCTGCTACCTCCCTGACGAATGACCAAAATGACCAACCATTCAAACAGACACAAAAATCTTGAACTTCTTTTTGTGGTTGCGGGGAGAGGCTATTGTGTGAGTTCAACCTGAGGCTACACTTATTTGAGATCATAATCCGCTTCGGAGGCTGGAGGTTGCTAGTGGTTATGCAGATAGCAAAAGGGTTTAACATTTGGGTGGATGAGGGAGAAGTGGAACATGGAAAGGCTTTTTTTGTAGGCTCACACAGGATATTTTAATCGTGCGACATCCAGTTCAGGGGCATTTTTCATCCACCCCAAATCAGGCGTGTACAATTGTCATGGATTTAATAAAGTCATTTTTATGAACCTGGCACCCCCAAGTTAACAGCATTGATTCACTACATCCTCCCTCCCATTTCTGGACAGGAAACACACAGGGTTGCACAGAAACTCAGGCTAATAATAAGGTCGACACCCTCTTAGGGCTGGTTCAATTCTCCCCCTCTTGCAACATTGGTTCAGCTTCCCTCTACAGCTTGCCTCCCTCTTTCTGTATTGGGTATGTCTGCTGTCTCTTCCAATGAAGAAACCCTGGGTCTCTAACTCCAGGTAGGTCTCCTTACAGTGCTCTGCCTGTGATTCATAAAATTGATCCAACAATAAGGCCATCTACTCTATTCTTCTTTCTGTTATCAATTCTTCTTTCTCTGCTTCTTCCTGCCCATTTGTCAGTGTGTGACTATCACACAGAATCTATGCGTTTTTACTTTTAAAGAGATGAAACCACACCCCTTAAAGGTGTGCATTATTTCTCTAATCAAATTGGTCATTGTATGTGATTGGACAGTGTTCAAAATGTGACATATTCTGCTGTAGAGAGTACACCACCACACCATTCCACACCACCTCCACCTCTTACAAAATCTCTCCACCTCAGCTCTATATCTCTAATCCTGCACACACCCACGGCAGTCCTCCACACCACCTTACTTCTGCACCACCACACTTAAAACTCCACAACTTTACACATCCAATTCACATCACCACACCACTACTCTACACAACCCCACCCTCACCATTTGACATCACCACCCCATACCACCACTGCAGCTCACCACCTTACGTTCACAGTACCAGCACACCCCTTGACAACAGCATCACATCCTTACACCCTCACAGCATCATTCCACATGACCGCATCTCAACACCACACCACCACACCCTCTACACCACTACTTTACATCTCCACATCATCGCAACTTCCCACACAAATGGCACAACCGACACCACGCCTCACACACCCACTCCACAGCATTCCATATCACCACACCTCTTCACAACTCCACACCGGCTAGGCACCCCTACACCCCAACCACCACACTACCACTTTTAAATATAAAATACAATACACTACTGCAAATGCCAGGACTATTGGTTTTGCCAATGCTGTTTTTAAAAAAAATTATAATGGGTACCAAGTGTGTCCTTTAAAAGTGTGCAGATCCCACAGGCAAGAGGCAGCCTACCTCTGCCAATAGGGTTCGAACAATTATTTTAAAATCATTTGTACCTTTTTGTTAGAAATTATCTAGTAATATAAGATATTCTATGTCTATGGGTCCTGGAAAATAATTTTTTTTTAAAATTATATTTCCATGTGTGATCGATGAGTTGGAGGATATCGTCGCTTTTAACAGAAAAAGAAATGCTGCTCCCATACCCAAACCAAGGTGATTCTTAAAGGTTTCCACAACTCCCTCTATTAATAATCCTCACCTAATACAGAAATAAATCTATTTGTGTAAGTGTGAACCAGCAACACATGGATACTATACTGGGATGAGGAGATCCCATGGGGATGCTTGAAAGGTCGGAGAAGGAGTTGTGAATATAGAGTGACAAGAGGAAGACCAAGGAAACACTAACCAGCAAACACAACGTTGGCCGACTGATCCCTCGACCAAAGAAAGAAGAAAAGGGTCATTGGAGAAAAACAGGCGACATAGCTAAAGAACCTCCACTTGACTGGAGATGTCACCAACACGAGGTCGAGGCATCAGTCACGTGACTGCCACAATCCGGAAGTTCAGGGATCTTGAGGCAGGTCACGCAAGGAAGTAAATTAACTTCACAGCTGATGAATCTTCACAGAGGCTCTGGGTGGAGCTGTCTCCGACTGCCGAAGATGTGGCTGAAACCCCCAGGTCCCACCACCCCAGAACAAAAGTGTAGCAGTGTCCGAGGGGGACAGGAAATCGCTGACAACGTTTACCAGTGCATCCTGGAACATGGGAGTTACCAGCAACCTAAGGAAGAGAGTGATGGAACCCCCACAGATCCTGCTGTTGTGAATACAAACAACCAGGCAAGGAGTGGAAATACTGATAAAGGTATTTGTCTGGGAATAGGGGCTCCGAAACTCAGGGGAGTGGTGACTGGCCAGGTGGGGTGGAACCAATTCCAATGAGAGGCTCTGGAACCACACAAACACTAAAGGAAAACAAAAATAATAACCAAGTACAATGAGCTGGTGAGTGGGACATACAGACATTGGCAGGTGAGTAAACCAAGACTAAAAGGGAACGCAATAATGGACAACCATAAGAACTATAAAGGATCAAGGGGGGATACAACCCTTTTCACGGGGAAGCTTGCAAGCCTTACAAGCATGCGTAAATAACAAGTTATATCATACCATTTTCCCCTAAAACACTATCAGTAACTGGTGATTCTGGACAGGTAAGAACACTAGCTACTGGGGAAATAAAAGGCAGCACAAGTAAGATCAAAGAGAATATACGTGGCTCGATAGTGAACCAAGTGTAATTGGCTGGTGAATAAGAAACATAAACCTTGGCAGGAGAGTAATCCAAGGCTCGGAATCAGCCTGAAGTGAATCCATGAGAAGTAACGCTCTTGGGAAATTTAAAACTGTCAATGGGAAGGAAATGTAAAGAATCATAAGGATCACTCATTGAAACTCTGCCTAACGTCTCCTATCAGGTGGCCCAGTAAAGGCAGATGCTTCCTGATCCTCACCTTGGGAGTGGTGTACTTGAGGAGGATCACCTGGGAGGAGACAGTGCCTAGGGTGGTGAGGAGATCCCATGGGATAAGACGCTATATTTGTCTTCTGAAAGGAAGTACAGTTCTGGGTTGCCAAAACAGGTAATGATATATTGTCATTATAATGTCACTGACCCTCATATAAGATCTGTGAACTGGGGTACAAGTACTGTTCAATCCAAGCAAACCTTGTTAACAAAGAGATTTTAAAGTGTTTCAGGATGAACACCCTTTTTACTCCCAAAGGTATAAGGTAAAAGGACTGGGCAAAATTGCCTTAAATCAAATGTCTTCCTCCATAACCACAAATTCTAAGTGTCCATCTTTGAATGATTATAAGGGGAATGCATCTACCCGTCAATTCAATAATTAAAATAACTAACTTTGTTGAAGGGGGACTACATGGGCCATAATCCCTCAAGTACTGGGACAAGGAAGAGGGCTCAAGAGGCTTGCAGTATCCAGGCAATTAAGTCTAACAACCTACACCTGAAGGAACCTGGGAGGCATAAAAGGCCCCCTCTGTTGCAGACAATTGGAATGAGCTGGAACTGTGACTGGAGTGTATGTTGCAGCAGTAGTAGCAGAAAGTAGAAGGCACAAATCTGGCAAACCAAGCGGGAGTGGGAGAACAAAAGGGGCAC